>NW_004443969.1:11386639-11430383 GCF_000243295.1 Trichechus manatus latirostris
ATTTGATGTTCTAGGGTTTCAGGATTGTTGATTCTCTGTTTGGCTTAGTTTTTCGGATCTTTGTTGTGGAGGGACGGCGTGGTGCTTCTGCCTAGACCGCCATCTTGCCGGAGTCCACACTTAGGTGTTTTATACATTAGAGCTTGTAACAAGCAGTTTCTCATGTGGATTAACTGTAAACAAAGCTTAGGTCTATACAACAGAGGTATTTGATTTTAGTCTTGGCTATTCAACAATTTGCGCACTCATCTATATGCTCTGTGATCTATGTCAAAAAATTTGGAAGACAGCTTCCTGGCCAACCAATTGGAAGAGATCCATATTTCTGCCCATTTCAAAGAAAGGTGATCTAACAGAATGTGGAAATTTTCAAACAATATCATTAACGTCACTCACAAGTGAAATTTTGCTGAAGATCGTTCAAAAGTGGTTGCAGCAGTACATAGACAGGAAACTGCCAGAAGTTGAAGCCAGATATAGAACCAGACATGGAACAAGCTATATCATTGCTGATGTCAGATGGATCTTGGCTGAAATCAGCGAATACCAGAAAGATGTTTACCTTTGCATTATTGATTATGCAAGGGCATTCGACAGTGTGGATCATAACAAATTATGGATAACATTACAAAGAATGGGAATTCCAGAACACTGAATTGTGCTCCTGAGGAACGTGTATATAGACCAAGAGGCAGTCATTCGAACAGAAGGGAATACTGCATGCTTTAAAGTCAGGAAGGGTATGCATCGGGACTATATCCTTTCACCATATTTATGCAGTCTGTATGCTGAGCCAGTAATCCAAGAGGCTGGGATATATGAAGAAGAATGCGGCATTAGGATTGGAGAAAGACTCATTAACAACCTGCAATATGCAGATGACACAACCTTGCTTGCTTAAAGTGAAGAGGACTTGAAGCACTTACTAATGAAGATCAAAGACGATGGCCTTCAGTATGGATTGCTTCAAAACATAAAGAAAACAAAAATCCTCACAACTGGACTAATAAGCAACATCATGATCAACAGAGAAAATATCGAAGTTGAGGATTTCATTTTACTTGGATCTGCAATCAATGCCCATGGAAGCAGCAGTCAAGAAGTCAGAAGACATACTGCATTGGGCAAATCTGCTGCAAAAGACCTCTTTAAAGTGTTAAAATGCAAAGATGTCACTTTGAGGACTAAGGTGTACCTGACCCGGTCCATAATATTTTCAATCACCTCATATGCATGGGAAAGCTGGACAATGTATAAGGAAGACAGAAGAAGAATTGATGCCTTTGAATTATGGTGTTGGTGAAGAAATATAAATATACCATGGACTGCCAAAAGAATGAACAAATCTGTCTTGGAAGAAGTATAGTCAGAATGCTCCTTAGAAGCAAGGATGGCAAGACTTCATCTCATGTATTTTGGACATGTTATTAGGAGGGACAAGTCAGTAAAGTATAGTGTAGGGGGTCAGTGAAAAAGAGGAAGACCCTCGAAGAGATGGATTGACACAGTAGCTGCAGCAATGAGCTCAAGCATAACAGCGATTGTGAGGATGGCTCAGGACCAGGCAGTGTTTCGTTCTGCTGTACATAAGGTCACCGTGAGTCGGAACCGACTCGATGGCACCTAACAACAACTACATTCTGCAATTTTGTTGTGTGCCCATTAGTGGATCACTTAAATTCTCTGGCCCTCAGTGTCTTTCTGTATAAAATGAGAGTAGTGACCTACACCTTTGATGGTTCTGATACTGCTTTCTTCTTTAACGTTTTACTCACAAATACGTACCTACATATCACTCCTATTACCTTGTCTAAGAATTTTGGAGAAATAAAGTCTGTTTTATTCTGAGACTTGCACTACATTTTAAATCTCTGTTGAATTATGTTTTATAGTAACAGCAAATGATCACAGTACTAAAAACATTCCACTTTGATATAACATCACTCTCAAGGATATTCTTTCTCAAGAATTTAATATCAGAGTGTATGTGTGTGGTTATCTCTATAGAATAATCTCTCTGGTCCACATAAGCAACTGAACAGTGTATTGAAAATATAATTTCATGCTGCCATTTTAAGTTTACTGCATAGTTTCAGGATTCTTACCTAACAAAAAGTTTGAATTTATATAAATAAAAAGAAATGAAGAGGCATTTAAATAGCTCACTTTTATTTTACCGAGAATTAGAAAGAAAAGTTTTATGTATCTCAAGGAGTAATCCCCCATTCATTGTAAATACTAAATTCAGTAAATATCGTTCATGGGATACAAGATATAAGTTGCCCATTTTAAGTTTCTATCTTATGTTAATTTGGCAAAGGAATTTTTTATAGAAATAACTGCAAGTGAAATAAACAAAATAAATGAATACAGTCAACATTTACATAGAAAAAATATTTTGATACAAATTACTGGAAATGTAGTATTATTATTTGCTAAAGAGGTTATAGAGAAAAGAAAATTCAATTTTTTCTCAGCTAAAACTTTTCGGTGATCATTAATATTTTTTCTTAGTAAATTTAAACTACATTTTTATAATAGTGTTCCAGGCAACATTTATAAAACTCTGCTCACTCAAATGTCTTTGTTTGCTAAAGCTTACATGGCAGTAGGCAGCTGTGCTCACTTCTTGGTCGGTTTTCTGGCATATACATGTTTTCCTTCTTCAAGTTATCATTCTTATCATTTTTTTTTTTTTTTTCACATAGTCCCATTAATTTGACTTGTGGCAGAAAAATGCTACCAGTTTGGAGTTAAAATCATTAAAAGAAATAGTGTATGTTCCATTTGATTTCCCAAATCTATCCTGTTTTCAGCATATCTCAGTTTTGGTTCATTTCTCTTCATTTTTCCATTCGTATTTTACTCCTTGGTGTTATGTAATGATGTGATATAGCAGTCATTCTGTAAGTTAGAATCTGTGAGTTCTAGCGGCAACTGTTCCCTTGTTATTTTCCTGTATCATTTGGGTAATCTACCGTATGGATAGCAGTGTCTTTGGTAAATAATTGGACTTACCAGGCTTTTGAATGGTCCAAATGTTTTATTAAGATTCTATAAAGTGCTTTCTTAGTTTGTTGCAATTTCACCTCTATAAAAACAAACTTTTTAACTGTAACACATATTTTTGGAATTAGTAAATTCTGTAGACAAATATTGCATGATTTATAACAAGAGTAATATAAATATAAATATATCAACAAGTGGGTACTAAACTAATACATTTTAAAATTACTTCTAGTCTATAGTTTCTTAGTTTTTCATGTGTAGAGTTGATTTAACTCTCTAGGGGTAACTTAATTTATATATCGAATCATTATAGGGCTTTAGCAAAGCTTTGTGTCAAATACCTTTTTAGGTTTCTGGTTAAACATGGCAAAATGAACACGACCTTTTATTTCTGTTGTATTCTAGTACCCCACTTAAATGACAGTAAAGGATACTTTGCCTAGACAACCCCAAAGATTCCGCAAGAAAGCTACTAGAACTAATAGAAATATTCAGCAGAGTAGCAGGATATATGATCAACATATAAAAATGAGTTATATTCTTATACATCAACGAAGAGAACTTCGAAAAGGAAATCAGGAGAACAATACCATTTTTAATAGCCCCTAAAAAGATAAAATACTTGGGAATAAATCTAACCAGGAACTGAAAAGATCTATACAAGGAAAACTACAAAACACTGTTGTAAGAAACCAAAAGAGACCAACATAAATTGAAAAACATACTATGCTTATGAATAAGAAGACTCAAGATTGTGAAAATGTCAATTCTACCGAAAGCTATCTATAGATATAATGCAATTCCGATCCAAATACCAACAGCATTCTTAAATGAGATGGAAAAACTAATCACTGACTTTAACCTTTATGTGGAAAGGAAAGAGGTCCTAGATGAGCAAAGCATTATTGAAGAAAAAGAACAAAGTAGGAGGCGTCACACTACTTGACCTCAGAACCTGCTATACTGCCATGGTAGTCAAAACAGCCTGGTACTGGTACAACAACAGACACATAGACCAGTGGAACAGAATTAAGAACCTAGACGTAAATCCATCCACCAGTGGTCAGCTGATCTTTGACAAAGGACCAAAGTCCATTAAATGGGGAGAAGACTGTCTTTTTAACAAATGGAGTTGGCAAAACTGGATGTCCATCTGTAAAAAAATGAAACAGGACCCATACTTCACACCATACACAAAAATTAAATCAAAATGGATCACAGACTAAATATAAAACCTAAAACCATAAAGATCATGGAAGAAAAAATAGGGACAATGCTAGGAGCCCTAATACATGGCATAAATAGAATACAAATCATAACAATGCACAAATACCAGAAGATAAACTAGATAACTGGGAGCTCCTAAAAATTAAAAACTTACACTCATCAAAAGACTTCACCAAAAGAGTAAAAAGAGAGCCTAGAGACTGGGAAAAAAGTTTTGGCTACAACCTATCTGACAAGGGTCTAATCTCTAAAATCTATGCAATACTTCAACTCCTTAATAACAAAAAGACAAATAATCCAATTAAAAATGGCAAAAAAATACGAATAGACACTTCACAATTCTCACAATCATTGGCCATTATAGAAATGCAAATCAAAACTACAGAGAGATACCATCTCACCCCAACATTACTGGCACTAATCAGAAAAACAGAAAATAACAAATGCTGGAGAGGTTGCAGGGAGATTGGAACTCTTATGCACTGCTGGTGGGAAGGTAAAATGGTACAACCACTGTGGAAAACCATATGGTGCCTCTTTAAAAAGCTAGAAATAGAAATGACATACAATCCAGCAGTCCCACTCTGTAATTGTTAAGGTTGTGTGTCAACTTGGCTGGACCATGATTCTTAGTGATTTGACAGTTTGGCAGTTGTATAATGATGTGATCACCTCCATGATGAGGTTTGATATAATGTGATGACCCCCATGATGGATCTGCTGTGAGTAGCCAGTCAGTTAAAGGGGAGTTTCCTTGGGGGTGTGGCCTGCGTCCAATATAGGTTGACTTTCTGACAAAGGATTTTGCTGCTGTGGATCCTGCAGCTGGCTCCTCTTCATCTGACTACCTGTTCTTGGGAAATGAGCTAGCAGCTTATCTGCTGTCTTGCCTGCCAGTCTTGGGATTTGTTGATCTTCATAGCCTGTGAGCCAGAGCCCTGCTGTCTGACCTGCCAATCTTGGGTTCACCAGCCCCTGTGGCTACGTGAATCAGGAGAAACCTCCAGCCTGACCCAAGGACTTGGGACATTCCAGCCTCTACAACCATGTGAGCCATTTCCTTGATATAAATCTCTCTCTCTATATATATATTTGTATGCTTCACTGGTTTACTTCTCTATAGAACACAGCCTAAGACACGCTCCTAGGAATATATCCTAGAGAAATAAGAGCCATTACACAAATAGACATATGCACACCCATGTTCATTGCAACATTATTCACAATAGCAAAAATGATGGAAACAACCTAAGTGCCCATCAGCAGATGAATGGATAAACAAATTATGGTACATACACATGATTGAATACTATGCAACGATAAAAAACAGTGATGAATCGGCAAAACATCTCACAACATGGATGAATCTGGAAGGCATTATACTGAGTGAAATAGGTCAGTCACAAAAGGACAAATATTGTATGAGACCACTATTGTAAAAACCCAAGAACAGACTTACACACAGAAAAAAAAAAAACAATCTTTGATGATTTCTAGGAGAGGGAGGGATGGGGAGGAGGAACCACTAATTAGATAGTAGATAAATGTTAACTTTGGTGAAGGCAAAGACAACACACAATATAGGGAAAATCAGCACACCTTGACCAAGGCAAAGCCATAGAAGCTTCCTAGACACATATAAATACCCTGAGGAACGGAATTGCTGGGGCTGAGGGCTGGGAACCATGATCTTGGGGACATCTACGTTAATTGGCATAACATAGTTCATAAAGCAAATGTTCTACATCCTACTTTGGTGAGTGATGTTTGGGGTCTTAAAAGCATGCAAGCGGCCATCTAAGATACATCTATTGGTCCCATCATGTTCAGAGCAAAGGAGAATGAAGAAAACCAAAGACACAGGGAAAATATTAGTCCAAAGGACTCAGAATCTATGAATTTTTACCTTGCATGAAAAAAGGGACTTTGTAGGTGTGATTAAATTAAGGATCTTGAGAGGGAGATTTTACTGGATTATATAGGTGGGCCCAATGCAGTCACAAGAGTCCTTACAATAGGTAGTCAGGAAGTTTAGAGTCAGAGAAGTAGATGTGAGAACAGAAGCAGAGGTTGGAGTGATGTGAAGCCACAAGTCAAGGAATGTGTATAGCCACATTCTACATGTTTGAAATATTTAATAATGTAATGGGGTTACTTTTCTGTTGATTTTTATTTTATTAAGAGTTTCTGTCCTTATTTTGTAAATAAAGAGGTTTCCTTACATTTACAGTAAAAGTAAGAATTACTATTTTTTAGTTTCAAAGATTTCCTTTATATTTGAATGCTTCTGAAGTAATTTACAAATGGCAACTGCTTTATAAATGTCAAGGGGGTATAATTATTATAGCATCTCTTTTTTAAAAATCAACAGTATATACCTGTTTCATAAAAAATTCACCCTATCTTCTCTGATAGGACTGATTGTGATTTTTGTGTGTGAACAGTAATTTCTGTTGTATGCTTTAGTTTATAAGCTGATTTCACTTTCTCTAATGGTTAAGACAACTCTGGAGGTGAGCAGAGAACAATTTATTATTTCTTTTCTACAGATCATGAAACTGATCATCCCAGAAATTAAGATCATATAAGTTTATTGTTATGCAAAATTTTGAACCCAGATAATTTTGATTCACAATCTAGTGCTCCTCCAAAAGAACATCAAATTTGTTGCTGTCAAGTCAATTCTGACTCATGGAAACCCCATATGTTACAGAGTAGAACTACTTCATAGGGTTTTCTTGGCTTTAGTCTTTACATAGTAGATTGCCAGGGCTTGCTTTCTTGGCACTCCAGGGTGGATTCACATCTGCAACTGTTTGTGCAGTCTCACTGATCAAATTAGACCAGAGCCTGATGTGATAAATTTTATTATTATTTTTATCCAAAGGGTGAGTTAGTGAAAATTGCATTAATAATAAGTAAATATGTAATCGGTGTCACATACACCCTTTCTTGGCAGGGAAAACAAGACATAGGAACCCTTTCCAAAACTGTGAAGGCCTTGATGGATCCCTGCAGCTCCTTGCAAGTTTTGTTACTGTTCTAGAATTCTCATCCCTTCTACTGGTCCAGGAGGCAGAGTCAGTGCTGGGGGAGTGAACAACAGAAGTGAAAACTGCTAAATTGAAAGAACTGAACCATCACTTCATCTGTAGACTGAGAACTAAGTAGTGCAGGGCCTTTTTTAAAAGAGAAGAAGAGAGTCCATTTTGGAAGTTGAGACTATTTTTCTAAAAATGTACACAAGTTGTAGAATTTTATTACATTTCCAAAAAGTCAAAGTCTGAAAACTTCTTATTGATCAAAAGCTTTCTGTCTGCCTCACAACAGAAAGAGGTGGCCCCTCACCCTGCCTCCACATTGCAGTGATGGTGATGGTACGTTCTGTATTAAAAAAAAAAAAAGCAAACCCATTGCTTCGAGTCCATTCCGACTCATAGCGATCCTATAGGACAGAGTAGAACTGCCCCATAGGGTTTCCAAGGAGCGTCTGGTGGATTTGAACTGCTGATCTTTTGCCGAATTCTTAACCACTACGCCACCAAGGTTTCCTGGTCTGTATTAGGAAGGGCATTTTTGAGAGGTTCTTCCTAGTGCGCTTTGGATCTCAGGCTCTTAAAATGACATATCTGAATGAGTAATGATAATAAGATATGCATTACCTTTTTCATATGGGAAGGAGTTAATATGACCTAAATAGATTTTAAAAAATAAAATATTGGACCAAAGTTTAGTCTTATATCATGTTACCTTTTTCTCTATGAAAGTAACAGTAACTCTCAGCTTAATAAGGAATATCAGTATGGGAATTTCAGTATAAGTTCCTCATCAATATGGCCAGATGTGAGCATATTTTATTCTTCCCTGCACATCATTTTATAAATCATTTCTCCATTGGTGACTCCCTTGCTTTCATGTTTTTCCAAGTCAAAAACCTGGAAACAATTTAAGTCTTCTCCCTCTTTTTGACCACACATAGAGGAACCATTACTGAATCCTGTTCATAGCTCATTATTCCGCCAGATTTCATAGGCCCAGTTTGGAAGTCAGTAGCTGAACACTGACCCTTTCTTTGGTTTACATTTCTGTCAAAATTGCCCTTTTTCTCCCCAAAGTAATGAATGCCTTTAACTAAATAAGGAAAGGGCTAACAATGAGGAAGTGAGAAAAAGATGCCAATTAGTATTTGAAATGTTATCTCCCTATATAACTCTAACAGATTTTCTTCCACTTAAGATCGTTTAGTGCTCAGGATTAAATCTAAGCTCCTTAGCTGTAACATGAAGAATTTCCAGAACTGCTTTTGAAGAACTCACATACCTAACATCTATCCACTTTGCTAGCTTGTAAATGTTTAACAGCCAGTTCTGGGACGGGGGGTGGGGGTGGTGTTGGGTCATGGTAGGATTCTTTGTAGCATTTGTCAATTTAAGTAGTGTAAATACTTCCACCTTGGCCAATTTTAAGCTACTTATGTGAAGTCAAATGGCTTGCAAAATTCCTGATAATTTAACGCTTAGCTCTTGTGTCAGCTCTGATAAGACATTGGTTCCCAGCTCATGAGGTGTAATTTCAAGACTTTGGAAATGCAGTTCCCTTGGCTTAGAATAGTAGTCCCAGTGTGCCTGAGAAGCACCCATTAATCTTTTAAAATACAGCTCAGATATCCTTCTCTCTGAGTTCCCCTGCCTTGCCAGGTGGTCTATCACTGCCTCATCAGTGTTTCTTCTCATCATTATAACATTATCACATATCTTTTTATTTATTTACCTGTTTCCCAGTTAGATGTTAGTACTTGATAGCACCCGAATTTCGCAGAGGAGGAAATTGATGCTCAACAATTGATGCCTCAGAGTATGGGAAGCATAATCAATATCACATTTTTTAAAATAGCCCAGTATTTACAAGTATGAATAGATTAACACTCTAAAGCTTGCATTTACAGAAGCAAACTGCCACATCTTTCTCCCACAGAGCGGCTGGTGAGTTCAAACCACTGATCTTTCGGTTAGCGGCTGAGTGCTTACCACTGTGCCGCCAGGGCTGGTTTAATCTGAGACAAATAATTTAAGCTCCCTGAGCCTAAGTTTTCTCCATCTGTGAAGTGGATGTAGTAATATGTAAACTTGTAAGATTGTTGTGAGAAAGTGTCTGTGAAGTGCTGCACGATGTGGTATCTGGGACCCAACCAATGCATGGTATTTGTAGGTCAATCATAGGTGAGAGCACATTGGACAAAGTACCAGGTGGACCTGCCTTGAAATATGTGTTTTACAAGAGTGAAAGAGCTTCACTGTTTCAGATGAGATAGAGTGCACATTCTTAAAATATTGTACCCTTCCATATTCTGTCATGATGCCTTTAACATTTTTTTAAATCCTCCTATTTGGAAATTTGGGAGTCCCTGGGTGTTACAAACCATTAAGTACTTGGTGGCTAACCAAAAGGTTGGCAGTTTGGGGTTTACCCAGAGGTGCCTCAGAAGAAAGACCTGGTGATCTGCTTTTGAAAAATCAGTCACTGAAAAACCTAAGGAGCACAGGTCTACTCTTACACACATGGGGTGTCCATGAGTCGGTCACAGTTGACTCGATGGCACCTGTTGTTTTTGTTTTTGTATTTGGAAGCTTAAAGCAGATTTCAATTTTGTTTTTTATAGTAGGCACTTCATAATGTTGGTTGTGTCTGTTTAATCGATGGCCTCCTGTTTTCTGCTTCTGTTCCATCAGCCTGTGCATGCAAGACTCCTTCCCTTTGACCGTTCAATCCTGCCTCATGCCGAAAGACTGTGAAACCACCGAGTGGTCCTCCTGGAGTCCTTGCTCTAAGACATGTCGCTCAGGGAGTCTTTCTCCCGGTTTTAGGAGTAGGAGCCGGAATGTGAAGCACATTGCCATTGGAGGTGGAAAGGAGTGCCCTGAACTTCTCGAGAAGGAGGCCTGCATTGTTGAAGAAGAACTTTTGCAGCCCTGTCCCAGGTATTGTGCATTCTTTGGCGTGAGTATTTAATGTTGTGTATGACCTTATTTGATGTGGTGATGGGGCTGCTAATAACAGAGCTGTGTTGCACATTTATTGAGTCTCTCCTCAGTACACAAGTTCCATACTAGGTATTATAGGGTAGTGGGCTAAGAGTGTGGCTTTGATGCTGGGTTCAAGTCCTGTTTCTGTGACCTTCTAACTATGGGAATTTTGGCAAGTTATTTAATCTCTCATGCCTTAGGTTCCTCATCTACTAGTAGTACTTACTTCATCTAGCACCTGGCAATTCATGAATACTCATTATCTATTATTACTTGACATATCTCAGTTAATTTTTATAACAAACTAAAAAGCCATTCCTAGCCTCCTCATTTTGCAAATGAGGCAAATAATGCTTAGAGAGATTAAATAATTTCCAAGCTTATATAGTTAATGAGCTGCAGAGCTCTGAATCTAAGCCAGATCTGTCTCCAAATCTCATGACCATTTAGTGGAAATGTCTCTATTCCGGAGTCCCTAGGGAGATAGACAATGTTGGAAAAAGTGTTACTATAGGCTACTAGCTATATTTTAATGTCTTGATATTGGTTATATTTTGCCTGGTTATAAAGCTCCTGGCAAAAGCCTCCAGTGTATTTTCTTTTCTTTGGGTTTTTGGCCCAGACTGATCATGAGAGAAGTGAGTTCTTCGAGGCTGGCTGTTCAGAAGTCTGTAGTGGATGGATTTGTGGTGATTCTTGGTGATTCCTGATGGACAGATGCCCAAATTGTATCTGGAAAATCTGTAGCTATTTAAGATAGACATTTTCTAGTAGTTTCTTATAATCTTTAAGTGTTGAGGATCGTTTTTCCAGGAAAAATAAAATGAGGCAAAAAAACTTCTTCTAGTAATTGATCATCTGAGGATATATGAAGGGTTAGGTGGGTTGCAAACTCAACAGGTGCTATTGACGGCTAAAGCCAGGCTCTTTCTTACACATGAAAGGGGGGTGTTTTGGGCGCAGGGGTGTTGGAGAAGTAAGTTCCTTTTGTCAGATTCTCAGCCCACCCACTCCGCCAGCCTCACCATTTGAAGCAGTGTTGATTGAACACACTTCTTACATTCTCATTGCTTATTTTTTACTAAGATGACCCTGTCTTAGGTTGGGTTCTTGAGAGAAGTTTGGGTGTTTGAGAGAAGCAAAACCAGTGAAGCATATATATATATATATATATATATATATATGAGAGAGAGAGAGAGAGCAAGAGAGAGAGAGATATTTATCTGTTTATCTCAAGGAAATGGCTCACAAAGTTGTAGAGGCTGGCAAGTCCCAAGTCCATGGGTCAGGTATCAGACTGGAGGGTTCTCCTCACTCACATAGCTGCCGGGGCTGACGAACCCAAGATCAGCAGGTCAGATGGCAGGGTTTGGCTCACAGGCTATGGAGAGCAACGAATCCCAAGATGGGCAGGCATTAAGGCAGGCCGATGGCTCAAGTCCCAAGAACTGGAGGTCATATGATGAAGAGCTGGATGTAGGATCCAGAGTGAGTAAAAGCCAGTGAGCTTTGCCAGTATCCATATATTTTGGATACAGGCCACACTCCCATGGAAACTCCCCTTCAACTGAATGGCTGATCACATCAGATCACATCATGGAAGTAATTACGATGTGTCATAAAATGGAGGATAACTACATGATTACATAACTGTAAAATTATATCATTGCATAACTGCCAAATTACATCATTATGTAACTGCCAAATTGCATCGTTACATAACTGCCAAACCACTGAGAATCATGGCCCAGCCATGTTGACACACAGCCTTAACCATCACAGTCCACCCCTTGCCAACTTGACACCTGTATACATCTCCTTAAACCATACACAGTCTAAATACAGACAATTACGAAGTCATACTTGCTCCTAACATGATACAACTAACATGCATACAAGCAAAAAATGCACTAGCCCCATTTACATATTTTATAAGTGAAGGAAACAAAAATATGTGATGCACACATGCACAGACAGAATACTCATAACAAGTACAGTCCATGCTTCTGCAACTGGTCACCTAGTCGTAACCAGTAGTTAGAACTACCTTCTTCTACCACCCATTCCGTATTCCCTTTACCCTAAGTAAGCACCTCAACTGGTCATGGTTCTTTACCTGGTGGGGTGACCCAAACCTTCATTCCTTATACTTCTCATTCTGTCAGAATTGTAGAGAAGTATCAATTATGCAATCACCCAGAGCCTCTTTTCTCACCAATACTTGTTCTATTAGTGGTAATATTTTGTGTATTTCTATTGCTCCCTCATGCCATGGATTAGCAGTACCGTCCTTACTACAGGAAACAGAATCATCAACATCTTTAAGACTAACCAGACTTGAGAACCAGTTCATAAAATTCATCCTTACAATTTTGTTTCTCTAGAACCCCTCTCCCGATAAGAAATGTCTTAGGCTGGGCTCTCTAAAGAAGCAAAACCAGTATTTTATACATATATATATATACACACACATGTATATGTATATGTATATATATATATATAGAGAGAGAGAGAGAGACAGAGAGAGAGACAGAGACAGGTAGACGGACAGAGAGGACAGACAGAGACAGAGAGACAGCGAGAGAGAGATTTATCTCAAGGAAATGGCTCGCGGTTATAGAGGCTGGCAAGTCCCAAGTCAGGTGTCAGGCTGGAGGCTTCTACCAACTCATGTAGCTGCAGGGGCTGACAAACCCAAGATCAACAGGTAGGAAAGCAGGCTGCTGGCTCACAGGTTGCAGAGACTGACAAATCCAAAGATCAGCAGGCAATACGGCAGGCCGTTGGCTCAAGCCTCAGGAATTGGAGGTCAGATGATACGAGCCAAATGCAAGATCCAGAGGGAGCAAAAGCCAGTGAGCTTTGCAAGAGTGTCCATATATATTGAATGCAGGTCACATCCCTGAGGAAACTCACCTTACAACTGATTGGCTCATCACATCAGATCACATCATGGAGGTGATTACATTATATCATAACATGGAGGATAACTATATCATTACATAACTGCCAAATTACATCATTACTTAACTGCCAAACCAGTGAGAATCATGGCCCAGCCAAACTGACACACACCCTTAACCATCACAGACCCTTAGATTCTTATCATTCCTCAGAGAAGGTAGATGTGGTTCATGATCTTTTACACACTAACTCATATTGTAGGTCTCACAGAATCCTTCCTAGTTGTATTGAGTATGTGTCCAGTCTTTCAAAACACTAATTTTGAGGCAAACCAGGGGCTTTGGAATGGCATAACCCTGGAGTCTCTGTCCTTTTTGAAGACAGATAGACCTGGATTAAAATTGTGTCTCTATCACTTACTAGCTGTGTGATCCTGGTAAAGCTGTACACATCTCTAAGACTTATTTCCCTCTTCAATAAAACATGTCTAATAATACTGCCTGTGTAAAGCTAGAGACCAGGTATGTAAAATGCCAGGCTGAGTGCTCAGCACATAGAAGGCACTGGATGAATTATGACCATTATTGTTGCTGTTTGCAAGTGTGTTCATTTGTTTTGGAAGGAGAATTGCCCCTTTCCTTGGAAGGCACACTGTAGTAATTTAATGGGGTAGAAACTTATTTCTTCCGGGTGATTTGGAAATTTTTTTTTTCCTATAAAGGCATAAATAAGAAGAGTTCTCAATAGTAGGCAGGCCAGAATAGAATCTGGGTTTAATGATTACCTTGATATTGATGCCTCTTTCCTTCATTCCTTTCATGGAATGGCTAGTGAACTCTTTCTTATATTTTCAACAGTTTGTTGGTTTATAGGTATCCCTCCATTTTCTATCTTCTTTTTTCTTTGTTAATAACTATGACAATTTTCATGGAAGTCAGGGTGGTCCCTTCCTGATGATGCTGAGAAAGTTGAGCTGTATCTACATTTGTTCAGTATTAACTATCTTTTATCAAGTACCTACTTTTGGCCAATAACTGTATTAGAGATTTTATGAATACTGTTTAAGATAACAGAGTTTCTTGTCCAAATGGGCCATTTTTGAGATTGAAAGAGGTATAAACTGGAATTGTTAGGATTTTAACTCAGGTCCATTTGACTCCAAAATCAGTGTTCTTTCCATTAAATCATACCTCATGATAGTCATAGTAAACATGCAAACCAAGACAAAGTTGTTGTTTGTTGTTAGGTGCTCTCGGGTCAGTTCTGATTCATAGTGACCCTGTGTGCAACACAACAAAACACTGCCCGGTCCTATGCAATCCTCACAGTCATTGTTATGCTTGAGCCCATTATTGTAGCCACTGTGTCAGTCCATCTTGTTGAGGGTCTTCCTGTTTTTGGCTGACCCTCCACCAAGCATGATGTCTTTCTCCAGGGACTGGTCCCTCCTGATAACATGTCCAAAGTATGTGAGATGAAGTCTCTCCATCTTCGCTTCCAAGCAGCATTCTGGCTGTACTTCTTCCAAGACAGATTTGTTTGTGCTAGTCAATTGCTGTTGAGTTAATTCCGATTCATGGCAGCTGTCTTAGGCTGGATTCTCTAGAGAAGCAAAACCAGTAAAGCATATGAATATATATATATATAGAGAGAGAGAGTTTTATATCAAGGAAACAGCTCACATGACTGTAGAGGCTAGAATGTCCCAAGTCCACGTATCATGGTAGAGGCCTCTCAATTCATACAGCCACAGAAGCTGGTGAGCCCAAGATCGGCAGGTCGGAGAGCAGAGCTCCCGCTGGTAGACTGTGAAGGTCAACGAATTCCAAGATTGTAAGGCAAGACTGCAAGGTTTCTTCTGCTTCATGTAGCTGCAAGAGCTGGTGAGCCCAAGATGGGCAGGTCAGAAAGTAGGGCTCCGCTCACAGGCTGTTAAGATCGATGAATCCCAAGTTTGGCAGATAAGCTGACAGCTCAAGTCCCAAGAAACGGAGGTGAGATGACAGGAGGCAGCTGGAGGATCCAGATCCTGAGTGAGCAAAAAGCCAGAATATCTGCTTATATTCAGATGCAGGCCACACCCCCAAGGAAACTCCCTTTTATCTGATTGGCTACTCACAGTATATTCAATCATGGGAGTGGTCACATTTAAACACTGAGAATCATGGCCCAGCCAAGTTGACACACAGTCTTAACCATCACACTCTACCCCTTGTCAACTTGGCACATGTACACATCTCCTTAAACCATATGTAATCTCTGAATAAAGACAATTAGAAAGTCATACTTGTGCCTAACATAATACAACCAACACGTACAATCGAAAATGCACTAACCCCGTTTACATCTTATATTTTATAAGTGAAGGAAACAAAAATGTTTGATGCACACATACAAAGCAGAAATACTCATAACAGTTACAGTCCCCATTTCTGCAACTGGTCACGTGGCTGTAACTGGTATTTAGAACTGCCTTCTTCCACCACCCATTCCGTATTCCCTTCGCCTTCAGCAAGCACCTCGGCTGGTCATGGTTCTTTGCCTGGTAGGATGACCCAAACCTTCATTCCTGAATGGTTTCAGTCATTAGTAGTCATGTCAGAATTAGGTTGCTGTAGTTTTCCATTGACTTTAATCACAGGGCATGGTAGTACTAAGAGATGCCCTAAGGAATCTCCTGTATTCCAGACATACTCTTCTTTACCTCCATTATGTAATATCAGTCTGATTTCCTCTTGGTAATCAGTATCAATCACACCAGCCAGTATGGTAACTCCCTTCTTTGCTTGTTGATACAGAGGCATAAGGAGCCCAAAGTGGCCAGGTGGCATTCTTAACTTCCAGTTCAGTGGAATCAGTGATGTGTCTCCAGGTGGGAGCATTCCTCCCTTTGGAAGTAAGACCTCTAGGCCTGCAGAGCAAAAGGTCATGGGGACAGGAGGCCAAAATCTTGCAAGTGGGTCACTAGAGGTAATAGTGAGTGGTGCCACTCCCATTTCCACCCCTTGATTCCTGGACCCATGAATCCTGGCTATGGGAGAAACAGCACCATATATTGGATGCTGGTTTAGAGCATATACAGCCTCCTGGAGAACATTGCCCCAACCCTGCAAGGTATTGCCACCTAGCTGGCACCATAATTGTGTCTGTAGAAGGCCATTCCATCGTTCTATCAAGCCAGCTGCTTCAGGATGATGAGGAACATGGTAAGACCAGTGAATTCCACGAGCATGGGCCCACTGCCGCACTTCATTTGCTGTGAAATGAGTACCTTGATCTGAGGCAATGCTGTGTGGGATACCATGAAGGTGGATAAGGCATTCTGTAAGTCCGTGGATGGTAGTTTTGGCAGAAGCATTGTGTGCAGAGAAGGCAAATCCATATCCAGAGTAAGTGTCTATTCCAGTAAGGACAAAACACTGCCCTTTGCATGATGGAAGTGGTTCAGTGTAATCAACTTGCCGCCAGGTTGCTGGCTGATCACCTCGAGGGATGGTGCCTTATCAGGGACTCAGTGTTGGTGTCTGTTGCTGGCAAATTGAGCACTCAGCAGTGGCTGTAGCCAAGTCAGCCTTGGTGAGTGGAAGTCCATGTTGCTGGGCCTATGCATAACCTCCATCCCTGCCACCATGGCCACTTTGTTCATGAGCCCATTGAGCAATGATGGGAGTAGCTGGGGAAAAAGGATGACTGGTTTCCACAGAACGTGTCATCCTATCCACTTGATTGTTAAAATGATCCTCTGCTGAGATCACCCTTCGGTGAGCATTCACATGAGGCACAAATATCTTCACTTCTTTGGCCCATTCAGAGAGGTCTATTCACATACCTCTTCCCCATAAACCCTTGTCTCCAATTTTCCAATCATGTTCTTTCCACGTCCCTGACCATCCAGCCAAACCATTGGTCACAGCCCATGAATCAGTATATAATCGCACATCTGGCCATTTCTCTTTCCAAGCAAAATGAACAACCAGGTGCACTGCTCTAAGTTCTGCCCATTGAGAGGATTTCCCTTCACCACTGTCCTTCAGGGAGGTCCCAGAAAAGGACTGTAGTGCTGCTGCAGTCCACTTTCGAGTGGTGCCTGCATATTGTGCAGAACCATCTATAAACCCGACACCAGTTTTCTCTTCTTCAGTCAACTCATCATAAGTAACTCCCCATGAGGCTGTAGGTGCAGACTGGGAGATGGAAGGCAGTATGACAGGAGTGGAGACCATGGGCATTTGGGCCACTTCTTCATGCAGCTTACTTGTGCCTTCAGGTCCTGCTCGAGCCCAGTCTCGAATATACCACTTCCATTTAATGATGGAGTGCTGCTGTGCATGTCCAAATTTATGACTCTGTGGGTCAGACAACACCTAGTTCATGATGGGCAGCTCAGGCCACATGGTGACTTGGTGTCCCATGGTTAAGTGTTCAGTCTCTACTAAGGCCCAGTAACAAGCCAAAAGCTGTTTCTCAAAAGGAGAGTGGTTATCTGCAGAGGATGGCAGAGCTTTGCTCCAAAATCCTAATGGTCTACAACGTGATTCACCAATAGGGGCCTGCCAGAGACCCTAGACAGCATCTCTATCTCCCGCTGACAGTTCAAGCACCATTGGATCAGCTGGATCATAAGGTCCAAGTGGCAGAGGTGCTTGCACAGCAGTCTCAACCTGCTGCAGAGCCTTCTTTTGTTCTGGTCCCCACTCAAAACTAGCAGCTTTTCAAGTCACTTGATAAATAGGCCAGAGTAGCACACCCAAATGAGGAATATGTTACCTCCAAAATTCAAAGAGGCCCACTAGGCGTTGTGCCTCCTTTTTAGTTTTGGGAGCAGCAAGATGCAATAACTTATCTTTCACTTTAGAAGGAATGTCTTGACATGCCCCACACCCCTGGACCCCTGGAAATTTCACTGAAGTGGAAGGTGGCTGAACTTCTGTGGGATTAATTTCCCACCCTGTAGCATGCAAATGTTTTACCAATAAGTCCAGAGTCATTGACACTTCTTCCTTACTAGGTCCAGTCGGCATAATGTCATCAGTATAATGGAGCAGTGTGACGTCTTGTGGAAGGAAAAGGTGATCAAGGTCCCTGCAGACTAAATTAAGACATAGGGCTGGATAGTTGATGTAGCTTCGCGGTAGGCAAGTGAAGGTGTATTGCTGGCCTTGCCAGCTGAAGGCAAACTGCTTCTGGTGGTCGTTTGAAACAGGTATGGAGAAAAAGGCATTAGCCAGATCAATAGCTGCATACCAGGTACCAGGAGATGTATTAATTTGCTCAAGCAGTGAAACTACATCTGGAACAGCAGCTGCAATTAGAGTCATCACCTGGTTAAGTTTTCGATAATCTACTGTCATTCTCCAAGATCCATCTGTTTTTTGCACAGGCCAAATAGGTGAGTTGAGTGGGGATGTGGTGGGAATCACCACCTCCACATCGGTTGAGTCCTTGATGGTGCAGTAATCTCTGCAATCCCTCCAGGAATGGGGTATTGGTTTTGGTTTACTGTTTTCCTAGGTAGGGGCAGTTCTAATGGCTTCCACTTGGCTTTACCTACCATAATAGACTTTACTCTATTTGTTGGGGATCCAGTGTGGGGTTTCTGCCAGTTGCTGAGTATATCTATTCCAATTATGCATTCTGGAACTGGGGAAATCACTACAGGATGGGTTCGGGTACCCACTGGACCTACTGTGAGATGGACATGAGCCAAGACTCCATTAATAACCTTACCTCCATATGCCCCTACTCTGACTGGTGGGCCCCAGTGATGTTTTGGGTCTCCTGGAATTAGCGTCAATTCCGGGGAAGTATCCAGTAATCCCTGAAAAGTCTGATTATTTCCTTTTCCCCAGTGAACAGTCACTCTCTTAAAAGGCCATAGATCCCTTTGGGGAAGGCTGGGAGAAAGATTAACATTAAAAATTTTTGGCAGTGTATTGGTGTCCTTCCTCAAGGGGACCTGTCCTCCCCTTCATTCAAGGGGTTGTGGGTCTTTAAACTCACTCAAATCTGGGAATTGATTGAGGGACCGTGATTCTATTCTGGCAATTCGAGTTAGACTACTGTTCAACTGACCTAGAATTCATCCGTTTGTATAGATCAAGTAAATATTTAGTAGATTTCCTATCTGTTTCACTCCTAGGGACACCGTGACTAGCCAATGCCGTAAGTCCATACGAGTCAGACTATTCTGATTACTGCTTTGACTCCTCTGTCCATTACTGTAACCACGCCTACCTTGTCTTTGTTGATTGAGTGCAGCCACTTGGCCCCTACTACCACGGGGTCCAATCAGCCCCATTGTAGTTAGGTGTCTTAATTCAGTTAGGGCAGTTCCCACTGTCAAATCTGACTTACATAAAATAGCAATCACAACAGTCTTCAAGGATGCTGGAGCTCCCTTCACAAATTTGTTCCTCACAGTTGTGGTAAAAGGTGTGTCCCCTGGGCACTCCATGTGTGGGTCTGTGGGTCTAACTTGATTAATCCACTCTAGCATGCCAATTTCCCTAAGGCTTTGGATACCTTCGGCAGTATACCAAGGCAGATCTGGTAATTCAACCTGATTTAGTGTAGGCCACCTCGTAATCCATGATTCAGCGACCCAACCAAATAAACTATGAGATCTTGTCCTAACTTATTGAGCTGAAACATTGAATGAACAATCTGTGCTTGGTGGACCCATATCAATAAAGTCAGACTGATCCATCTTAATGTTTCTTGTACCATTATCCCACACCCTTAATAGCCATTCCCACACATATTGCCCAGGTTTCTATTTGTACACATTAGAAAAGTCAAGTAGTTCTTTTGGAGTGTAGTGTACCTCCTCCTGGGTCACACTTTGTACTTCACCTTTTGAGGCTCACTGGGACTTAAACCTACTTATAGGTCTAGAATCCAGAATCAGTAGTGTGGAATTGTTTTGAGATCACCTTCAGCCTTGTCCTGTAAAGCATCTGCCTCAGGCAATGCCCCAGGCAATCACTCAGGGAAGGGCTTTTGAGGCAGCTGTGCTAGGGCTAATCTCATTAGACGGGAGTGGAGGGGCTAATGGTTTTTCTAGGCAGGGTGGTTTAGCAGACAAACGTGAAGGAATTTCTTCAGATGGGACTGGTTCTGCTGGCAGGACTGATTCAATGGAATCTACGGGGCTCAGTGTCCCAAGCTTCATGATTATAGGCCCATACATCCCCATCCCAAGTTTAAGGATCCAGATTCTTCCCAATCTGTGCCCTTACTTTAACTTCAGACACCTCTCGAGGTTGGCAATTGAGCCAGCATTATAATTCAGCCACTCTTAGAATAAGACTCTGGGTTTGGTTTCCGGCAATTTTAGTTACTACAGGACATAAGGCTTTCTTTCAAAGCACAAGTGGAATCCTTGAGGCCATGTATGCAGCACTTGAGCTTTGACTCTGAAGCCCTGAGCGCATCTCTTTCTTTCACCAGTTTGTCTAGCGACAGTAGGACAAACCAACCAGCTTCCTTATACTTCTCATTCTGACAAAGCTGTAGAAAGGTATCACACATGTGTTCACCCTGAGCCTCACCTTTCACCAATACCTGATCTACTGGTGGTGATATTTGGCATATTTGTATTGCCACCTCATGCCATGGACTGGCAGTACCCTCTTTACTGCTGGAAGCAGAGTCATCAAACTCTTTAAGACTAACCAGACTTGAGAACCAATTTAGAAAACTCATCCTTACAGTTTTGTTTCTCTAGAACCACTCTCGGTACCAAATGTCTTAGGCTGAGTTCTCTACAGAAGCAAAACCAGTAAAGCATATAGATGTATATAAAGAGAGATTTATATCAAGGAAACAGCTCATGTGATTGTAGAGGCTACAACGTCCCAAGTCCGTGGATCAGGGTAGAGGCCTCTCCCAATTCACGCAGCCGCAGAAGCTGGCGAGCTCAAGATCGGCTGGTCGGAGAGCAGGGCTCCCGCTCACGGGCTGTGAAGGTTGACGAATTCCAAGATCGGCAGGCAAGACCACAAGGTTTCTCCTGATTCACATAGCTGCAGGGGCTGGTGATCCCAAGGTTGGCAGATCAGAGAGCAGGGCTCCGCTCAGAGGCAGTGAAGATTGACGAATCCCAAATTTGGCAGATAAGCTGACAGCTCAAGTCCCAAGAACCGGAGGTGAGATGACAGGAGGCAGCTAGAGGATCCAGATCCCGAGTGAGCAAAAAGCCAGAATATTTGCTTATATTCAGATGCAGGCCACACCCCCAAGGAAACTCCCTTTCTTCTGACTGGCTACTCACAGTATATTCAGTCATGGAAGCGATCACGTTTAAACACTGAGAATCATGGCCCAGCCAAATTGACACACAATCTTAATCATCACAGTGACCGCATGCGTATCAGAGTGGACCAGTTCCATAGGGTTTTCAATGGCTGATTTTTGGAAGTATATTGCCAGGCCTTTCTTCTGAGGCCCTCTGGGTGACCTCGAACCATCAGTCTTTCAGTTAACAGCTGAGCACATTAATCGTTTTTACCACACACGGACTCTATACACGTATACATGTATTCATATATATGATGGTATTTTTTTTTTAAGAAAATAACATGAAATGGGAATAATTCAGGACATGCTCAAGATGAAGTTTCTCTATCGATCTTCATTTGATTGAACCTTAGCATCTGAAAATAAAGGGTGACAAATTTCATTAGAGATGAACCTGAGCCTCTAGTCTGAAAATGTTGCTGAGTTTGACATTTTTTATAAACTTCTCAAAGCGTTAATTTATAGGAAATAGGAGTCTTAGAGAAGCCACTGAAATACTGGCCAGTGTTTCCAAGGGAGCCTGCTGGTTTAACTAATGATTCCTTTTGGTTGTGGAAAGGAGAATGCATAAATAATAGCAACAAAATTAACACTTCCTGGCATTCTCATTTGTCTGAAATCTGGGCTGTTGCTCTACCACAGGAAGGCATAAAGACTGTGTACTGTCTTTTGTTTCTAGTTTGGCATCAGTGATTAAAATTCATTGTGAATGAGGGAAATGGAAACAAAAATATATTAGGGAGCAAAAATGCCCTCTTCTCCTTTCCCAGAATTCATTCTAATTGGGTCACATGCATCAGGCACTTTGATTCACTCTATTTCTCCCTAGCGGAAAATGTATGTTTCTGTGACCCTTCATAGTTTTTTTTATTTTTTTTTTAACCCGTTTAGAATGGATGTTTTGCTTTTTACCATTCCACCATCTTTGCTCTAAGAGATGCATTCTTCATTCAATAATACATTGAGTTCTTGCTATGTGCCAAGCACTATGTTGTTTGGGATATCTCAGTGAACAAAATGGCAAAGTTTCTTGCCCTTGTAGGGCTTACGTTTTAGTGGAAATGTAAACGCTTGTTGTTGTGTGCCATGGAGTCAGTTCCAACTTTGAGTCCATCACTTCTCGTTTCTGGTATGTGTGAATTGATCTTTATTATGAATAAGCAAGAGACTCTTCACAAAATATCTGTGTGGAAAATCATACTGAGAGACCCATGAAGTTTTTATCATAGACTTATCTATATTTTCTGCAGCCCGCTTTGATTTGTTTGTAGAACAACCCCCTGAGACGAAAAAACCAGTTGCCATTGAGTGGATGCTGAATCATGGCATCCCCAATTCATAGTGACCTCATGTGCGTTAGAGTAGAACTGGGCTCTGTAGAGTTTTTAATGGCTGATTTTTCAGAAGTAGCTTGCCAGACCTTTTCTTTAAGGTGCCTCTGGGTGGACTCAAGCCCCAACCTTTTGATTAGCAGCTGAGCCTGCTGACTATTTGTACCACCCAGAGACTCCAACTCCCCTGCGACCAGCATGGTTTTCCCACTAGATAAATATAATAAACTATATAGTTTGTAAATGTGCTATGGATAAGAAAACAAACTAGAGTAGGGTAAGGGTGGCTCTTTCTAGGACGCTGTATGTTATAGGGGCAGCACAGGCTCTGCTTAGTAGATCTGATAAGCTTCATCTGAAAATTCAGGATTTGAGGGAGGACTTGAAAGAAGTGAGGAAATGGGCCATATAGGTAACTACAGGAAGAATATTCCAAGAAGAGGGTACAGCAGGAGTAAAAGCCCTAAGGTTAGAGGAGAACTCTACTTCCTGAATCAATATTGCTCAAAAAAGTACTTGTTTCTTCAGTTGCATAGCTTTGGCTGTACTGTTTCCACCATCTGGATTCCACCAACCAGCATTTTAACTTTAAATACTATTCCAGATCCCTAATAATAGAATGCCAGCCTCTAGGGCATATTCCATGAAAGGAATTGCGATCAAGAGCAGCCCATACGTAAGTGCTCCCTGAGATTAGAACACTTTGAATGTTGACTTGGGGGTCCTCAGCTAACTTAAAAGGAGACAGAAACAAAGTGTATGTTATGGTAACTTGGGAAATTTTAGAACTAGTATTGTCATGCACCAAGCTTGCGATTTTGTGACCAAGATGTATATCAAACCGAAAAACCAAACCCGTTGCCGTCAATTTGATTCTGACTCATAGCAACCCTATAGGACAGAGTAGAACTGCCCCATAGGTTTCCAAGGAGCAGCTTCTGGATTTGAACTGCTGACCTTTTGGTTAGCAGCCATAGCTCATAACCACTGTGCCACCAGGACTCCAAGACATATATAGACCCCAAGAAACCTCTTCCTTCAGCATTGCACAGTCTTCTTGTAATTCTGTGTCCCATCTCCAACATAACACTAAATACATAAAAAAATAAAAATAAAAAAAACAAAAAACCAAACCCGTTGCCATCAAGTCGATTCTGACTCTTAGCGACCCTATGGGACAGAGTAGAACTGCCCCACAGGGTTTCCAAGGAGTACCTGGTGGATTTGAACTACTGACCTTTTGGTTCACACCCGAACTCTTAACCACTAAGCCACTAGGGTTTCTGACACTCACATAGTACAGTGAAATCTGTGAAAGTTGGAACTTGATGGGACTGCCTTGTTTTTCTGGGTCTCACAAGTTTTCTGGCTTTAACAGGTGCTTACCACTTTTCTATTGCTCTCTATTAAGAATCTTACCTCATAAACACCCAATGAGTTTTCCTTCTCTGAACAGGTTCCACCTTATACAGGTTCTGAATTTTGCAGGTTTTCCTGTCTATTGTGAGGTGGATGTAGAACCTTGACGGTGGAATAAATCTGCTTGCCATCTGACACTTTTTCTTTTGGTGTGGTCATCGCCTATCTTACTGGAAATCACGACCTTGTGTGTTATTTTATTCTATGCCCCAAAACACTGAAAGATACCAGTTTTTTTAAGACACCTTGGCACTTGGGTCCTCTTCTATGTCCAGATTAACATCTAATGTGTTAGATCCTACATCTCAATGAAAGCGAAGGTGAAAATCATTCTGAGACTATAAAGAATAAGATGGCTCTTTTGAGTAGATAAGATAAAGACAGAAGACATGGAGGCTATAATATTTATAACTTCTTAATATCAGAGAGCTGAGACATGACCTAATTCTGGAACAGCTGATCCCTTCTGCTTAAGTAAGGAATCCTAGTTCTGGCTGAAGACACTGTATCACATAAGAATATTGAAAAATGTCAACTGCAGACGTCTTTCATGGAAGTGATACCTCAGATAATCTACAGCATCTTCTATCACCTCACCAGGAGGCAACAGTTTTCATAAGAAGATAACTATTCTGTATCTTCAATGATCATTCTGAGTTTGAAGTTGAATATAAGAAATCACTATTAAATAGTGACAGTGACGAGCGTAGAGTAAAACTTTTAACAAGATCTCAAGGCAGAAGCTGCATGGTTGATAGTATTATATAGAGTTTATGATATTACTGCACAGAAAAGCCAGTTTATAAAACATTACTTCAATACTTTGGTCTGGCACTGAATAGATGGCTCTTTGAATCTGTCACTTCTTGTTTCCAGAATGTGTGAATATCTTTATTATGGATAAATAAGAGACTCTTCACAAAAAAATCTATGTGGAAAATCATACTGAGAGACCAGTCTGTGTTTCCTGCAGCCCACTTCGATTTGCTTGTAAAAAACCTCCCTGAGACCAAAAACCAGTTGCCATTGAGTTGATTCTGACTCATGGTGACCCTGACTCATGGCAACCCCATGTGCGTCAGAGTAGAACAGTGATCCATAGTGTTTTTAATGGCTGATTTTTAATAGGTAGCTTGCCAGGCCTTTTCTGAGGCAGCTCTGGGTGGACTAAAGCCTCCAACTTTTTGGTTAGCAGCTGAGCACCTTTACAATTTGCACACCCCAGGGACCCAAATACCCCTGAGACCTGCCTGGTTTTCCCTAACATCTCTTTCAGGCACTAAACCCAATTTTAGATTTTCTAGATAAAATTATTTTTCCTTGAGAGAACTCCAGAGATTCGTTGGTGGGTATTTTTACATGAATAGTGAAGCCAGGGATACAGCCAAAGAAGAAGGTGGTGGATAAATGCTTGGCTTGATTGTTTGCTTCCCTTGCCTGTTGGAATGGAGTGCATACTGGTATTGATGTATTTTGAAGAAATGTTTTTTCAGACCTGCTTGGGCCTGTCAGTGTGTTAGTGACTTGAGAATTCAGAAAACTAAAGACTTTCAGTCTCTGTTTACTTGGATTATTTGCCTTAAGAGTCTTTGTAATATACTCTTTCAAAACTAGAGCATCTAGGACACTATAACTACATCCTCTGAATGTTTAATACAGTCATCCCCATAGATATGAATATGACTTTTTTTTTTTTTCTTTTACCTGAGAAATGGTAGTGCCTAGAAAACTGCCTGGCCCATAATTTTTATTGTTGCTGTTTGTTTTGTTGTTTTCAGTTGCCGTCGAGTTGATTGTGTGTCAAAGTAGAACTGTGCTCTGTGGATTTTTAGTGGCTGATTTTTTGGAGGCAGCCTCCAGACCTTCCTTTCAAGGCTCCTCTGGGTAGACTCAAACCACCAATCTTTTGGATAAAATCCAAACCAAACCCATTGCTGTCAAGTCGAGTCGAGTCGATTCCAACTCATAGCGACTCTATCAAATAGAGTAGAACTGCCCCATAGGGATTCCAAGGTGCGCCTGGTGGATTTGAACTGCCGACCATTTGGTTAGCAGCTGTAGTTCTTAACTACTATGCCACCAGGGTTTACATCTTTTGCATAGCCAGGTGTATTTGTTAATCATTTTCACCACCCAGAGACTCTGACTCATAGTAGATGCTGAGTAAAAATCGGGTGAATGAATGAGTGCTCAAATGCAGGGCAGTTTCAGAACAATATTATGCACAGGATACTTTAGTCCATGTTTATACTTATTATAATGTATGTAAAGCATTAGAAGATATTTCTTACAAAGAGCAGCTGAAGATTAAATATAGACATCTACCCAGGAAAGGGATGAACATACGGAGTTTGCTGCAGTCCCCAATGGCCTCATGCTCCTGCTAGCATTATGTTTGGTTTTCCAGATAGGAAGTCTCTGTTGTGATTGGTCTTAAGAGTAGCTTGAAAAAGGGGGAGGTATGAGATCACTGTCTGCGTTTGTAAAAGGTTGGCTCCTGGAGCAGACACGCACATCACTTACCATGTCTTCTGTATCTTCTCCCACTGATTTTCTACCATAGCACCTAACAATTTGTACATAGTATGAGCTCAATGAATGGTTGTCAAATGAGTTCAATGGATGCTTTAAAGATTTTTTTTTTTTTTTATTGTTTTAATTAAGAAGCTTCTCTGTAGCAGTTGAGGAGTAAGGGAGTCATGACCTGGTATCCCCAAGAGAATCTGTTTTAGAAAAGAAACAACTCTTCTCAAAGAATTTGGAAATTGTTTCATCAGAAGGAAACAGATTCAGAAGAGTGAAACCAGGGATGTCATTGCTGATGTGAGATGGATCTTGGCTGATCGCAGAGAATACCAGAAGGATGTTTACCTGTGTTTTATTGACTATGCAAAGGCATTTGACTGTGTAGATCATATCAGATTATGGATAACATTGCAAAGACTGGGAATCCCAGAACACTTGGTTGTGCTCATGTGGAACCTGTACATAGATCAAGAGGCAGTCATTCAAGCAGAACAAGGGGATACTGCATGGTTTAAAATCAGAAAAGGTGTGTGTCAGGGTTGTATTCTTTCACCATATTTATTCAGTCTGTATGCTGAGAAAATCATTGGGTAAATCTGCTGTAGAAGACTTCTTTAAAGTGCTAAGAAGCAAAGATGTCACTTTAGCACTAAGGTGCACCTGACCCAAGCCATGGCCATGGTATTTTCAGTCGTTTCATATGCGTCTCATATGCACGCGAAAGCTGGATAGTGAATAAGGAAGACTGAAGAAGAATTGATGCATTTGAATTATGGTGTTGGAGAAGACTATTGAATATACCACGGACTGCCAGAAGAATGAACAATCTGTCTTGGAAGAAATACAGGTGGAATGCTCCTCATAAGCAAGGATGGAGAGACTTGGACATGTTATCAGGAGGGACCAGTCCCTGGAGAGGACATTATGCTTGGTAAAGCAGAGGGTCAGCAAAAAAGAGGAAGACCCTCAACAAGATGAATTGACACAGTGGCTGCAATAATAGGCTCAAGCGTAACAATGATCATGAGGATGGCGCAGGACTGGGCACTGTTTCATTCTGTGGTACCCAGGGTCACTATGAGTTGGAGCTGACTAGATGGCACCTAACAACCACAGTCTTATTACTGGTGCATATAGCTTCCTGAGTCTTTGTTGTGCCGCTTTATTTTAAGTTCTTCCTGGGCTGAAGATTTTGTTCCCTGGTTAGTGTAAGAAAGTTAACGTACTGCTAAGTGCTGTGCATAGTGATAGAAGTCTATTAGTAATACGTATTTAGAGTTTGGCTCGCAAAACCATCTACTGAAGAGCAAAGAGCTTTGTACTTCAGAGTAGCGTTCTATAATCAATAGTCCCACTCTATTCAATAAAAAACTACTAGAGCATAAAACATGTAAAGCTTGATCAGTTCCCTTTATTTTGGTGATCTGTTCAGCAAAAATGACAAGTTAATTCTTTTCGAAATGAATTTACAACTTTAAAAGGACAACAGACATTATAATAAATTAGTTATGCTGCGCAGTACACTGAGTTTTTAATATACACACGCATTTAATTTGAATACTTTGTACTAGGGATTCAATTCCAAGAGTGTTGTAAATCTATATATACTCAGTCAAAACATGACCATTAACTAATGCAATTATTCTTTCAATCTGTCATCATTAAATCACTTAAGATTTCATGTTGCTTTGCTTTATATCTACACTTTAGGAGAAGGAGAAAAGAAATTTACACTTTGTAAGCAATTCTAAGCTTTATGGGAGTGATGAAGCATGGATTCTAAAGGTCAGAAGTGGCTGTAAAACTGTGATGGTCCTGGCATCTTACTGCTATTAGAATCATTTTAAGTCACATTAGTAGGATGCAGGCCTTTTAAAAATAGTCACTAAATATGCCTACTTTTCTAACTTTGGCTTTGCTAATTTAGGATGTCTCTACGAGTGCTTCATAGTAATGATTTTCTTGTTTTTTCTGCCCCATACCTTCTTCAGTTCAGAGAATGGTTTGATTATGGATTTCCTTAGGTTGGAGTGGTGGCGCAGTGGTTAAGCACTCAGCTGCTAACCAAAAGGTTGGCAGTTCGAATCCACCAGCCACTCCTTAGAAACCCTGTGGGGCAGTTCTTCTCTGCTCTGTAGGGTCACGATGAGTTGGAACTGATTCAACGGCACCTAACAACAACAGCAGTATAGAGTAGGAGCCCTGGTGGCACAGTGGTTAAGAGTTTGGCTGCTAACCAAAAGGTTGGCAGTTCAAATCCACCAGCTGCTCCTTGGAAAACCTGTGGGATAGTTCTACTCTATCCTACAGGGTTGCTCTAAGTTGGAATTGACTTGACAGCAAGGGGTTTGGTTTGGTTTTTTGGACCTGGATTAGTAATTACAAGGCCTCAATTAGGCTTCCCCAATCCAAAATTTATCTGTATCTCTTGGTGGAAATATTATTTCCACAATTAAAAGAGTGCTTTCTTTGAATTTACCTGGACTTCTACTTTTGAGCTGCAAATACCTCCTGGGAATGATAACATATTAAGTGTTATGTGTTTCTGCCTTAATTAGATACAATTATTAGACCATTTCCTAAGAGTAGACTTAAGTCATATGGAAAATATGAAGAAATTGGACAATGAGTTTCAGGCCTGGGGAGAAAGATTCAGAAAGCAGATTCTAGAAGATAACAAAGAAACTCTGAACTTCACAGTTATAATGAATGACAGTCCTGGTGTCAGGGTTGTCCCCTTCCCTGGGCTGTCTCACCTAAGAAATCAGTGCCCAAAATTTGTACTGCTAATACTCATGGCAAAAAAAACAAAACAAAACTGGAATCATCCTTCACTCCTCTCTTTCTCCCATCCCAAATCTAATCCATTAGAAGGTTGTCTCCCCCTTCAAAATATATGCAGAGTCTGATGACTTTTCACCAAGTTTGCTGTGACTGCCACAGCTGAAGCCATTGTCATCTCTCCTAGACTGGCAAAGTCTTCCAAACTTGTCTCTCTACCTCTGTTCCTTCCTCCCCTACCCATAGGCTATTCTTCATTAAGTAGCCAGGGTGATCCTTTAAAAACTTAAGTTGCATCATCATGTTACCTCTCTTTGTAAAACCCTCCAGTGATTTCCCAGCAGATTGGAACAGCATTCACAATCCTTATTCTAGCCTTTTCTAGTTGTCGTTGTTGATGCCGACTCATTATAACTCCATGTGTGTTAGAATAGAACTCTATCATTTTTCCATAAGGTTTTCAATGCCTCATTTTTCAGAAGTACGTTGCCAGGCGTTTCTTCTGAGGTGCCTCTGGGAACCTGGGTTCCCAGCCTTTCAGTTGGCAGCTGAGCTCATTAACTATTTGCACCACCCAGGGATCCCTACGTTAGCCTACAAGGCTCTATATCACCTAGCCCTTGACTATCCCTCATTTTCTGTCACTCTCTCCCTGACCACCTGTCCCAGCCACACTGGCTTCTGTGTTGTTCCGAGAAAGTGCCAAGTGCTCTCCCTCTTTGGGATCTTTGAACATACTGTTCTGTCTGCCTAGAATACTTCTTGCTCACCTTCTCTTGTTATGTTCATTCCTTCACTTTATTCAGCACTCAGAGATCTTCTCTGTTCATAGCACTGAACTCACTCTCTCATCCATTTCTCTCTTCCCTGTATTATCTGTCACCATGTTGTGTATTGATGCGTTTGTATCTGTCTACCACATTAGAAGGTAATATTCACATGGTCGGGGACTTTGTCTTCCTCACTGCTGTGCATTTCTGTTGTCTGGAATTGCTGTTGCTGTGTGCCTTTGAGTCGATTCTGACTCACAGCAACCCTATATGACAGAGTAGAATTACCCCATAGGGTTTCCTAGGCTGTAATCTTTAAGGGAGCAGATCTCCAGGTCTTTTCTCACATGGGGCGGCTGGTGGGTTTGAACTGCCAACCTTTCAATTAGCAGCTGAGTGCCTAACTGTTATGCCACTAAGGCTCCTTATTGGCTGGAATACTGTGTGGTATATAGTTGGAGCATAAGTATTACTTGTTGAGAGAAAGAATGAATGAACACATGGATGAGTGGGTGATTCACTTACCAGTTGGGAAGGTTAATTTCTTTTTCTAGTGATACCTGCTTTTTAGCTCCTTTCTGGCTTCAGTCTCTCCTGCTTGTAATTATCTTAGTTAAATTTCCTTTTAGGCATTGTTTTCACTGTGCATTCACAGCTGAGTTACCAACATTCCAACATTTCCTGCCTCAAACATTTGGAGAGCTCAGAGTGGCTGACAGCATGGCTCTCTCATTAACAGGAGGAAAATTGAAGTTGTTTCCATGTGAAAGAATGGCAGGCTTACCCAGCATTCTCAATGACCAGGCAGTAATGTTGGGCATTTTATTTCAGGGTCTTGAGAAAGCTTTCCTCTCTATAAATTGGTATTCAGCACATTTAAGTGGGAATTAAATTTCAACAAGTAGAATTTCCTTTGTTCGGCTTACATTTTCTTTCTCTTTTTAACTTGCAAAATAATATCTCCTGAAAATGCTAAAATTTGACCCTATGTGGATCACAGCACTTTAATTATAAAATTAGTGGCTATAAAATGATTCTCAAACTGTGCATTTGTGTTTGAGTTTAGAAGAGAATATTATTTTGGCAGTGTGAAATAATTGGTTAGTTGTCACTGACGGTATTGTTATCACCAGCAGAGGCTATTAAGAGAGCATTCTTGTTTGAATCCAGAACATATTTTCTCAGACCAAGACCAGCATTTAATTTTCCTGGTAATGGTTAATTGGATAGCTATTATCTAATGAATTTGCTTTCCATACCACCTGACCAAGCTTCATGGGATTGCCATTCATTTTTTTTAATCTGCCAGAGTTATCATTGAGCTTCTATTAAGGGTGATGGAAAATTTTGGGAACAGATGAGCCTAATGATTGAACAACATAGTGAATATAATTAATATTATTGAACTATACACGTGAAGATTGTTGTTACATGTATTTTTACCACAATTTAAAAAAAAAAGAAAAAAAGGATATGTGTTTTACCATCAGTTAAACCTGACTTTGGCTGTTGCTCTTTCACTTACTTACTTGTGTGACCTTGGAAGGGTTACTCACTCTTCATGCTGTTCTTATCTGTAAAATGGGAAATAATATTTTCCTCACAGAGTTGTTGGGAGAATTAAATGAAGTAATGCACATATGGTGCTTAGCACAGTGCCTAACACAGAGTAAGCTTGCAGTAGATGTGGACCGTTACTGTTGTTACTTGGGAAATATATCATGATACCCTGGTAGCCCAAATAAATTAATGCCTTCTCTACACTGTTCGGCTGGAACCTATGGAAAGAAAAGCCCATTAACCTTACATACTCACTTTGGTAAGGAGTTGTGAGGATTAATTTATTTCCTGCATTCCGTGGCCTTCTACTCTACTTAAGGAATTTCCACAGTCAATTTCAAAGTGCTGCTCACCTTTACGAGGTAGGACCTGGTCTTCGAGACTTCCCATATTCCCCTCCTGAGCAGGAGGATGAAAGAGGGTGTGTTGAAAGGAATTGGAGTTGGGAGATAGGGGTTTGAATTGGCATGGTCTTTGACACAGGCATTAGCCATTAAAGAGAAGGTCCCAGGAAGTCACAAAGCCACGTTTTCCGGAGGCTGGGGGACTGTTACCGTAACAACTTCTAAAGGAGAATGCGAGTAGCGTTTAGCTGAGCGGAGTCCTTTCTTTGATTTCTTATTCTGTCAGATCCTAGAGACACTTTGTCGGGTTGGTAGAGTTTGGGATGTTCTGTTTTTATGGTTGCCAGGTGATTTGTGACTAAACATAGATAGGGCTTTTGAAAAAAAATAGAGAGATGAGCGAAGACTATGAAAAGACCCACATTTTTAAAAGGAACATAGAAGCCCTTTACTAGTGTGCTTTTCTCCTTTGCCTCTTGCTGGGTTGGTATTTTCTCTGAGGTGGGAAACAATAGCGATAGTGACAAATGTTCTACAATTCTTTAGAGAATTTGTCGTTTGTCAGTGAATGAAAATTGGGTGATTTTGGTTAATGAGCTACCAACAGGGTTTTTGTTACTTTCTATAAAACCATAGTCATTAAACTTTCCTTTTCATTTTTCTTCATAATGATTTACCAAATCTCTCCATTGCTAATTCTTGTAGGGTCGTGATAAATTAATTGAAAAAGCATTTTATACAGTCTGGCCCATTCCTTTCCAACAAGCAGGCAAATTATTGTGACTTGCTGTAAGTCCAAACTTTACGTTTCTTTTATACTCTTTGCTGAACCTCGGTGGCTGGAACGTAGACCATGGCAATTCTGGCATTTCTAATAACAGGACCTTTGATGAAATCTTCATAAGTAAAATGTTAATTGTTTGTGTGTGTGTGCATGTTATATGTGTGTTTTATGTGGCAGCAAGGGACAAAACGTATATGTAGAAGAACATAAGAAGAAAGAGAATGAACACTTAATGTACATTTATTATCTACCAGGTTCAATATTTGGTATTATTACCCCCATTTTACAAATGAGAAAATAGAACTAGGCCAAAATCTCATGGCTTATAAATGGGAAGTCACAGATTTAAACCAGATTAGTTTGATTCCAAAGCTTGCCTGTCTTCTATACCACATGACCCCCTATCTTACTCGCTAACTATATTGTAGGAACCTTGTTGTCAGCTGTCGTATCTAATCTCTTTCCTAATAGCCAGAGAGCTCTTCTTTCAGTGAATCCATTGGAGAAGAGGGTTTGAAATGAGAACCTGGTAACAATCTCCCCTGACATATCCCTGTCACACTGTATTTTGCCTTAGAATGCAGAGATGTTGTGCCCTGAGACTGAGACATGAGGAGCAAGAGCTCTGCTTGAGTGAATGGGGTGAGGCTCTGTCAGAGTGAGCAGAGTGAGGAGGAAGGCTCTGGAGCTTTGCCTCTGGAGAAGGACTGTCTCTGGGGAAATGAAGAACTGGACTTCTCCCGATCTCTCATATCTGAGAATTTTTGTTGTTAGTTGCTTCTGTCAAGCCAGCTCCAACTCATGGCGACCTTAGGTATAACAAAACAAAACATTGCCTTGTCCTGCACCATCTTCATGATCATTGATGTGTTTAAGTCCATTGTTCATGCTGTTGTGCAGTGCTTTCTACCTAGGGGACTCATCTTCCAGCACTATATCGCACAATATTCTGTTGTAATCCATAGGTTTTCACTGACTAATTTTTGGAAATAGATCATCAGGCCTTTCTTTCTAGTCTGTCTTAGTCTTGAAAATCCCCTGAAATCTGTCCACTATGAGTGACCCTGCTGGTGTTTGAAATACCAGTGGCATAGCTTCCAGCATCATAGCAACACACAAGCCACCATAGTATGACAGACTGACAGACAAGTGGTGAGCTGGGGAATTATAAATGTATTGTCCATATTCATCTAACATAAGCAGGACCTACTCAGCACTTCAACTGTTGTCGACCCACAGAAATAATGTTCAAGCCTTGGAAAACTACATGGAAAGGAAGTGTAGTAGTAAGGTATAGGGAGAACAATTATGGTGCAACAAATCCCAAAGGATTGTCCAAATCATTTTCTACAGTGGGCTTTTCAGAAAGCTAATGATGCTCTGCCTTCAAGCTTGTTATAATGATGACATTCATTGTGATGGAGTTTGATCAGTATTAGATTTCTTAGAAATTTACTTTTTGATTGAGCATCTGTTACTTGATTTTGATTTTACTCCAGTTTTTGTAAGGTCAGGGTACTGGTAACATATTATTACTATTATTTTCTGATTTTTTTCTTTTAAGCCCTCACAAAGCTGAGACATTTTTCCTCAAATCTGAAATGTGACAGAAGACACAAGAATGTTCTTAGTTTTGTTTATTGTTCCAAAAGTTAATGAGTCTGTTGGTATTTATGTGAATGCTGTAGGGTTGTATTAATACTATGGGTTTGAGAAATGTTGTAATAACCCACAAAAGGACATTCTGTCTGAAATAATTCTCCAGAAATGAATGTAGTTGTGATAGTTGTTTTGTTTTCTCTAAACTTTGTACAAACTCCACTGTGCTTTTTCCTTTTGTTTGCATGTATGTGTGTGCATGTGTTTTTGTGTGTCTGTTACTGTATTTCATGTTGTTGTTGTTGGGTACCGTCAAGTCGATTTGACTCTTAGCCACCCCATGTGAAAGTAGAACTGTCCCATAGGGTACCCTAGGCTGTAATCTTTAAAGAAGATTACCAGGTCTTTCTCCTGTAGAGTCACTAGGTGTGTTCGAACTGCCAACTTTTTGCTTAACTCTTGTGCCACCAGGGCCCCTTTTTAAGTAAAGTATCCCTTACCAAATAGATAAGTGGCTTCAACAGATTTCTAAAGGGGAGGAAAGGAAAATGGCCGTGCTGACACCTGTTCTGGGTTTTGAAAGCTCCCAGTCAGCTCCATCAAGGGGTGCAAAACAATGACCATCTATTCAGATATGATAATCAAGAAGACTACTTGAACTATGGATTTACAGCCACTGTCATTAATGATTAACATCTCCCAAAGTGCACATCATGCCTTGAAAGATTAATGCCATTCCGATCAGGAGGATGGAATAGCAATTGCAGAGACCCCAGAGTGTTGTGCAGGGGTTAGGTACCCAGATGCTAGAGGCCGGCTGCTGGGTTTGAATCCCAGCTCTGCTGCTTATCAGTGGTGTGCCTCAGTTTCCCATCTGTAAAATGGCAATTAAATAGTACTCACCTTAGAGGTCTGTTGTGAGGGTGAAATGAGTTAACATGTGTAAACTGCTTAGAAGAGTGTGTGGCACATAGTATATGCAAAACTAGTGTTAGTTTAAAAAAATAGCTTATCTTTATGTCATCTTGTAAAGATTTCTGTTTTGTATATTTTATATGAGTATGTTGTATTATGATTATTTGTAAATAAATTTACTGAAATCGGGGTTACGTGCTCAAGTATTGTGATAGGGGTGAGTAAATGAAATACCTGTAGGCCACTTCCCAGAAGTTACCGGGGCTCCTGAAAGTTTCCCAGGTCTCCGGAAGCATAAATAGTTACTGACTTTTACTAACCCTTCACTGGGCCTAGAGCAAGTCCTGTGCTATTGGATTTTGGGGAGTGGGCATAATAGCAAAAAACATGTCACCTTTTGACTATCTTCTCTACACTTATCTTCTGACCTAATTGTCACTGTGTTTCATAACCATCTATAAACTAAAGGAATATATTCCTGAGTCAGTTTATGTAAAAGCATAGCTGCATATGTAAAAAAGTAGTTATCAAATAAATAGGGTAGCCTAGTCTTAACTAATTTTTAATATATATACCTTTATCCCAATGGCAAGGGTCAGATGGGTAGAATTAGACTTCTATATTAACAAAGTTGAAAATTTAGAGGTCACCTCTGCCCTTTTAAAATAATGTATGCACAACTTCACAGATTCATACTCTATCCTACTAATTAGAAAAGGAAGGCCAGCTTTCACACAAAGTCATCCAATAGTTTGTGACATGAAACCCCACAACAAGTTCAGCTGCTATGAATTAGGCTTATTTGGTTTCAAGTGGAATCCCAACTCAACGGCCACTGTTTTTTTGGGGGGTAACTCAGAATCCACCAGTTGTGACCCCAGGTGTGTCAGCGTAGAACTGTGCTCCATAGAATGTTCATTGAGTCAAAGAGCTCTTCTTTTAGTTCCTGAGTGGTACAAACAGTTAACATGCTTGACTGCTGAATGAAACGTTGGACTTTCGAGTTCACCTAGAGGCACCTTGGAAGAAAAGTCTGGCGATCTTCCTCGGAAAAATCAGACATTGAAAACCCTATGGCGCATAGTTCTGCTCTGATACACATGGGGCCGCCATGAGTCAGAATTGACTCAACAACAACTGGTTACTGGTAGAGAGCAGTGGTGGTTCAGTGGTAGAATTCTCACCTTCCATATGGGAGACCTGAGTTTGATTCCCGGCCAATGCCCCTCATGCACAGCCACCACATGGCCTTCAGTAGAGGCTTGTGTGTTGCTATGATGTTGGATAGGTTTCAGCATAGCTTCTGGAGTAAGACAGACTAGGAAGAAAGGCCTGTTGAACTACTTCTGGAAATCGGCTAATGATCACAAAAGTCTAATCCACAACCTATCATGGGGATGGAGCAGGAAGGGGCAGCATTTTGTTCTGTTGTACATGGGGTCACCACAAGTCAGGGGCTGACTTGATGGCAGTTAACAACAACAACAGTAATTCAAAGCCAGCAGACTTTGAATTGGTTGCAGAAAGAGAGATTATTATACACACTTGATGTCATGATTTAAGTTTTCTTTTGAATTTTACATTTTCCTTACTTCTTCTTTAAATCGATCAAACCCAAACAGGTATTCCTGGAGAACCTCTGAATGGAAAGAATGCCAAGTCTCTCTCCTCCTTGAGCAGCAGGACCCCCACTGGCACGCGACAGGACCCGTTTGCGGTGGTGGCATCCAGACCCGAGAGGTGTACTGTGCCCAGAGCGTACCAGCATCCGCTGCACAGAGGGCCAAGGAAGGTAGGCAGCTAGTTCTGGGACAGATGGTGCTGCTGACTTCAAGGGAAATCAACTCCCACACTATGCGCAGTATTTTTTTCTTTTTTTTTTTTTAATAATAGACCCTCAGAAAAGTTTTGTCTGCTACTTGCACACCACTCCTGCGTTTTGCCACTTGCAGTAACTTGGAATAGTTAAAAATAGTACTACTAATAATAACACCTGCCTTAAAGGGTCTTTGTAAGAGTTAAATGCAAAAGTATACCCAAGGTTTGTAGCTCAAATTGAATACTACAAGCTAAGGGGCTGGTATGCTGGAGTGACTCACTAAGTAGTGAATGAATAAATAGCATTGCTTTTTGCTTAGTTTTTCACAAAGTGTTTTTTTGGGTGTCAGTTTGTGAATGTGACAATTTCTACAGATATATCCATTTCAAATGTCCAGGATCTATCATTTTATTTCCAAATATTAATTTAAAAAGAAGAAAATTCCTCCACATTAAGCTCTCCATTAGGCAGGTACCACCCAGCACTAGTCCATTTATTTCAGGGTGTGGGAAAGTGGTAACATGGAGAGACTAAAAAACTTACCCAGATTTATGTAAGTCAGTTGATTGAAAAGCCAAGAGTGGATGACAACACCTCCAACTCTAGAAGAACATGTGGTCTGTTTCAGCCATATTAGAGAACCCAGAATTGTCCCCTGCAGAAGGAGTAAAGGTGGGAATGTTTCATTGGGTCTGCCAAGTGTACATTCTCAGCTATGGACTTTGGTTAAGAGGAAAAGCTCTGAACTTCCTTCTATGGTTTTGCATCCATTGTATTCTGTAAAGGCCTTCATACCAGGTGACTTTTTTGTAACATGGCCTCTCAGAGTTCCAGAAATATCTGTGATCATAGCCTTGGATGATAAATCTTAGGATGCTTAGAAGGGTAAACTTTATATATAGACTCCTTAGCATTTTGCTTCCACAAATGAAGTTAAAAGGCCACATTTACAAGGCTAGAGTTATTTAAAAAAAAACAATTGCTAACTCTTCTTTCTTCTCTAATTTCACCTTTGGAAAGTGAAAGTTGCATACTTCCTGCTTCAGGATAGAACATACCTATGCTTAGTCTTCTGAATTAGGAGGAACAGAATTTAGATCAAAAGCACCAGATTTTATTTCAAACATTGGTGATCTTTCCTTCTTTGTCTTCTCTTCTACTACTGGCTACAGTAAGGATCTTCTGGGATCAGCACATAAATCAAAGTGTTGTAGAATTGGTATGTTAATACCTATTTTCAGCTTTAACTTTTAATGTTCTACTGATATTTCCATCTTCCTAAAGTTTCTTTAATAAAAATAGCTTTGCTTATGGATAACCTTGTTTTAAAATTTCATCAACTATAAGATTTTTCAGCTTTCTTCATGGGAGCATACTGGGCAGGGAGGTGGTAATTAGTGAGAAAGTGGAAGGATAGTGTTGGGAGCAGGTAATTCAGTGTTACATTGGGGCCTAGACTGAAATAGAGGAGAAGTGTTCAATTTAAGCAGATTTAGTAGCCCACTAGCCTTTATACGATCTGTTTTAACCATCTAAAGAAGACAAAATAGTCCAAGGGAAAGACACCCTTCCAGATTAATACCTTGCTTCACATGGAAACAGAAAAGTACTTGGAAGGCACTAAAGCCTGGCAGCCCAGTTCTCAGGGAGGGCCTAGATGTGGGGCCAAGATGTAAACATGTTGAGGGGTAATCCTATACTGTACTGTTGTACACAGTTAAGTATAGTGAGTAAAATTATGTTGGATAATATGCATAGTCACAATTGCATTAAAGCACAGTATAACTTGCTACTTACCTCTGTAGTCATCACCAAAGGTTTTATTTTGCTCATCTATGGAAATAAACTAACTAGCAGGATTGTTCACCCATTGCTTTCATTTTTTATAAATGCTTTCATTTCTTGCTGTTACCATTTATAGATATACCCTGACAAAAACCTGGTAATGTGAGAATTTCTTGTTGGCCAAAGTTAAACACAGGAGAACAATTGAGTTGCTATTGTAAGGGACCAGTGAGTGAGTAATTAAGAGGGCAAAATTTAAATACTCCTAACCATTTCTGCTAATGCAGTAATAAAGGCCACAATTGGTGACATTTCTTGCACTTCAGTTGCTGTGAACATCAGCTTATTTTATTATTATTATTTTAGTTTATGTTAGATTTTGCTGGGAGAAAGCATTTTAATAGAATTGATTTTAGAAAGTCCTTTCTCAGTCACAATATTATTGACTTCCCTACAAGATTAATTTTTATTTATTTATTTTTTTTGGACTCAAGGATATTCTGTTCACTCTCTGGAATGGAATTGCTTAACTTTGCTTTCCTGTAAAATACTACCATCCACTGTGAGTTATCTGCTTTGTATTCCAAGAACCTGATCTTAGAGAAATCCATAATCTTGGAAAAGAAGCAAAGGTGTTTCCATTAATTCCTTATGCAAGTGAATGCAATAGAAAGCTAGATCCCAGAATGAAAAAAAAAAAAAAAAGAATCTAAGTATCCACAAGGGCTTCTAAGGCATATGGCCAAGGCTGGATGCTGAGACTAATACCTGACTTTGATGCAGTTCTGTCAATGACTTATTCTTGTGGATGTCCCACTCCCACTGACCTCAATTTATGGTGACTGGACGAACAGATACACCTATGGCATATTTCCCTGATTCTGCATTTGTTCAATATTCCTGTGGTATTTTAAATAGCATTGTAACAATCAATATGAGAAGTATAACTAGTAATACCAGCCAGGCCAATAGATGTGGGAGTGAAAATGTAGAGGAGTACTTATGATTTTGTTTAATGGTTATTGTTTTAGTGAGAAATGGATTTCTCTTAGAACAAAGAAGCAGAGATAACTGAACAAAATAACCTTTGCTAATTAACAGTGGGTTATTTGACAGCAGGTCACATGAGACTAAGAGAAACAGTGCACAGTAATATTTCAGAAGCATCAGCAAAAGTGATGCTTGCCTGTAAATGTAAAATCTTGGATTTGGTAAGGGCAAATTTGCTCCATACATGCCAATGTGGTGTGGATACTTGGATATCAATAAATATGGGGTGAAATGGCATACAGATTGAATGTATTTATACTGAGAAATAAAATAAAGCTAAACTGAAAATACATCAAAAAGTGTTGAAGTTACATTTGAGCAGAACAGTACCTGGATTTTTTTTATTTCAGATTCATGCTTTGGCATCACATCCCAAACCAAATCCATTGCCATCCATTTGATCCTGATTCATAGCGCCTATAGGACAGAGTAGAACGGCCCATTAGGGTTTCCAAGAAGCGGCTGGTGGATTTAAACTGCTGACCTTTTGGTTAACAACCTGAGGCTCCTGTTGTGCCACCAGGGCTCTGATGGGACAGAGTTTAGCTTTGCATTATTAAATGTATTAGGTGCCCACTGCCTCCTGCCCTTGTAAGATTGGATATTTCTTGAAAGACTTATGTCTTAATCATGCTGAGTCTAGAGTTGGAATTAGAAGAGTGCATGATCAGATAAGGGAACATTTCCTGGAATGCTAAGTAATGGATGGGGACTTGATATGTTTGGGGTTATGGTTTTAATTCTGACCTCCATGGAACTTTGATAAGGCACATGAATGTTATACATGTCTTGTAGCTCATTAAAAACAAACTCATGGAAGCAGAAGAAATGCCCCTACTGAAGCAGAGGAAATGTAGAAAACTAGAGATGCATTAAAAGATATATATATTTAAAAAATTTTTATTATTGTACTTTAGATGAAAGTTTGCAGAACAAATAGTTTCTCATTAAACAGTTAGTATACGTACTGTTTGATGACATTGGTTAACAACCCCACGACATGTCAACACGCTCCCTTCTCGAACTTGGGTTCCCTATTACCAGCTATCCTGTCCACTCCTGCCTTCTAGTCCTTGTCTCTGGGCTGTTGTGCCCCATTAGTCTTGTTTTGTTTTATGGGCCTCTCTAATCTTGGCTGAAGGGTGAACCTCAGGAGTGACTTCATTAGTGAGCTAAAGGAGTGTCCAGTGGCCATACTTTTGGGGTTTCTCCAGTCTCTGTCAGGCCAGTAAGTCTGGCCTTTTTATGTGAGTTAGAATTTTGTTCCACACTTTTCTCCAGCTGTGTCTGGGACCCTCTGATGTGATCCCTGTCAGAGCAGTCAGTGGTGGTAACTGGGCACTCCAAGTTGTACTGGAGTCGGTCTGGCGGAGACTGTGGTAGTTGTAGTCCATTAGTCCTTTGAACTAATCTTTCCCTTGTGTCTTGTTTTCTTCATTCTCCCTTGCTCCCGAAGGGATGAGACCAGTGGATTATCTTAGATGGCTGTTCACAGGCTTTTAAGACGCCAGACACTACTCATCAAGGTAGAATGTAGAACATATTCTTTATAAACTGTATTATGCCAGTTGAGCTAGATTTTCCCTGAGGCTGTGGTCCCCACAGCCCTCAGCCCACCAATTTGGTCCCTCAGGGAGTTTGGATGTGTCTATGGAGCATCCATGACCTTGCCTTGGACAAGTTGTGCTGTTTTCCCCAGTACTGTGTACTGCCTTACCCTTCACCAAAGTTACCACTTATCTATTGTCTATTTAGTGTTTTCCTCCCACCCCTCTCCCTCTCCTAACAATCAAAGATTGCTTCTTTTTCTGTGTAAATCGTTTCATGAGTTTTTAGAGTAATGGTCTCATACAATTATTTGTCATTTTTCGATTGACTTATTCCACTAAGCATAATGCCCTCCAGATTCATCCATGTAATGAGAGACTTCGAAGATTAATCATTGTTTTTTATCATTGCATACTACTCCGTTGTGTTTATGTACCATAGTTTGTTCATCCATTCATCTGTTGATGAGCATGTAGGTTGTTTCTATATTTTTTCTATTGTGAACAATGCTGCAGTGAACATGGGTATGCATATGTCTATTCGTGTGACAACTCTTATTTCTCTAGGATATATTCCTAGGAGTGATATTGCTGGATCTTATGGTATTTCTATTTCTAGCTTTCTAAGTGCCATATCATTTTCTAAAATGGTTGTATCATTTTGGATTCCCACCAGCAGTGCATAAGAGTTCCAGTCTCCCCTCAGCCTCTCCAACGTTTGTTATTTCCAGTTTTTTTTTATTCGTGCCAGTAATGCCGGGGTGAGATGGTATCTCATTGTGGTTTTAATTTGCATTTCTCTAATGGCTAGTGATCCCAAGCATTTCCTCATGTGTCTGTTGGCCACTTAAATGTCTTCTTTGGTGAAGTGTCTGTTCATTTCCTTTGCCCATTTTTTAATAGGATTATTTGTCTTTTTGTAGTAGAGCTGTTGGATTTTCTTGTAGATTTTAGAGATTAGATCTTTTTCTGATTTGTAATGGCCAGAATTTTTTTCCCAATCTGTAGGTTCTCTTTTTACTTTTTTGGTGAAGTCTTTTGATGAGCATAAGTGTTTAATTTTTAGAAGATCCCAGTTGTCTAGCTTTTCATCTGGAGTTTGTGCAGTGTTGGTTATGGTTTGTATCCTGTTAACACTGTGGATTAGGGCCTCTAGCATTGATCCTATTTTTTTCTTCTATGAACTTTATAGTTTTTGGCTTTATATTTAGATCTTTGATCCATTTTGAATTAGTTTTTGTATATGGTGTGAGATATGGGTCCTGTTTCATTTTTTTTGCAGATGGACATCCAGTTTTGCCAGCACCGTTTGTCAAAAAGACTGTTTATTCCTATTTGATGGACTTTGGGCCCTTGTCGAAGATCGTAGGTAGATGGATATACATCTAGGTTCTCAATTCTGTTCCATTCATCAATGCATCTGTCATTGTACCAATACCAGGCTGTTTTGACTACCGTAGCTGTATAGTAGGTTCAGAGGTCAGGTAGTGCAAATCCTCCTACTTTATTCTTCTTCTTCAATAGTCCTTTAGTTATCTGAGGCTTCTTCCCTTTCCATATAAAGTTAATGATTAGTTTTTCCATCTCTTTAAAGAATGTCATTGGCATTAACTACATTCACCATGTTGTATAACCATCACAACAATCTATTTCCAAGAGTTTTTCATCACCCTAAACAGATAGTAAATGTCTCTTGAGCAATAACTCCTCATCCCCTGCTTTTCACAGTGCCTGATAACCACTAATAAATTTTGTCTCTATGCAAAAAAAAAAAAAAAGAATGTCGTTGCTATTTGGATTGAGATTGCTTTGTATCTGTAAATTGTTTTGTGTAGAATTTTCATTTTCACAATGTTAAATCTACCTATCCATTAGCATGGTATGTTTTTCCATTTATGTAGATCTCTTTTAGTTTTGCAGTAGTGTTTTGTAGTTTTCTTTGCATAGGTCTTTTAAATCCCTGGTTAGATTTATTCCTAAGTATTTTATTTTTTTAGGGGCTATTATAAATGGTATTACTTTCGTGATATCTTTTTCATTGTTCTCTTTATTG
>NW_004443969.1:11434751-11469097 GCF_000243295.1 Trichechus manatus latirostris
TTCTTCTATTACCCAGTGATGTGTAAGCAGGGTCTTATTCAGTTTCCATGTGATTGATTTTTTTTCTGTGCTCTTTCTGTTTTTAATTTCTACCTTGATGGCACTGTGGTCAGAGAAGATACTTTGAATTATCTCGATGTTTTGGATCTTGTTGAGGATTTCTCTTTGGCCTAAGATGTGGTCTATTCTGGACAACGTTCTATGTGCATTGGAAAAGAATGTGTACTTTGCAGCTGTTGGGTGGAGTGTTCTATATATGTCTGTGAGGGCAAGTTGGCTGATTGTGCCCTTTAGGTCTTCTGTATCTTTGCTGAGTTTCTATTTAGATGTTCTGTCCTTTACCAAGAGTGGTGTGTTGAACCCTCCTACTATTATTGTGGAACTGTCAATTTCTCTTTTCAGTGTCAGAGTTTGTTTTATGTATTTTGGAGCCCTGTCATTGGGTGCGTAGATGTTTATTATGGTTATGTCTTCATGATGGATCATCCTCTTAATCGTTATATAGTGTCCTTCTTTGTCTTTTAAGGTGCATTTTCTTTTAAAGTGTATTTTTTCTGAGATTAGTATTGCCGCTCCAGCTCTTTTCTGGTAGTTGTTAGCTTGATATATTTCTTTCCAACCTGTGCCTTTTAATAAACTCGCGTCTTTGTTTTTAAGGTGTGTTTCTTGTAAACGGCATATAGATGGATCCTGTTTTCTTATCCATTCTGTCACTGTCCGTCTCTTTATGGGTGCATTGAGTCCATTTACATTCAGTGTAATTATTGATAGATGTGAGTTTGTTGCTGCCACTTTGTAGTGTTTTTTTTTCTTTTTTTTGTGGTGCTGACGTTTTCGTTATTCTTCTTACTCTCCAGTGCTGAATTACTTTTGTTTATGGATTTTTCTTTCATTTGTTTTTGTAAGTTTTGTTTTTGCTGAGACTTCATGTTTTTCCTCTTTATTTTTATGAATATGCTTGTTAACTTTCTTTGTGGTTACCGTGAAATTTTCCCTTATCTTTCTAAGTTTGAAGCAGTCTATTATTGCTTGGTATCGTCTTACCTTCCTCTCCATTAGAAGGTTCTATACCTACACCGTTTATTCCCTCTTTTATTGTTCTAATGTTGTTGTCAATTACAGATTAACTGCTCTGATTCCCTGTTGTATTTCTTTTGGTTTTGGATAGTCCTTGAGAGTTCATTTCCTAGATTGGTTTCTGGGTGGTACGATCCTGTGTCCTAGATTCAGCCTGTGAGCTGAAGTTGTTCTCAGATTGAAGAATTCCCTTTAATAATTCTTGTAAATTTGGTTTGGTTTTTACATATTCCCTTAATTGTTGTTTATCTGGAAATGACCTAATTTCACCATCATATTTGAACGAGAGTTTTGCATGATACATTATTCTTGTTTGGCAGTTTTTTTCTTTCAGGGTTTTATATATGTCATCCCACTGCCTTCTTGCCTGTATGGTTTCTGCTGAAAAATCTGAGCTTAGTGTTATTGTTTCTCCTCAGTATGTGACTTCTTTTTTTTCACGAGCTGTTCTCAGGATTCTTTGTCTTTGGTTTTGGCGAGTGTGATTATGATAGGCCTTGGTGATTTTGTTTTGGGGTCTATCCTATATGGGGTTTGTTGAGCTTCTTTGATGGCCATCTTTTCATCTTTCATGATATTGGGGAAGTTTTCTGTCAGCCATTCTTCAGTGAGCCTCTCTGTGTTTTTTGTTTTCTCCCCTGTTCTGGAACTCCGATCAGTTGCAGATTTTTGCTTTTGATTGTATCCCACATAGCTCTCAGTGTCTCTTCATTTTTCTTTGTTCTTTTTTCTGAGTTTTGCTCAAACAGAGTTGTATCTAAGTGTTTGTCTTCAATTCCACTGATCGTGTCTTCCACCATTTCACATCTGCTCTTCAGCCCTTCTATGACACTGTCCATTTCTGAAATCTTGTTATTTATCTTTTGTATTTCTAATGGTTGTTTTATATATTTTCTAGTTGTGAATTTATTTTGGCGTTTTGTTCCTGCATTATTTTCTTGAATTCTTCCATTTTTTGCTGTGTATTTTCCATGAATTTGTCTGTTTTTTCATTTTTTTTTTGCTTTTTGCTTCGAATCTTGGATAATTCTGAGTATTAGAGATTTGAATCCCCTGTCAGGTAGTTCTAGTGCCTTTTCTTCCAGTGGAAAGTCATCTGGTGTTTTATTTTGGTTGCCTACTAGAACCATCCTGTCCTGTTTTTGTGAATGTTTTGATTTTGTCTGCTGTCTTTGGTGCATTCAGTAGTTATTTTTCTCATTTATTGATTGTAGGTTTGTTTGCTAATCTGTGGGCATGATACTTTTCACCTCCTTCTCCAATTGGCAGGGTCAGACGCTCAGATACGGTACAGCAGTGCACGTCCAGCTGAAGAGGAATTATTGGGATGGGTTGTTTGTGGTACTTTCTACCGCCACCAGGGCGGGTTGGTAATCAGTGCAGGGCAGGTTCTGGTAGGTCGTGCCTGTGCTGCTTGGTGGTGTGATGTTAAGCGCACGGTGCAGGTAGGCAGGATGGATGGGGAGAGATTGTTATGTGTGGGACTAAGATGGATAAGGGAGAGAGGAGGGAGGAACAGGAGCCAAAAGCATACAAACAAAAAAGAGTCCTAGGGGAGCCTGCCGTTGGAGTGGAGAGATGAGATACTATGAAATGGAGAAAAACAAAAAGGAGATGAAGAAGAAAAAGAGAAAAGAATGAATAAATAAAAATTAGGAAGGAAAAAGAACAGCAAAGCTCCCAGGGATCCCACTGGTGTGGCTACGAGGTTTGCGGAATTTGTTTTCAGGTGTTGCAGTACAGGCTGGCTAGAAGGCATAGAAGTATTCAGTGCCAGATATTCAGGGAACAGGAAGAGAAGGAAGGTATAGAGAGACGAGAAACTGAGTAATGAAGAAAGACAAAAAGGGAAAAAGAGGGAAAAGAAAACAAAAGAATTTTTAAAAAAGCAAGAAAAGCCCCTCAAAAAACAGGAAAAAAAAAAAAACCCGCAGGAAAAGAAATGCCCTCAGGGATCCCTCTGCGCGTCTGCACAAGCCAAGGGTGTTGTTCCCAAGCCGCACAGTACTGCCTGGCCAGAATGGGCTCCCAACTTGAAAAAAGGAGAAGAAGACAAACAAACAATTCAAAACAAACAAACAAAAGTCCCAGGATCCCACCAGTGTGGCAGCCCAGACGGGAAGCAGTTCCACACTCGAATGGATGTCCGCAGCCCTTTAGGAAGAAGGAAAGATGGCGCCTGGAGCCAGGTATTTGAGTGAAAGGAGGAGGAGGTGGTGAGAGATACGGAAGAAATCAAAAGAAGCGGAAAAATGCAACACCAGCAGCCAACAGATGGCACTCAGGGAGCCAGCCAGTGCGGGCAGTTGGAATCCAAGCACCGGTGCTTCCTGTACAAGGGACTTTGGCTGCAGGAAGCACAAGAAGCCGAGTGGTGGTGAAGAAGGGTGGGAGGTGGGAATGCGTATATTGCAAATTACCAGTTGTGTTGTCTTGCGCTGGAACCTCTGTGAAGCTGCTTTCTCGTACCCCGTATTTGCTGGTCTCCAATGAGAGTTCAAGATGGCGGATTTGCGCTGCATTAGCTGATAGGGGACCTCTTCATGAATGTCTCCTCGGTCTCCATTCTCTGTCAGTTTTCTCACTCCATTTGGTGCTTGGCTGAGTTCTTTATCTCTTCGTTTGATGTTTTAGAGTTTCAGGATGCCTCTTTTCTCTGTTTGGCTTAGTTTTTCTGATCTTTGCTGTAGAGGGATGGCGTGGTGATTCTTCCTAGAGCGCCATTTTGCTGGAAGTCGATAATGTGATTCTTTTCTTTCCTTTTATTTATGTGGTGGATTATGCTGATTGATTTTCTAATGTTGAACCACCATCCTTGCATAGCTGGTATGAATCCTACTTGGTCGTGGTGTATTATTGTTTTGATATGCTGCTGAATTCTGTTGGCTAGAATTTTAAGAATTTTTGCGTCTATATTCACGAGAGACATTCTTCTTTCATTTTCTTTTTTAGTGGCGTCTTTGCCTGGTTTTTGTATCAGGGTTATGCTGGCTTCATGGAATGAATTCAGAAGTGTCGCTTCCTTTTCTATGTTCTGAAATAGTTTGAGTAGTATTGGTATAAGCTCGTCTCTGAATGTTTGGTAGAATTCTCTTGTGAAACCATGTGGGCCAGGGCTTTTTTATGTTGGGAGTTTTTTTTTTTATTATTATTACATTTTCTATCTCTTCTCTTGTTACGGGTTTGTTCAGATATTCAACATTACTTTGTGTTGGTTTGGATAGGTAGTGTGTTTCTAGAAATTTATCCATTTCCTCTAGGTTTTCAAATATGTCGAAGTATAATTTTTCATAATACTCTGTTATGATCCTTTTTATTTCAGTTGGGTCTGTTGTAATGTCCTGCATTTCATTTCTTATTTGGGTTATTTGTGTCCTCTCCTGTTTCTTTTTTTTGTCAGTCTGGCCAGTGGTTTGTTGATTGTGTTGATTCTTTCAAAGAACCATCTTTTGGTTTTGTTGATTCTTTCTATTGTATTTCTATTCTCTATTTCATTGATTTCTTCTCTGATCTTTATTATTTCCTTTCTTCTAGTGGCTGTGGGCTTTTTTTGCTGTTCTGTATGTGTTGGATTTGTGTAGTTAACGTTTTGATTTTGTCCCTTTCTTCTTTTCTGATGTATGCATCTATTGCTATAAATTGTCCTCTGAGGACTGCCTTTACTGCATCCCAAAGGTTTTGGTGTGGTGTGTTGTCATTCTCATTTGATTTTAGGAAGTTTTTGATTCTATCTCTGATTTCTTCTAATACTGAGTGGTTTGTAAGAAGGGTGTTATTCAATTTCCATGTAACTGATTTTGTTTTCCTTGCTCTTCTTGTTGTTAATTTCTAACTTGATGGTATTGTGGTCAGAGATGATACTTTGTGTTTTCTCAAGGTTTTGGATTTTGTTTAGGGGTACTCTGTGGCCTAAGATGTGGTCTATTCTGGAGAACGCTCCATGTCCCTTGAAAAAGAATGTGTACTTCACAGCTGTTGGGTGCATTTTTTATATATGTCTATAAGGTCAAGCTGGCTAGTTGTGCCCTTTAGGTCTTCTGTATCTTTGTTGAATTTCCTTCTAGATGTTCTGTTCTTTACCAAGAGTGGCGTGTTAAAGTCTTCTATTATTGTGGAACCGTAAATTTCTCTTTTCAGTGCTGCGAGAGTTTTGTTTTTTTTATGTATTTTGGAGCCCTATCATTGGGTGTGTACATATTTATTATGGTTATGTCTTCATGCTGGATCGTTCCTGTAATTATGATATAGTGCCCTTGTTTATCTTTTATGGTGGATTTTGTTTTGAAGTCTATTTTATCTGAGATTAGTATTGCCACTCCTGCTCTTTTTTGGTAGCAGTTTGCTAGATATATTTTTTTCTATCCTTTGATTTTTAATAAATTCACATCTTTGTTTCTAAGGTGTGTCTCTTGTAGATAGCATATTGATGGATCCTGGTTTTTTATCCATTCTGTCACTGTCTGTCTCTTTATGGGTGCATTTAGGTCATTTACATTCAGTGTAATTATTGATAAGTGTGAGTTTATTGCTGTCATTTTGTAGTGTTTTTTTTGTGGTGCTGATGTTTTCTTTGTTCCTGTTACTCTCCTGTGCTGAATTACTTTTGTTTGTGGATTTTTTTTCCATTTCTTTTGTTTTTATAGATTTTATTTTTAGTGAGACTTTATGTTTTTCTTCTTTATTTTGAAGAGTATGTTTGTTTACTTCCTTTGTGGTTACCTTGAAATTTATCCTTATCTTCCTAGGTTTGAACCAGTCTATTATTACTTGGTATCACCTTGCCTTCCTCTCCATTAGAAGGTTCTATACCTACACCGTTTATTCCCTCTTTTATTGTTCTGATGCTGTTTTCATTTACAGATTAACCTCTCTGTTGTAATTCTTTTGGTTTTGGATAGTCCTTGAGAGTTCATTTCCTACGGTGGTATCTGGCTGTTAGGATCCTGTGTACTAGATTCAGCCTGTTGTCTGATGTTGTTTGTTCTCAGACCAAGAGCTCCCTTAAATAATTCTTGTAAGTTTGGTTTGGTTTTTACATATTCCCTTAATTTCTGTTTATCTGGAAATGACCTAATTTCACCATCACATTTGAATGAGAGTTTTGCAGGATATATTATTCTTGGCTGGCAATTTTTTTCTTTCAAGGTATATGTATATCATCCCATTGCCTTCTTGCCTGCATGGTTTCTGCTGAAGGATCTGAGCTTAGTCTTATTGTTTCACCTCTGTATGTGAAATTTTGTTTTTCTCGAGCTACTCCCAGGATTCTTTGTCTTTGGTTTTAGCGAGTGTGATTATGACATGCCTCACTGATGGTCTTTTGAGATCTATCCTATATGGGGTTCATTGAGCTTCTTGGATGGTCAGCTTTTCATGTTTCATGATATTGGCGAAGTTTTGTGTCAGCAATTCTTCAGTGATCCTCTTTTTGTTTTCTATTTTCTCCTCCTGTTCTGGAACTCTGATCACTGGCAGATTTTTGCTTTTGATTGTATCCCACATAATTCTCAGTGTTTCTTCATTCTTTTGTCTGATTTTTCCTCAGAGTTGTCTCCAAGAGTTTGTCTTCAGTTTCACTGATCCTGTCTCCCATCATTTCAAACATGCTCCTTAGCCCTTCTGTGACTCTGTCCACTTATGGAAACGTTGTTGTTTATCTTTTGGATTTCTAATTGTTGTTTTTGTATGAGTTCTAGTTGTGAATTTATTTTGGCATTTTGTTCCTGTATTATTTTCCTGAACTCTTCCATTTTTTTGTCTGTATTTTCCATGAATTTGTCTATTTTTTCTTAATTTTTGTCTGCTTTTTGCTTCAACTCTTGGATAGCTCCAAATATTAGAGATTTGAATTCCCTATCAGGTAGTTGTATTACCTATTTTTCTACTGGAAAGTCATCTGGTGTTTTATTTTGGATGCCTATTGGAAGCATACTGTTCTGTTTTTTTATATGTTTAGGTATTGTCTGCTGTCCTCGACACATTCTGTAGTTATTTTCATTTATTAGTTGTAGATTTGTTTGTTTTGTCCTGCATTTTTGTTTTATTTGGTTATGTCTGAACAGGCGGGCTGTGCGTTCTTTGTTGTTGGCTCATCTTTGGGCACGATACTTATCACCTCCTTGTCCAATGGGCAGGGTCAGTCACTCAGCTATGGTATAGCACGACAGGTTCAGCTGAAGGGAAGTTGCTGTGATGGGTTGTTTGTGGCACATACTAGGGCCAACAGGGCACACCAGGAATCAGTGCACAGCAGGTTTTGGTAGGCCATGCCAGTGCTGCTCCAGGATATGATGTTCAATGCACGGTGCAGGTAGGCAGGAAGGAGGGGAGAGATTGTGATGTGTGGAGCTAAGATGGGTATGGGAAAAAAGAGAGAGAGGAGTGAGAAACAGGAGCCAAAAACAAACAAAGAAACTAACAAAAGAGTGCTAAGGCAGCTTGCTGTTGGAGAGATGAGAAATCGAGAAATGGATAAAAACAAAAAGGAAAGAAAAAGGGTAAAAGAAAAAAATAAGTAAATAAAAATTAGAAAAAGTAAAAAGTAAAGAAAAGCTCCCAGGGATCCCACTGGTGTGGCTGCGAAGACTGGGGAAGTGGCTCCCAGGCTTTGAAGGACAACCTGTCTAGTATGGGTAGAGGTGTCACCTAGCACCAGTATTCAAGAGACAAGAAGAAAAGGTAAGTATAGAGATGAGAAACTGAGAAATTAAGAAAGACAAACAGGAAAAAAGAGAAAAGAAGCCAAATACAAAAACAAAAAAAAAGGAAGTGCTGCTAAGGATCCCACTGCACACCTGTACAGACTGGGGAAGTAGCTCTCAAGCCATGCAGTACAGCCTAGCTAGAAGGGGCTCCCAATCTAAGCAAAGAAAAAGAACAAACAAATAAAGAAAAGAAAAGAAAACAAACAAAAAAGCCCCACGGATCCCACTAGCATGGTGGCCCAGTCTGGACAGCAGTTTCACAGTTGAGTAGCATTTCATAGCCTTTCAAGGAGAAGCAAAGGTGGCACAGGGCACCAGGTATTGGAGAGAAAGAAGGGTGAGGTCTTGAGAGATATGGAAGAAACCAAAAGAAGCCGGAAAAAGCAACATCAACAACAAACAAATGGCACTCAGGGAGCTGGCCAGTGTGGGTGGGTAGAATCGCAGTGGCACAGGACTGAAGCTGGTGCCTCCTGACCAAGAGATTGTAGCTGCAGGAAGCAGAGGAGGCTGAGTGTGGGTGAAGAAGGGTGTGGGATGGGAAAGCATATATCACTGGTTGTTGATTGTTCTGTCTCCTGCTGTGAGCTCTGCGAAGCTGCTTTCTCCTACTCCCTGTTCGCTGATCTCCAACAGGAGTCCAAGATGGTGAATTTGTGCCTCGTTAGGTGATAAGGGTTATCTGCACATATCTCTCCTCCCTATCTGTTCTCTGTCAGTTTCTTATTCCATTTAGTGCTTGGCTGAGTTCTTTATCTTTTCATTTGATGCTTAGGGTTCCAGGATTGACATTTGTCCCTATTTGACTTAGTTTTTCGGGTCTTTGCTGTGGAGGGCTGGCGTTTTGCTTCTGTCTAAAGCACCATGTTACCCTTAAAGCCCTCTAAAAATATGTATTAATTTGGTAAGTAAAAGTAGAGACAAACATTCATTTTTTTTTCAAAAATAATTTATTATGCACCAGCTATGTTTTAGGCTCTGTACCAGGCAGTAGTGTTATAAAAGGTGGCCCCTCCCTGGTAATTTACAGTCTTTACACTGGAAAAGCAATTGAACTAAGAGTTATGCTATAGTGTCATAAGTCCTGAGATTGTTATATATATAAGATGGTTAAAACAATTTAATAATGCCTGAGGGTAATCTTCATAGCAGAGATAATACTGGAAGGGAGTTTAGAGGTTCAGTGGAAGGAAATGTTCTGAACAAGAGCTAGGACATGTGAAAAGGAGTAGGGGTGTGAATGTCATGGTGCGCTTAGTGGAGGCACATGAAAGAGTCTGAGGAGACCACAGGGAATAAGGGGATTATGATGACACTGGAGAACTAGGCCTTTTCTGCCATTCAGAAGTGAAGTCTTTATTTTTGAGATGATTGGTACTTATTGCAGACTTATTTCCCCCCACTGGCAGCTTTTAAACAGAGAAGGAATCTTATAGTTTTAGCTATAGTTAAAGAAGTAAAAATGTCAGAATGCTAAGGGAATTCTCATGAGTACTCATCTTCTATTTTCCAGCTTATCTGAGTGTCCGAGAAGTTTTTGAGGTATGAAATAATTTACAGTTTGAACAGATGAAGAGATTCCTTACAGAGCAATTGGAGGAGATATTCCACCACCCTTTGAAAGACTGGAAATGTCCTTTGCCTGTCTTTTGAAATTGGTTTTAACGTCAGTAAGCTCCTTTGGGTGGGAGAACATGGTATCAGGAAGGTAGTGAGCTTAGAGCTTTCCTTAATATCTACTTTAGAAAGAAATGAGACAGTTTAAACGGGGTTTCAGCATTTTCTCTACCTTTATGCTAACAGAGAAGCAGAGATAACAGAAGGAAATAACCTTTGCTAATTAAGCAAAAGGGTATTTGACAGCAGTTCACATGAGGCCAAGAGAAACAAGGCACTTGCCTGTAATCTTTCTAGCTTCGAAACATCCTCAATTATATGGATTAGGAAGGTAGGACAAAGTCAGCAAAGGGGAGCGGAAGGTAATTTAGCAACAGGCAGATCTCTAGATTCTTCATAGCAAATAGTTAGGCAGTAATGGAAGGAGATAGAGAAGAGTCTGGCTGGAGGTGGGGAGGTGGGTGAAGGCAGGTGATTGATACTAAGTTTTTAACAACAACAACAAAAGAGTCTTAATAACTCAATCCCCAGGGATCTTTCCTTTAATATGCAGTTTATCTTTCTTTCTAAATCTTGAACCTACAAACTGTCTAGGATAGAACTGGGGACTAGAATATCCATTTTGCCCGTAGGTGGTTGATACAGCATCCTAGCTCCACAGATGCTCCGGATCTACAGTTCTGATTCCATCTCCTTCCTGTGTGAGAAGAATACTTAGAATATCACACTGTCATAGGCTTGGGGTAGGCAGCTTGATTTCCCAAAGTGTCTGCAAATGAAAGGAGTTATGAGAGTTGGTGAAAGTAACGTTTACCGCATTGTTTAATCCCTACCATATTGTAGCAGAGATAAACATAGATCATATAAATCATGTACACACACACATACAGGCGCAAATGGTTAAGCGCCTGGCTACTAACTGAAGGGTTGAAGGGTTGATGGTTCAAACCCACACAGAGGCACCTTGGGAGAAAGACTTGGCATTCTGCTTCTAAAAAGTCATAGCCATGGAAACTCTATGGAGTAGAGTTCCTACTCTGCAACACATGAGGTCTCCGTGAGTCGGGATCAACTCAATGGCAGTGGGTTTGCTTTTGGTGTGTGTGTGTGAACAAAAAAAACAAACCTGTTGCTGTTGAGTTCATTCCAGCTCATAGGAACCCTTAGAACATGGTAGACCTGCCCCATAGGATTTCCAAGGAGCAGCTGGTAGATTCAAACTGCCAACCTTTTGGTTAGCAGCTGAGCTCTTAACCACTGTGCCACCAGGGCTCCGGTATATATCTCTATCTCTATGTATCTGTGTATCTATGTATTTATGTATGTATGTATCTATCTATCTATCTATCTAATATTTGAATATAACTCTCAGAGTGTGAAAGCTGAGAAAAGGTTAGAAAAGGAACATTAAATACTTAGAGATAACTGTGTCACCAGGAGTCTAAATTAAGATTTGGTTTTGTTTCACAGTATTGGTATCTTAAGTTTAGTGATTTTTTAAATCAAGTGTAACAAACTTACCTTAGTGTGATATAACAAAAGTTTATTGCATTACTGTGCTTAGCAAGAATATCAAAACGTTCCTACTTTAAGTCATTAAATTATTAGGCCATTTTTAACATTAAAAATTTCCTCATTTATTTAGCTCAAGGTATAATTCACATGATTCAAACGAGAGCAGAAGAGAGGTGCCCTGGGCAAATGAGAAAGGCAGAACATTTGAGGAGAAAGCCTAACATTGAGTAGCGGTTACTCCTGGGAAAACTAAATAAGAGAATTATACAGGCTTTTTGATAACATGTGGGTCTTGCTTAATTTGATCTAAAGAAGAAGGATACAGTTTCTCCTTTGTGCAGTTTATTATATATTTTTGTTATGTATTTCTTCACAATTAACAAAAATGCTTTGATAACTCAATACTGTGTGTTGCTGAAACCAAAGCTTGTGGTATTATGGAGGAAGGAGATTGTCAGGAACCTAGAGAACTAAATATGAGTTTGGACTTTTCCAGTTGTTTGAATAGTAATATTTCAGTCTTCCAGATCTTATAGCACTTGGTCCACACCCTTGTTTGCCCCATTAGCTTCTAAAAGTCCTTGAAGGACTTAACTGAGACACCTTCTCCTTTGTATTTCTAATTACCAGTCCTTACCATATAAAAGGAAAATAGTAATGTTTATGGAATATAAAATGGAAAACTCCCCAAGACTAGAGTATGATATGCTGGGTTTGTTGAATTCTTTTTCTTTTTCTTTTTTGGATGTATAGAGAAAGGAATTGTTTTACTCTTGATGAAACCAAAATTATCTCTATCTGGACATCAACACAGGGCCAGGTGGTCCAGACGTACTGGAATGGAGTCAGATGAAATAGATCTAAGGCTCAAGTAGTGACAGAAAGTGGTCCCTGGGAGATGACTGGGGAGGAATGTAAAGGAGAGAAATACAAGAGGGTCACTGGGCCAGGGAGATCAGCCTGGACTGAAATGATGGCTTTGCCCAGTAGTCTTGGCCTATGTCACTAGCCAGTTGCTTTTTTCCTAATAATTTCCAGAGTTAAAATGTATCCCTCTTTTGTTATTTAGAGGAAACAGATTATGGAAACTATAAATGGTTTCAGATTGTTTACTTCTATCAATGTTACTTTTGACCTCTTTAAAAGACTAGGAGGAGAGATGAGGCAGTTAAACAAATAAATACAGAAATGAGGTAAGTACCTTAAGAGAAAATGGGAATTTAGGGGAAGGAGAGATTAAACCAGTGGGGTGTGGGGGTCTTACGGTTGATTTGTGGAGAAGAAATCTTTTACCTGGGTCTTAAAGGAAGGGCATGGTTTAGATAGGTGTACATGTGAAGAGGACAGAATCCCAGGTGAGGAAAGCAATGGGAATAGAACAGAGTTAGAAAGTCATGGAACATGTTTAGAGTAAAACCAATAATCGAGTCAGACATGAATGTGGAGTGGATGAAGATAAGGACTATGGATTAGGGTAAGATGTAGAATTCTAGGCTGTACTGTTAGGCTTTATGACGATCAGAATATGAGATTGTAAGAATTGAGCTATTACCCTGCCCAACACTCTGTGGTCCAACAATACTGAACATCTTTCACACTCCAGGGTTTTGTAAGCAGTCTCTACCTGACCACCATCCTAGTGTATCCCCCTTTTTCACCACCCTTACACACACACTCCCTGGCTCAGAACTATCACCTGGCTAACCCGGGCTACTTAGAAATTGTTTCATGTGGGAACTCTTTTAGATGATGTAGCCATCTCTCTTTATCAGCTATCATCACACTTTATCTCACTGCACTGTAATTGCTTGTTTGTGTGTACTGGTAAGTGGGCTACTGTGCAAGCTCTCTGAGGTCAAGGACCACATCGGTGTTGTTCACTATTGTTTCTCCAGCACTTGGCACAGTATGTGGCACGTAAAAGATGCTTGTATTGAATGCAAGCTTTATGCACCTTAACAAATTTATTTTTACCACCTTCTTTCTAATTATTGATGCTGTATCAGCACTAGGCTGCCAGTGCACTTTCAGACTTGCATAAAACACCACGTTGTGGTGCATGGGATCTGGCTTCCTCAGTAGCCACTGAGGGGCTGCTTATTGCAGCCTGAAAGATACAGCCTAGAAGTGTAGAGGAGTTAGCTCCCTTTGGGTTGAAACTTAACCAATGGGAAGAACAGTTTCCAAGGGAACAGGCTATTCCCAGTGCTCCTGTATATTATTCCCACGAGCAGTTTCTTCTTGCAGTCTTTCTAGAGAAATCCTGTTTGCCAAGCACACAGATCTGCTGAATCACCTGCTATAACATGTTTGTGGTTTGATGAGATATGGCAGCCAGCACAGTAACCCATCACAGAGCACTGCTTCACATTTCCTTCTTCACTCCCATTGTTTCCTCGCTGTCACCACCCTGGCCTTGCACCTTCCAAATAAAGTATTAACATCTAAATTTTCATATTAGGCTCTAGTTTTAGAGTCCTTCAGCTGCAGTAAAACTTAATGAATATGTGCTGAAAGAATGAATAAGAATACTGTTTTTAAAGATTGATTGCAATAGTCTAGATGAGACATAATAGGGACTTGAAGTATGGTTGGAAGCTATAAACAGCTCTTTTTTTCTTGCTCTTCTTCATTTTCCTTCTCTTCCTTCTTCCTCATCTCATTTTTCTTCCTCTTCTTGGTACTTTCTATATCTTTCTTCTTCCTCATAATCCAATTTTTCCATTTCTTCTCCTTCCTCCTCCACTTCCTCCATTTTTCATCTTGTATAAATCTTGAGAGCAAGACCACTTTTAGTAATTGTGGTAGACTTCACAACAGTTAGCACACTGCAAAAGGCCAATAAGAGCTCAGTAAATGTTTCTTGAACAAATGAATAAAAATCTCTGTACATAGTCTTACCATTTCAGTTTTGGGCATTTCTTTTTGCTTTGGGACAACTTTCTCTTCATTTCAGTTGTTCACATACACCTGCACTTCATTAATGAACAGTTTAGTTTGCTTTTTCAGAGTAGAAGATTGCATCTGGAGAAACACGCTGAGGTAGTCTATGTATGATCTTTAGTTGAGTGTCTCTCTCAACTTCATTTTGTCAGCTGGACTGGATTTCTCTCAAATACCAAGCCAAGAGGTTATGAGGTGCCTCTTGGCAGTGTAATTCCTGAAACAAAGTAACTTCTTCCAAATCTGTTTCTCCAGCCTTGTTGAATATGTGAAGTTACTGGCAAGTAGGATATAAAAGAAATACCCACTTATTGCCCAAACCTTCCTGCAGGAAAGCTTCACAGTTTTCTCATCAGCTTGGTCTAGTATTTAGCATTTTTTTCCATGCTGTAGTTTAAACTTCTCATCAGGCCCTGTCCTCAAGAGAGAATAGTCTCTTAGTAAATCTCTGTGTGCTTCAGAATGGTTAAATTGCTCCTTGTATCTTCTGGCCATTTTTTTCATGCATACTGAGGAAGGGATTGATTCCTTTGTCAAGAGAAAAGTTGGAAAACCAACTGAATTGTGATCTCTATGCTAATTCCAAGATTCTGTGAGTCTCCATTTGGGAGATATAATTGTAATTCATTTTATTCTTTTAAGATCTTCTTCTCTAAGATTTTAATTGTATTTATGGTTCTTGGCAAAAATTCATCCAAGTTGTCTCAATTTTTTCTATGCTTGGAGCTCAGTACTGGACAAAGCTATTTCTACTTGAATACTCTATAGGTATTTTTTATTCCATGTTCCCTGTACTGACTGTTCATTATCCTCCCACCCCCAGATCAGATTATTCTCTAGTGTTCCAAAATTCAGGAAATTGTCTCTCTTCCCGAAGTTGCTTATGCTGGTAATGTGGCCAATAGCCTTGGTATTTTACTGTTATTCATTCCTGTGAAAAATCCCATCTATCGCCACAGTCAATCTGTCACCAAATCTTGTTAATTCTACCTCCAAATATATATTTCATTTATCTATTCTGTGCAATTATTTCAGTCTGTCCTCATTTCTAGCATTATTTTGTATGGAAGACTACAGTAATTTCCTAACTGCATGCACATTTCTAAATAAAGAGAGATATAATTTATGTGCTTCAGCACATGGACTCTGCAGCCAAACTAAATCAGTTTCCATCCAGTTGATTCCTATTCATGGTGACCTCATGTATGTCAAAGTAGAACTGTTCTCCATAGAGTTTCCAATGGCTGATTTTTTAGAATAGATCGCCAGGCTTTTTTTCGAGTCACCTCTGGGTAGACTTGTACCTCCAATAATTCAGTTAGCAGTTCAGTGTGTTAACTATTTACACCATCCAGGGACCTCCAGAGACAAAATGTTGTCGTTGTTAGTTGCTGTTGAGTTGATTCTGACTCATGGCAACCCCATGTGTTGCAGAGTAGAACTGCTCCATAAGTTGTTGTTTTTTTGACTGTAATCTTAAGGGAAGCATATTGTCAGGCCTGTCTTCTGCATGCCTCTGGGTGGATTTGAACCACCAACTTTTAGGTTAGCATCCGGGTGCAAACTGTTTGCAACACCTACGGACCTTGCAAACAAACGAACCTCTGTCCAAATTCTTATTCTATCACTTACAAGCTCTGTAACCTTCAGTTTCCTCATCTGTAAAATAGGATAATGATAGTTTGTAACTCAGAGGCGTTCCGTGTGGATTAAATGAATTCACACATGTACACAAAGTCCTTAAAACAGTGCTTTATATAATAAGCACTTCCTCATAAATACTAGCTATTCTAAAATTTCTTCTCCACACTCCAGCCAAAACAATCTTATAAGGAAGCTTATCTGAATATATCATTCTCATGTAAAATGAGTTCACTACCTTCCCTGAACTCAAAATGCTTAACATAACCCACAGGGCCATGTATGATCTGGCCACTGCCTGCCTCTCCAGCCTCAACTTGCTCCAGTGTTCCAAAGACTAATTCCATTCCAGCTACACTGTGTGACCTTGGACAAGTTAGTTAACCTTTCTTTGCATGAGTTTTCACCTCTGGCTACAAGATACCATTACATCAGCTAGACAGCAGAGGGCATGAGGATTGTGGACCTGGAGTTTAAATATGTTGACTCAGAATTTATAGACTTCCACAGTCCATGGAGGAGAATTAGTTACTGTGGCCCAGTCTCAGTGGCGAGGAGTAAAAGGCAGAGAGGTCCGTGTTGCCTAGTAATTAAGAACATAGGTTCTAAAAGTGTGGCTGACCAGATTTGAGCACTACCTCCCCCATCATATCTGTATGCTACTGGACAAGTCACAGAGCCTCTCGAAGCCTCCAGTTTTCTCATCTGTAAAATCGGAATAACATTATAGTTAATAGGATTAAATGAGATGATCCATATTTAATGGGGGAAAAAAAATCATAGCACAGTGCCTGATACATAGTAAGTACTTAATGAGCACATGTTATCATGCTTTTCTTTCTTTAGATACTAAAGTCTTTGTTTATGCATTCAGACATTAATTGGGGCCCTGACATAGGCTAAGCACAGTGCCAAATACTAAGGACACAAGATAAACGAATCAACCTTAAATGTGAGGATGTCAGACTCAAGTTGGAGAAAGATGGAAAGAAATCATGTCAATGTAATATGATGAATGTTATATTCTAGATGTGTGCAAAATATTTTTCAAGTGCAAGAGTAAACAGTACACAAACTAGAAGAGCAAGTAAATAAATGTAATGTGTTAATGTATTAAAATGCAAATCTGTAAAAATGAGAAAGCTGGAATATGATCCAACAGAAAAGTCTCTTTCACCAATAAGATTATTGATCTGTTATCTTTGGGAAGGAGTAAAATTAAAAAAAAAAATTAACAATTAGTAGGACATACACAGGCACTGGCCAGGACACTTTACTAGTGTGCAGGGAGTGGCTATCGATCCTGCTTATGGTATTGAGTTTGCATAAGGAGTCACTTCTTAAGCTACTTAGCAGTGAACATCTACTTGAAATTAGTTCACTAAGAAAAAGACACTACTCTAAAAAAATCTCAAAATGCAGTATGTATTCAGAGTTCACTGAGACAGATTTGGAGCTTAAACCCTAGGAATTTGGTATAGCAGCATTTCATTCAAACCATTCCAGTTGACTCTAATGCAGAGTTCACAGACCATGACTTCAGAAGCATTCTGCTGCTACAATTTGACACAGAAAAAGTGGTGGATGTTAGAATCTTGGAACGAGAATAATAGAACAAATGACTCAAGTGTTTACTTTTTCAAAAAATTTCTCAGAGCTGTTAAGTTGCTTAATTGAAATGTTGTAAGGTATCATTGAATCAGTCCCTGACTCATGGTGACCGTATGCACAATGGAACAAAAACACTGCCCAATCCTGCACCATCCCCATGATCGGTTATAGATTGAACCATTGTGACCCTTAGGGTTTTCATTGACTGATTTTCAGAAGTAGATCTCCAGGTCTTTCTTCCAGTTGATGTAAGTCTGGAAGCTCCTCTGAAGCTTGTGCAACATCATATCAATTAAAAAAAAAAAAAAAAACCCATTGCTGTCGAGTCGATTCCAACTCATAGCAACCCTATAGAATAGAGTAGAACTGCCCCACAGGGTTTCCAAGAAGCGGCTGGTAGATTCGAATTGCCGACCTTTTGGTTAGCAGCCAAGCACTTAACCACTGTGCTAACAGGGCCCCAAATGACTACCCAGGATTTCTTAGAACACAGAGAGAAAGGAGAATTGAGAAGTAAACAGTTTTGAAAGAACTGTAGAAAGGAAATGTAGGAAGAGCAATTTGTAAGCTCAAGTGTGAAAAAACTGATAAACACACAAATCAAAAAACATCAAGGGTCTATGATATCACCCTAACTTGCAAACCAACAGGTTAGCCTGACACAGTTTCATAGATATTGGCAGAAGACACAATACCTCTTGGTTAGAGATAAAGGATAGTTTATTACTGTCAGCAATATCAGTAGCCAGAGAATCATCATTTATGCCTGTTCCTCGAGCCCCCGTTCCCACAGTACCACACAGCGAGGGCGAGGGGGCTGAAAGCAAACCTAAAGAACCTTTACCCCTGAAGCAGGCGTTATCTCTCTCTTCCAAGGCTATTTGCTGAACAAACACCCTTGGAAAGTTAGTCTGGAACAAAAGGTCTCAGTATCTCTGCTTACAAGGTGTGCAGAAATATGAGAGACCCATGGAGATTTGTCTCCCAACAAACAATACAAACACACACAACTTAATATATCTCTTCTCATTAAAAATGTTAAGTATAATGATTGTATATGGTTAGTGATCTGCTGATTTTCCGGTTATAATCAGGAGCTCCTATCTCCACTATATGAAACAACAAAATGCCCTGTATTCTCCAAGATCTTTCACTAAAAGCAGCATCACGTGTAAAGGATTTTAGATACCTTAACTTGCGGTGTTAATTTGCAGAAGGCAATTATTACAGCCAAAATATGTAAGCCAAAAATTATTTTATTTAGAAAGCAGCCTTTTTGTTTTGAGAAGTACAGTGTCCATGCTTTTTGGGGAATGTGTTCAGTTTCCCTGAATCAAATAGATATTATAGAGGTATTGAGCTTTTGATGTACATCTTCTTCCAGCAATGTATGAGAAAAATTTATTGTGAATAGAGAGAGATATATGTAACAGATTGGCTTCTACTGTAGAAACTCTTGAGATGTGAAATTTAAAATGATTCTGCCCAAATCATTGACCTGTAGAACAGATGTTCTGGAAATTCCACTCTAGAAAATTAAAGGTTTGCATTAATAGGTGAGTTGCCTGGGTAACAAAACGTTCCTTTTTAAATGTTTCTGTCAATTAATAAATGGAATATATGTGATCTTAGGAAATTAGAAACATTTATTTCATAATATTTTAGAATGTAAAAATGCTAAATCAAACAAAGTATAATTTTCTATTATTGTTTTTTTTTCTCCCAGTAATGTTGTTGCTCTTGCTTTTCCCTTGAGGAAAAATTGTCCAGACAACATTATTTTCTATAACTCTGATTTCTCTATAGGTTCTGTTGCCCTAATTCTCTGTACCATCCATTTGATATTTAATATCTACTAGCTACCTGGTGGGATTTGGTATTTTAATGCATAGGCTAATTTTCCCAACTAGATTCCGATCCATTAAGGGGCAGGACTATGTGCCGTTTATATAATATATAATATACAGCAGGTAAACCATAAATATTTTTATAGGTAAAACACTTAGATGCCTAATAATTCCTTAACACAAAAAACAAACTAATGAAAATGTTCATTGTGGAAATGTTCAAATGTACATAAAGTAGAGATAAAATGGAATTAAGTAGGAAGAAACACTGAAGTAACTGTGAATTACCCATTGCTGTTGAATCCATTCCGACTCCTGGTGACCCTGTAGGATAGAGTAGAATTGCCCTCAGGGTTTCCAAGGCTGTGAATCTTTATGGAAGCCAACTGCTACATCTTTCTCTTGTGGAGAGGCTGGTGAGTTCAAACCACTGACCTTTCAATTAGCAGCTGAGTGCACTTAACCACTTCAACACCAGAGCTCCTTGAACTGCGAATTAATGAAGTGAAATTTAATCCTGTCTGCAGCACTGATGATAATACTTACCTTGCGCAGGTGAGTTACCCAACTTTGGCTTCAACTTATTCCTGGAATCAGCTCAGCAGCACACAAAACAACAACAAAGTGGGGATAATTGAACGTATGCGTTCTCTGCCATGTGTGTATTAAACACCAGTGGGAAATATTGATTTTAAAATTAATTAAATTCTGAAGAAAATTTATTTATATTTTTTGTTATTATCTGTGATGCCTTCTCTTGCTGTAATAGAGTGAATTGGGAACACTACAGATAAATTAAATCCCCAAAATTCTGTATCTGCAATTTTATTTCCCACTAGTTAGGATATTCTGTTCAGGTGATCAAAAGCCTTTAGTATACTTTAGACTGGATAAAGCTGGCCACCACATCTATTATTTTTAAGACTGATAACTTCATTAAAATAAACTGCAATTATTTGATATAATAGTACCTTTCTACATTTATCTGCTTAAGTTAAGAGGAACTATTACTTAAACAAGATTTAAAGACATTTCGGTATCATTTAAGCAGTAATGGCCAACAACTCTGGTGATATGAATCACCTACAGTATGAAACATATTACTTCCTGGGCTCCTCCACTGGAGATTCTGATTCCGTGTGCCTAGTCTGGGCCTGGGATGTTTTAATTTAATTTTTTTTTTAGTAAAACAGATTATTCTTATCAACAAGGAAGGTTAGGAAGGATTGGCATAACCCCATATTTTTATCCTAAGATTTGAAAATTGAGATCTGCAGTAGTTGCAACTTTCTGAATCCTCACAGTTGATCAGTGACAGACCTAAGACCCAAGCGTAGTCTTCTAACACCTTGGCTGTTTCTCCATCACGCAGGACCGGGCAGTGTTACATTCTGTTGTACATAGGGTCGCTATGAGTTGGAACCGACTAGATGGCATGTAACAGCAACAGTAGCAAGTGGCTTCTTCTCAACTCCAAGCTAACCCTTCTATTCTCTTTGTGCAGGTGAAGGTTAGAAGTTGAGGTATTACCTTGGTAATGTTGTTGTGACCGTTCTTGTGATCTTTATTAACTGAGACAGTGGAATTGTAATGCGAAATGTCTTAAGATTAAGACGGGGCTGGATTAGTTTTCTGGTGCAAACCTCTCTCAGATACAGTGGTTTCCTCTGGAAGCTTCCAGAGTGTGGTATCAGGTTCCATGCTAGAGATAAGTAATTCACTACTCCACAAAGTTCCAATTATTACATAGGCTTTTCCCTTATATTGAATTGCCTCTTACCAATTTCTGATCAGTTTGCCCAGTTCTATACTTACAAGCTGCATAAAATTTGTGTAATCTATTTTTCATGTAAATCCTTTCAAAAATTTAAAGACAGCCTCTACAAATACTCTCTACAGTTTCTATCTATACCAAATACCCCTACTATTCAACTTTTCCTCATGGGTCATATTTTTATACCCTCTCATCATAAAGGATGCTTCATGAACTCTAATTATCTCATAATGAAGTATGATTTTCTTTCTGTGTAGTTACTGTCTATTTAAAAATGTGCCTTTGATTTATGCCTAGGCATAGTATCATGCTCATACTGAACAGACTGTGGAATCTACCCTCTTTAACTTTTTGAACAATGCTTCAGAATTGGTTTGTTTTCTCTTTCCCCTTCCATGTCCAAAATTCCCCATGCAGTATGGCTCAGAATAATGTATTTTAAAGCAGTATAAGAGGGGAAGGTTCATCAGAATAATGTATTTTAAAGCAGTATAAGAGGGGAAAGTTCATTTGGGTAAGGATGGAAAGTGGGGATTTTAATGGGACTTCTAGTTATGTGTGAGATCCCTGTATAGCACAAATGGTTAAGCACTGGACTACTAATCTAAAGGTTGACAGTTCTGACCCACCCAGAGGCACCTTGGAAGAAAGGCCTGGAAATCTGTCTCTGGAAGGTCACATCCTTGAAAAGCTTATGGATCAGTTCTCCTCTGCACACATGGGTCACCATGAGTTGGAATTGACTCAGTAGCAACGGATTTATTTTTGTTTGTTTTTTCCTAATCATGCAGCTTCTGAAAAAGGAGAAGACTGGGCAATGAAGACCTAAACTTCTCTACCTAGTAGAGTAAAAAGCGATTGCCTTCTCTACCTTGAAGAACATGTAGGGGGTTAACTTGTTTTCCCTCTAAGTAGTGCTTCTTAAGGAGCCCTGGTGGCACAGTGGTTAAGAGCTTGGCTGCTAACCAAAAGGTTGGCAGTTCGAATCCACCAGCTGCTCCTTGGAAAGTATGAGGCAGTTCTGCTCTGTCCGATAGGGTTGGTTGCTATGAGTTGGAACTGACTCAATGGCATTGGGTTTTTTCTGAGTGCTTCTTATATTTTAAAGAGCATACGAATTACCTGGGGTTAAAGGCAAATTCTAGTTCAGGAGGTCTGGGGTGAGGTGGAGATTCTGCATTTCTAATAATCTCTGAAGAGATGCCGCTGCTCCTGCTCCATGGGCTCTGAGCAGCACTGACCAACAGAAACTGACTGCCAGTCACAAACGGGAGCCATATATGTAATTTTATGATTTACAGGAGCCACATTAAAAAAGTAAAAAAGATACAGGTGAATTAATTTAATAATCTATGTTACCTAATCAAGATAGACAAAACATTATCATGTCAACCAGTAATCAGTATAAAAATTATTAATGTGATATTTTAACCCTTTCATTGTGCTTAGTGTTCGAAATTTGGTATATGTTTTACACTTACAGCATGTCTCATATTAGACTCTTATCACGTTTCAGTGCTCAGTAGTGACGTGTAGCTATTGGCTACCTTCTTGGACGGCACAGTTCTAGATCTAGAGATTTGGATCTCTCAGAATCTGGAAATAACCAACCATTGTTGAGTGCTAGGAGATGTAGGTGCCATATGAATGTTTTAGATGAATATGTCATAAGATCCTTACAACAGTCTTATGAAATAAACACCTTCTTGTTAGTTGCCTTTGAGTTGGCTCCTACTCATGGTGACCTGTACAGAATGAAATGTTTTCCAGTCCTGTACCACTTTCAGGATTGTCAGCATGCTCAAGTCCATTGTTGTGACCACTGTGTATTTTGAGTTCCTTCCAACCCAGGGAACTCATATTCCAGCATTATATCAGACAGTATTCTGTCCTGATCCATAGGGTTTTCACTGGCTAATTTTTGGCAATAGATTGCCAGGCCTTTCTTCCTAGTCTGTCTTAGTATGAAAACTCTGCTGAGACCTGTCCACCGTGACCCTGCTGCTATTTGAAATACTGGTGCCATAGCTTCCAGCATCATAGCAACACGCAAGCCACTGCAGTATGACAAAGGAACACTCATATCCCCATTTTATACATGAAGAAAGTGAGGCTTTGAGCTGGTAGTAACTGGCCTAAAGTTACCATGGCAGGGCCAGGATTCTGATCTTGGGAGTCTGACTCTGGAGTCCATGTTCCTAGTCACTGCTCCAGGGAAGAGGGCCTCTGAGGGGACAGGTCCTCTTGGAATAGGAATTGGCTTAGCCCAGGGGAGAAAGGGCCAGGCAAGATGGTTCCCTGAGAAACATGTGGCCACTAAACTCTGATGGACACTGAGTTTAAATGTTTGTTTGCTTGTTTTTGTAAGTGTGTTATAATTTTATCCTTAAGCCTTCAATAAAATCCATGAACTTCTACAGCTCAGGAACTGCAGCCTTCTGTTGACAGTGCCTTGAGGAATAAGGTCAGTGGGGAGATGAGGGCATCCTGTGCTCAGACTTACTGTGCTGTGGCCCAAGAGGGCAGGCACCTGGGTCAGCTGGAGCAGCAGTCCAGAGGAAGGGGGTGGAAGCCATGACTAGGATGCTTCCGTGCACTCTGGGGTAATCATCATACCCATCCTGAGGCTAAGGGCCTTTAAGGCCACATGGGAAAAGTGCTTGAATTATTCGGTTTGTATACCACAGTTGCAAGCCTTCTGGGCCTCCTCTCACATCTCAACAGTGGTTTAAGCATTAGTTGTATAAACTCTCTTTCTATTTTGGGCTATAGTTTACCTGGAGCTGGAATCTCAATTTAATTTTGAAAAGCTACATGATCTCTTTGCCTATTTTAGATTTTTTTTTTAGTGGTATAGAACACCATTTTAATTTGCTCACAGATTTTCTTTTTGTCTTTTTTTTATTGTACTTTAGATGAAGGTTTACAGAACAAATAGCTTCTCATTAAACAGTCCGTACACATACTGTTCTATGACGTTGCTTAACAACCCCACGACATGTCAACCCTCTCCCTTCTCAACCTTGGAGTCCTTTTTTTTTGGTGAAAATATACACAGCCAAAGATACACCGTTTCAAAAATTTCTACATGTACCATTCAGTGACATCAATTACATTCTTCCAGTTGTGCTGCTATTCTCACTATCCTTTTCCAAATTATTCCATCACCATTATCTTCAAGTCACTGCCCCCTAGGCTTCCCATCAAAACTTTTGAGTTGCTGTTGTCAATTTGATCTCACATAAATAATTCTTGTTTTTTATTTTTGTAATTTAAATGAAGGTTTACAGAACAAATAGTTTCTCATTAAACAGTTAGTACACATATTGCCCTATGACAATGGTTAACAACCCCAAGATATGTCAAGACTGTCCCTTCTCAACCTTGGGTTCCCTATCACCAACTTTCCCGTCCACTCCTGCCTTCTAGTCCTTGTCCCTGGATTGCTGTGCCTCATTAGTCCTGTTTTGTTTTGTGGGGCTGTCCGATCCCTGGCTGAACGGAGAACCTTGGGAGTGACTTCACCACTGAGCTAAAAGGGTGTTCGGGGACCCTACTCTCGAGGTTTCTCCGGTCTCTGTCAGGCCAGTAAATCTGGTCTTTTTTTGTGAGTTAGAATGTTGTTCTACATCCTTCTCCAGCTCTGTCCAAGACCCTCTGTTGTGATCCCGGTCAGAGCATTCAGTGCTGGTAGCCGGGCACCATCTAGCTGTACTGGACTCAATCTGGTAGATGCCTTGGTAGCTGTGGTCCATTAGTCCTTTGGACTGATCTTTTCCTTATATCCTGTTCTCTTCATTCTCCCTTGCTCCCGAAGGGGTGTGACCAGTGGAATATCTTAGATGGCTGCTCACAGGCTTTTAAGACCCTAGACTCTACTCACCAAGGTAGAACGTAGCACATTTTCTTTATAAACTGTGTTATGCCAATTGAGCTAGATGTTCCCCAGGACCATGGTCCCCACAGCCCTCCACCCAGCAGTTCAGTCCCTCAGGGAGTTTGGATTTGCCTATGGAGCTTCCATGACCTTTCCTTGTACAAGTTGTGCTGGCTTCACCAGTATTGTGTACTGTCTTATCCTTCACCAGAGTTGCCACTTATCTATTATCTATTTAGTTCCCCCCAACCCCTCCCATCCCTCATAACCAACAAAGATTGTTTTGTTTTGTGTGTAAACTTTTACATGAGTTTTTACGGTAGAGGTCTCATACAATATTTGTTCTTTTCTGATTGACTTATTTCACTCAGCATAATGTCTTCCAGTTTGATCCATGTTATGAGATGCTTCACAGACTCATCATTGTTCTTTATCGTTGCATAATACTCCATTGTATTTATGTACCATAGTTTGTTTATCCATTCATCTGTTGATGGGCATCGAGGTTATTTCCATCTTTTTGCTATTGTGAACAATTTTGCAATGAACATGGGTGTGCATATGTCTATTCGTGTGCCAGCTCTTATTTCTCTGGGGTATATTCCTAGGAGTGGGATTGCTGGATCGTATGGTATTTCTATTTCTAGCTTTCTAAGGAAGTGCCATATCATTTTCCAAAATGGTTGTATCATTATGCATTCCCACCACCAGTGTATAAAAGTTCTATCTCCCTGCAGCCTCTCCCACATTTGTTATTTCCAGTGTGTTTGTTTGATTCATGCCAGTAATGCTGGGGTGATACGGCATCTCATTGTGGTTTTAGTTTGCATTTCTCTAATGGCTAGTGATGGTGAGCATTTCCTCATATGTCTGTTGGCCACTTGAATGTCTTCTTTGGTGAAGTGTCTGTTCATTTCCTTTGCCCATTTTTTAATAAGATTATTTGTCTTTTTGTTGCAGAGGTGTTGGATTTTCTTGTAGATTTTAGAGATTAGACTTTTGTCTGACTTGTAATGTCCGAAAACTTTTTCCCAGTCTGTAGGTTCTCTTTTTACTTTCTTGCTGAAGTCTTTTGATGAGCATAAGTGTTTAATTTTTAGAAGATTCCAGTTGTCTAGCTTTTCTTCTGGAGTTTGTGTATTGTTGGTTATTCCATGTATTAGGGCCTCGAAAGTTGGTCCTATTTTTTCTTCTGTGAGCATTATAATTTTTGGCTTTATATTTAGGCCTTTGATCCGTTTTGAATTAGTTTTTCTGTATGGTGTGAGGTATGGGTTCTGTTGCATTTTTTTGCAGATGGACATCCAGTTTTGCCAGCACCATTTGTCAAAATGTCTGTCTTTTCCCCATTTGATGGACTTTGAGCCCTTTGAGTCGAAGATCAGATGACCGTAGATGGATGGATTTACATCTGGGTTTTCAGTTCTATTTCATTGGTTAATGTATCTTTCATTTTCCTAGTACCAGGCTGTATTGACTACTGTAGCTGTATAGTAGGTTCTGAGGTCAGGTAGTACGAGTCCTCCAACTTTATTCTTCTTCTTCAATAGAGCTTTACTTATCCGGGGCTTTTTCTATTTCCATATAAGGTTAGTGATTAGTTTTTCCATCTCTTTAAAGAAATGTTGTTGGTATTTGGATCGGGATTGCATTGTATTTGTAAATTGCTTTGGGTAGAATTGTCACTTTCACAGTGTTGAGTCTACCTGTCCATGAGCGTGGTATGTTTTTCCATTTATGTAGATCCCTTTGGGTTTCTTGCAGAAGTGTTTTGTAGTTTCTTTGTATAGGTCTTTTACATCCCTGGTTAGATTTATTCCTAAGTATTTTATTTTTTTTAAGCGCTATTATAAATGGTATTGTTTTCCTGATTTCCTTTTCATCGTTCTCTTTATTGGTATATAGGCATAGATGTTTATTTTGATTATGTCTTCATGATAGATTGTCCCCTTAATCATTATATAGTGTCCTTCTTTGTCTTTTATGGTGGAATTTGTTTTAAAGTCTATTTTATCTGAGGTTAGTATTGCCACTCCTGCTCTTTTTTGGTAGCTGTTTGCTTGATATATTTTTTTCCATGCTTTGATTTTTAATAAATTTACATCTTTGTTTCTAAGGTGTGTTTCTTGTAGACAGCATATTGATGGATCCTGGTTTTTTATCCATTCTTTCACTCTCCATCTCTTTATGGCTGCAATTAGGCCATTTACATTCAATGTAATTATTGATACATGTGAGTTTATTGCTGTCATTTTGTAGTGCTTTTTTTTTTGTAGTGCTGATGTTTTCTTTGTGCCTCTTACTCTCCTGTGCTGAATTCCTTTTGTTAGTGGATTATTTTCATTTCTTTTGTTTTTGTAAGTTTTGTTTTTACTGAGACTTTATGTTTTTCTTTATTTTGATGAGTATGTTTGTTAACTTTCTTTGTGGTTACCTTGAAATTTACCCGTATCTTCTAGGTTTGAACCAATCTGTTATTACTTGGAATTGCCTTTCTTTCCTCTCCATTAGAAGGATCTGTACCTACACCGTTTATTCTCTCTTTTATTGTTCTGATGCTGTTTTCATTTACAGATTAACCTCTCTGTTGTATTTCTTTTGGTTTTGGATAGTCCTTGAGAGTTCATTCCCTAGGTTGGTATCTGGCTGGTAGGGTCCTGTGTCCTAGATTCAGCCTGTGGTCTGATGTTGTTTGTTAATAATTCTTGTAAGTTTGTTTTGGTTTTTACATATTCCCTTAATTTCTGTTTATCTGGAAATGTCCTAATTTCACCATCATATTTGAACGGGAGTTTTGCAGGATATATTATTCTTGACTGGTAATTTTTTTCTTTCAAGGTTTTATATATGTCGTCCCATTGCCTTCTTGCCTGCATGGTTTCTGCTGAATAATCCGAGCTTAGTCTTATTGTTTCTCCTCTGTATGTGACTTTTTGTTTTTTTCGGTCTGCTCTTAGGATTCTTTGTCTTTGGTTTTAGCTAGTGTCATTTTGATATGCCTTGGTGATTTTCTTTTGGGGTCTATCCTATATGGAGTTCGTTGAGCTTCTTGGATAGTCAGCTTTTTATCTTTCATGATATTGAGGAAGTTTTCTGTCAGCAATTCTTCAATGATCCTCTCCGTGTTTTCTGTTTCCTCCTCCTTTTCTGGAACTCCGATCATTTGCAGATTTTTGCTTTTGATTGTATCCCACGTAATTCTCAGGATTTCTTCATTTTTCTTCATTCTTTTTCCTGATCTTTCCTCAGAGTTGTATCAGTGTCACTAATCCTGTCTCCCATTGTTTCAAACCTGCTTCTCAGCCCTTCTATGACTCTGTCCATTTTTGAAATCTTGTTGTTTATCTTTTGGATTTCTAATTGTTGTTTTTGTGTGATTTCTAGTTGTGAATTTATTTTAGCATTTTGTTCCTGGATTATTTTCTTGAATCCTTTCATTTTTTTGTCTGTATTTTCCATGAATTTGTCTGCCTTTTCCATGACTTTGTCTATGTTTTCCTCATTTTTGTCTGCTTTTTGCTTCAACTCTTGGATAATTGTGAATATTAGAGATTTCAATTCCCTGTCAGGTAGTTCTAGTGCCTTTTCTTCTACTGGAAAGTCATCTGGTGTTTTATTTTGGACGCCTACTGGAACCATCCTGTCCTGTTTTTGTATATGTTTTCGTGTCGTCTGCTGTATTTGGGGCATTCAGTAGTTATTTTCCTTGTTTACTGATTGTGGATTTGTTTGTTTTGTCCTGCTTTTTTGTTTTATTTAGTTATGTCTGAGCAGGTTGGCCCTGCATTCTTTGTTGTTTACTTATCTGTAGGCACGATATTTTTCACCTCCTTCAATGGGCACGGTCAGTCACTCAAGTTTGCTACAGCAGGGCAGGTCCAGCTGAAGGGGAGTTGCTGGGATGGGTTGTTTTTGGCATGTACTAAGGCCAACAGGATGGGCCGGGAATCAGTGCAGGGCAGGTTCCAGTAGGCTGTGCCTGTGCTGCTTGGGGTTGTGATGTTCAGCGCATGGTGCAGGTAGGCAGGAAGGAAGGGGGAGATTGTGATGTGTGGAGCTAAGTTGGGTATGAGAAGGAGGAGAGAGAGGAGAGAGGAACAGGAACCAATGACTTTCACACAAATAAACAAACAAAAAAGAGTGCTAAGGGAGCGTGCTGTTGGAGTGGAGAAATGAGTGACTAAGAAATGGAGAAAAACAAAAGGGAAAAAAAGAAAAAAGGTAAATGGAAAAAATGAATAAATAAAAATTAGAGGCAAAAAAATGAAAAGCCCCCAGGGATCCCACTGGTGCTAGGACTGGGGAATTTTCTCCCAGGCCATGAAGTACAGCCTGGCTGGAAGGGGTAGAGGTATCACACTGCACCAGATATTCAGGAGACAGGAAGAGAAGCTAAGTATAATGAGACAAGAAACTGGAAATGAAGAAAGACAAAAAGGGAAAAAGAGAGAGAAGTAAATAAAACAAAGAAACAAACAAAAACAAAACTAAGCTTAAAAAAAAAAAAAAGAAAAAAGCAGTATCCCCAAGGGTGTCACTGTGTGTCTGTGCAGAGTAAGGGAGTAGCTCCCAAGCCGTGCAGTACTGCCTGGCTAGAAGGGGCTCCCAAGCCAAGAAAAGAAAAAGAAAACAAAGAAATCAAAACAGAACATATCAGAGCAAACAAACAAACAAACAAAAAAGCTCCGGGGGTCCCACCAGCATGGCGGCACAGGCTGGGAAGCAGTTTCACAGTTTAGCAGCATTACTCAGCCTTTCAGGAAGAAGCAAAGGTGGCACATGGAGCCAGGTATTTGAGAGAAAGGAGGGGGTGGTGGTGAGAGGCAAGGAAGAAATCTAAAGAAGCAGAATAAAGCAATACCAGCAGCCAACAAATGGCACTCAAGGACCCGGCCAGTGCAGGCGTGTGGAATCCAGCCAACACCAGGGTGAAGACTGTGGCTGCAGGAAGCAGAGGAGGCTGAGGGGAGGTGATGAAGGGTAGGGGGTGGGAAAGCATATATCGCTGGTTACTGGTTATTTTGTCTCCTGCTGGAAACTCCGTGAAGCTCCTTTCTCGTACCCTCTGTTCACCGATCTCCGATAGGAGTCCAAGATGGCAGATCCATGCTGTGTTAACTGATAGAGGACCTCTGCATGTGTCTCTCCTTGCTCGCTATTCTTGGTCAGTTTCATATTCCATTCGGTGCTTGGCTGAGTTCTTTGTCTCTTCATTTGATGCTAAGGGTTTCAGGACTGACATATGTCTCTGTTTGACTTAGTCTTTCAGATCTGTGCTGTGGAGAGATGGTGTGGTGCTTCTGTCTATAGTGCCATGTTGCTTGGAAGTCCCTATTTTAGATTTTTGATTCCCTCTTAACCAAGTTGTTTCTACCCTTTTTAGATGTAAGCCAGGATTTTATTAATAACAACTTCAAGAAGAGGCCGAATGGTAGATTACTGCATGGTGGCTAAGAGGACAGGGTCTGAACTCAGAAGGTTGCATTTTGACTCTGACTGTATCCCCTGCTAGCTGAGTGATATTCTACTGTGTGAATATAGCACAGTTTACGTATCCATTGTACTGCTGATGGACTTCAGAGTTGTTTCCAGCTTTTCACTATTATTTATAAAGCCGAACATGCTTTTACAAGGCTTTTTGTGTGTCATGCTCCCATTTATCTTGAATAAATACCTAGGAATGAAATTGCTAGGTCACAGGGTGGGTATAGTTTTAAAAGAAACCTCCAACATTTTTCTCCAATGAACTGTCTCATTTTACACTCCTGTCAGCAATATATGAGGTTCTGGCTGCTCTGTATCCTTACCAACATATGGTATTTTCAGTCTTTTGGCTACTTTAGTTGGTGTGTTTTACTCTTGGCTACTAACTGAAATGTTGGCAGTTCAAACCCACCCAGCAGCACCACGGAAGAAAGCCCTGATGATTTGCTTCCGTGGATTACAGCCGTGAAAACCCTATGGAACTCAGTTCTATGCTCTAACACATGGGGTTGCCTCGAGTTAGAATTGACTCTATGGCAAGAAGTTGGTTTTTTTTCTGGGTTTTAGTCGGTGTGTGGTTGTGTATCATTGTTGTTTTAATTTACATTTCCTGATGTCTGATGATGTTGAGCATCTTTTTCGTGTGCTTATTGGTATTTTGTATATCTTCTTTATACAAGTTTGCATCTCTTGCTGCTTGTGGGGTGGTTGTGATGGATTTCCCATCTAGAATAGTACTACTCTGCCCATATCTTCCAGCAGATTGCATGGTCTTATCATGTTCTTCCAAAGTCAGCTGTCGTCTTCCATCATTTTTAGTGCCTCTCCCATGCTACTCACTGTGGTTTTAGATTCACTGATTTCCAAGCAAGTGAGCAGAGCTGTCTTAGGCTAGGTTCTCTAGAGAAGCCTAACCAGTGCGTTGCTGGCTCACTTTCCAAGAATTGGCTTTCAGATGATGATGAACAGAAAGCAGGATCCAGAGCAGAGCAAAAGCCAGCAGAGCTTTGTCAGAAAGTCCATATATATTGGATGCTGACCATACCCCAAGGAAATTCCCTTTTAACCGATTTGCTGTTTATAGCAGATCTCATCATGGAGGTGATTACATTATATCAGATCTTATCATGGAGGTGATTACATCATTACATAACTGCCAAACTACATCATAACTACCGAACCATTGAGAATCATGGCCCAGCCAAGTTGACATACAACCTTAACCATCACAATAGCTGTGGCATTTAATGAGAAAATGTATGTGAAACTAATGTGTTCTGAAAGTTCACCAGTTTGAACTATTATTTTCTTACCTCCTTTTGAGTATCAAATAGGTTTCTTTTGAAGATAATTGTGTGCCATACTCTACTGGAGAGTCCCAGCCCAGCAAGTCTTGTTGTTATTTACAATATTCTGTTTATCTCCTTTTGTTATTTCTAGCTTCATTTCATATGATGGTATGATTGTGTCTTTCCACCCTTTTCCCAAGTGTCTATTCCTGTGTACTGCTGAGCATATCTTCCATTGTTTTTTTCTGTCTCATCATTCAGTATTCTGTCCTCTTTCTATTCCATTTTGCAGCTTTATAACGTTAGTCTTTTTTTTTTCTTTCCTTGTATTTTCAGCTTGAAGTACGCCCTATAATGATTCATTGAGTGTTGACTGCTGTGTTAATATGCAGTCCCTGCTGTATGGACGTGTTGCTGTTGATTGAGGGTCAGTAGGGTATGTGCACTGAATTATTTTTAAGTAATGTTAACTAGATGGCACTTAGTCATCACCATTCTCCTAGCAGAACATCTGATAAATTTTTCAGCTGATGATTTTTATCTATGAAAAAACTGAGTAAGTAATAAGAGGAACTGCTATTCTGAATCTAAAGGAACACATTTAGAAGGCAATTAGGCTACAGTGTACAGCCGATCTGATACATTATGTGAGTCCACTCACTGGCCCAACTGCAGTGGGACCATGAAGTAAACAAGGGCTGCCCTGTCAAAGTAGGCATCTGGTTTTAAGAAGATTGAGGAGGAGAAAAGGGATTACCTTTCTACATACTTGTAGTCATTTGAGTTCCAGTAATGGAGTGCTAAACTCTACACTTCAAGCTATTAAGTAGCTTGCCTAACCAATGGATTATGATTTGGGGTGATGAATAAAAATAGAGTTAGAAATTCTGCCAGACTGTCCTTTGATTGATGTAGAAATTGCATTTGCCTTCATGATCTACAGTGAGATACTCTAGGATGTCCTCCATAGTTGAAATATTCATGCTGAAATTCTGGCATTAGCAATTTATTCCTTTGGTTTGAGAAGACTTATCTTGAAATCATATCCACACTGAAGGGATAGCCATTATGACAGATACTTTATAACATGTTACGTCAAGGATACTTAATCTCAATTTAATGAGACTACATTATTTCTAAATTTACATTTTTTAATCAGATTTTATTTATGAAAGAAACGCTATTATAAAAATTTATGTAGAGACAGGATATAGTGATGGTTGTACAACATGATTTATGTAATTGATCTCACTGAATTGTACATGTGAAAAATGTTGAAATGGCAAATGTTGTGTTATGTATATTTTTACAACAATAAAAATGTATGTTAATAGTGGCAAAAAACCCTAACATTTATATAGAGAATATGTAGTGTAAAAAGTTAGAATTTTTTTTTCCCCTCAAGACTTGTCTGATAACTTCAGGGGTAATTATTGTAAAGGAATTGGCGTAAATCCTCCCTGGTCTAATTCTGTGCATATGCAACACACAGATACGCACAGACACTCACATGTCTAAATGTGCAAGTATATTTAGAGTTTTTTCCTTATAACAAGAATGAAATCATACTTGACATCTTTTTCAACAACTTGCCTTTTGTCACTTGATTTTTACATAGTACATGTACATGCTCTTCATAACAATTGCACAATGCCCATGATACGAATGACCTTAGTTAATTTGATTCCCTTTAGATGACATTGGGAACTTTTAGGACTTTTATACCTTTTTTAGGCATTTAGGGCTTTTATATATTTTTTCTTAGGACAAATAATGTTTCAGAGAACATCCAGCTATGCATACCTCTATTGAAATGTGAATTTTTTGGTATAATTCCTAGAAGTATAATTGTTGGATTCGTGCATTTTAAATTTTGATAGATACTTCCAGATTTTTTTCCAAAAATGCTGTATCATTTAAATTTCATTAACAGTGTCCTAGCATGCCAGTTTCTTTATATTCTTGCCAATAATAAATATTTTCATTGTTTAATAATTTTTGCCAACTGGATAAGAGAGAATTGAAATCTTGCTGTTTAAAGTTTATTTCTTTTTTAATTTTTCCCATACAAAAATTTGTACATACATTGTTATGTGACCCTAATTGCTCTCCCTATACTAATGTTGAACCGTCCCTGCATATCTGGTATAAATCCCACTTGATCATGGTGAATTATTTTTTTTATATGTTGCTGAATTCTGTTGGCTAGAATTTTGTTGAGAATTTTTGCATCAATGTTCATGAGGGATATTGGTCTGTAATTTTCTTTTTTTGTAGTGTCTTTACCTGGTTTTGGTATCAGGGTTATGTTGGCTTCATAGAATGAGTTTGGGAGTATTCCATCCTTTCCTATGCTCTGAAATACCTTAGTAGTAGTGGTGTTAACTCTTGTGTGAAAGTTTGGTAGAATTCTCCAGTGAAGCCATTCAGGCCAGGGCTTTTTTTTTGTTGGGAATTTTTAAGTTACCTTTCCAATCTCTTCTTTTGTTATGCATTTATTTAGTTGTTCTACCTCTGTTTGTGTTAGTTTAGGTAGGTAGTGAGTTTCTAGAAATCTGTCCATTTCCTCTAGGTTTTCAAATTTGTTAGAGTACACTCTTTCATAGTACTCTGTTATGATTCTTTTAATTTCAGTTGGGTCTTTTGTGATATCACCCATCTCATTTCTTATATGGGTTATCTGCTTCCTCTCCTGTTTTTCTTTTGTCAGTTTGGCCAATAGTTTATCAATTTTGTTGATCGTTTCAGAGAACCAGCTTTTCGTCTTGTTAACTCTTTCAATTGTTTTTCTATTCTCTGTTTCATTTAATTCTGCTCTAATCCTTTCTTCTGGTGCCTGAGGACTTCTGTTGCTGCTCTCTTTCTACTTGTTCCAGTTGTAGGGTTAATGTTTTGATTATGGCCCTTTCTTCTTTTTGGATGTGTGCATTTATTGCTATAAACTGACCTCTGAGCACTGCTTTTGCT
>NW_004443969.1:11469265-11487656 GCF_000243295.1 Trichechus manatus latirostris
TGATTGTAGCATTTAGATCTTCTGTGTCTTTGTTGAGCTTCTTTCTGGATGTTCTGTCCTTCACTGAAAGTGGTGTGTTGAAGTCTCCTACTACTATTGTGGAGCTGTCTGCCTCTCTTTTCAGTGCTAGTTAGAGTTTGTTTTATGTATTTTGGAGCCCTTTCGTTGGGTGTGTAAATATTCATGATAGTTATGTCCTCCTGGTGTACTGACCCTTTAATCATTCTGTAGTGTCCTTACTTATCCTTTGTGGTGGATTTTACTTTAAAGTCTGTTTTGTCAGAGATTAATATTGCCACTCCTTCTCTGTTTTGAGTGTTGTTTGCTTGATCTTTTTTTTTCCATCCTTTGAGTTTTGGTTTGTGTCTTTGAGTCAAAGGTGTGTCTCTTATAAGCAGCATATAGACAGATTGTGTTTTTTTATCCACTCTGCCACTCTCTGTCTCTTTATTGGTGCATTTAGTCCATTTACATTCAGCGTAATTATTGATAGGTATGAGTTTAGTGCTGTCATTTTGATGTCTTTTTTTTGTGTGTGTTGTTCACAGTTTGTTCCCCTTAATTTTCTGTGCTGAGTCGTTTTTCTTTATGTATTTTCTTTTCATTGATGTTGATTTTGTGTTTGCTGAGTCTTTATATTTTTCTAATTTTTTATTTTGACTTGTAGGATTGTTAGATTCCTTTGTGGTTAACTTAATATTTACCCCTATTTTTCTAAGTTTATACTAGTCTTTTATTTCTTTATATTGCCTTGACTTCCTTTCCATATGAAAAATCTATACCTGCATTTTTTTAAGTCCCTCTTTTTTTGTTTTACTGTTGTCATTTTTACATATTGACATCTGTTTCCCTATTTTCAGAGTTTTAGCTTTGATTTACTTTTGTGACTTCCCTATCTGGGTTGATATCTGGTTGCTCTGTCCTGTGTGCTAGTCCTGGGTTGTTATCTGATGTTACTGATTTTCTAACTGGAGGACTCCCTTTGGTATTTTTTGTAATTTTGGTTTAGTTTTTCAAATTCCCTAAATTTCTGTTTATCTGGAAATGTCCAAATTTTGCCGTCGTATTTGAGAGACAGTTTTGCTGGATATATAATTCTTGGCTGGCAGTTTTTTTTTTCCTTCAAGGCTTTATATATGTCATCCCATTGCCTTCTTGCCTGCATGATTTCTGCTGAGTAGTCCAAGCTTATTCTAATTGATTCTCCTTTGTAGATGACTTTTTGTTTATCCCTAGCCGCTGTTCAAATAGTCTCTTTATTTTTCGTTTTGGCAAGTTTGATTATAATATGTCTTGGTGACTTTCTTTTTGGATCTACCTTATGTGTGGATTGATGGCATCTTGGATAAGTACCTTGTCATCTTTCATGATACCAGGGAAGTTTTCTGCTAACAAATCTTCAACAGTTCTCTCTGTATTTTGTTGTCCCCCCTGTTCTGGTACTCCAGTCACTCGTAGGTTATTCCTTTTGATAGAGTCCCTCATAATTCTTAGGGTTTCTTCTTTTTTTTAAATCCTTTCATCTGCTTTTTCCTCAAATAAGTTGGTATCGAGTGCTTTATCTTCAGTCTCACTAATTCTGACTTCCATTACGTCAATTCTGCTCCCATGACTTTCTATTGCGTTGTCTAATTCTGAAATTGTATTGTTAATCTTCTGGATTTCTAATTGCTGTCTCTGTATGGATTCTTGCAGCTTGTTAAATTTGTCATTATGCTCTTTTCTAATCTTTTAAATGTCCTCTATTTCGTGTTCTACATTTTGCTTAAGTCCCTTCCTAATTTCTTGAAGAGTTCTGTATATTAATCTTTTGTATTCTGCTCTGGTAATTCCAAGAAATTTTCCTGGTCTGGAAAATTTCTAGATTCTTTATTTTGGGAGCTTCCTGAAGCCATCATGGATTGCCTCTTTATGTGATTTGGTATTGACTGTTGTCTCCGAGCCATCAATAAGTTATTGTATTTATTTATTTTATGTTTGCATACTGTGTCCTAGCTTCTTGTTTTGTTTTGATATGCCCAAATAGGCTGCTTATATGAGCTAGTTTGATTACTGGCACCTTTGAAGCTCTAATGTCCTGTCACCAGGTGGTTAGATGTGTTACTAGGTATGTGACTTCAGGAGTCCGCCCACTTCTGGTGTATGGATACAGCTTAGGTGCCCAGACAGATAGCCACCAAGTGTGTGGTGTAGCTTCTCACAGTCCTAGACAGGCAGAGGTGATTGGTGTAGGCACAGACATCTGGCTGCAGCAGGGGGACACACTCTGAGTGAGGCAGGGGGCTGACTGCCACCCCCAGGTGTCCAGGAGGAAGGCATGTCCCTGTTCCCTAGAGCATGTAGGTGGGTGGGTTTTGCAGCCAGACTATGAGCACCTAATGCTGTTGGCTGTAAGGACTGGGGGGCACCTCTTATTCATGGGCCCCTATCATAGGTAGCTAGGTGGCATGGGTGGAGCCACCAGTCCTCAGGCCCCTGATGTGGGTAGGTGAAGACCCAGCTTAATGGTCAGAGCAGTGTCACATGTCACAAACCTGCCACTTCACAGCTGAAACAGTTGAAGTTAGACTTCAGGTATATACCCTGTTGTACTGCAGTATTGAGGGACTACACAGCTGAAATGGGCCCACACAAGTCTCTGCAGGGGGAAACGCACTTAAAGTCCATGGATCTCTTATACCTGTGCCTAGGCAAAGGGGCTGTGTCTACCCTAGGTTCCTGGCTTAGGGGAGCCGGCAATTTATTTTTTCTCCTGTTTGTTAATTTGTTCACTCTCCAAAGCCAGGGGAATGGCTTGTGATGGATCCTACTTCTGGCCCAGGGGATTTGGCAGTTGCTGAATCTGGCCTGGGACCCAGTGCAGAGCAGGGAGCGGGGAGGTAAATGGGATAGAATTTTTTCCCTGAGGGTGGTGTTTTTGATCTGCGCAGTAGGCCAGACGCAAATACTTATCTTTTGCAGATCCAAGGTGGCTTCTCACTGGTTTTGGGTGACCATGTACACTCTCTGGCACTGGGTCTCTCCTGGTGCAGAAAATGTGCCTCCTGAGCAGGGCTGTTTGCCTGCCTCGTGCCTCACCTCCAAGGTTAACAGGCCTGAAGTGCTCAGGCTCTTGCCGGGTCAGGTCTGGCAACTCCTAACTGCTTCCAAACTGTCTCTCCCTCCCCCTGCCACTTAGTCTGGTTTCTCAACTCTGCCTTTGATGTTCAGTGCTCCCAGATTGCCATATATAATCGATTCACTTGTTTTTCGAGTCTTTGTTGTAAGAGGGTCCACTGGAAGCATCTGACTACTCTGCCATCTTGGCCCTGCCTCCTGTTTAAAGTTTATTTCCATAATCATTAATGCGAATTCATTTATCCAACAAATACTTATTAAGCATTCACTATATGCTAGTGACTGTTTCAGACACTGGGGATGGAGCAGTAAACAAGGCAGTCCTCGTCCTTCTAATGGTGTTTACATTCTGATGGGAAGAGAGTAGTAATGGATAATTTAACAAAAAGTACATATCGATGTTACGAAGAAACATAAAGTGGGCTAATGAAAACCCTGTGGATCACATTGGCCTGATTCGCAGTAGATCATGAGGATGGTACAGGACAAGGCAGGGTTTCCTTCTGTTGCGCATGAGGGTACCATAAGTTGGGGATCTGACTCGATGGCAGCTAACAAACAAATAGATAATAACGAGGGGTTGGCAAGTATGTGTACCATTTAAATGGGAAAGTCACCAAAATTTCTTGTCAAGAGGTGATATTTGAGGAGAGACTTAAAGTAAGGGAGTGAGACTGCAGCTCTCTGGGAAGAGAGTGTTCCAGGCAGAGTTAAAAAACACAAGTGCAAAGTCCTAGGACAGCAGTGTTTGGAATGTTCCCTGAAGCAGCAAAGAAGTTCTCATATGGAGGAGTGTGAGGCAGTGGGAAAGAGGCTGGAGGTGAGTCTGAGTTAGCCCATGACCATGACCAGGCACTACAGATATTTGTTGGCCAAGTAAAGGAGTTAGGATTTAGACTAGTGAGAAGAGATACCTGTTGTCTTAGTCATCTAGTATGCTACAACAGAAATACCACAAGTGGATGGTTTTAATGAAGAGAAGTTTATTTCCTTATAGTCAAAGTAGGCTAAAAGTCCAAATTCAAGGTGTCAGCTCCAGGGGAAGGCTTTCTCTCTCTTGGCCTTCTCATCAGTGTTCCCCCAGACTAGGAGCTTCTTGGTGCAGGGACCCCGGTCCAAAGGATGTGCTCTGCTCCGAGCACTGCTTTCTTGATGGTATGAGGTCCCCCTGTCTCACTGCTCACTTCTGTCTTTTATATCTCAAGAGATTGCCTCAGGACACAATCCAGTCTTGTAGACTGAGTCCTGCTTTACTAACACAACTGCCACCCATCCTCCCTCATTAACATCATAGGGGCAGGATTTACAACATATCGGAAAACCACACAATAGCAGGAATCATGGCCTGGCCAAATTGATACACACATTTTTGGGGGGACATAATTCAAACCATGACACCTGTTTTTTGGGGGCAGGCAAAAGGGGGGTGCATTGTCTGTAGAGAATTTAAAAACAATAATAAAACAATGATAAAAAAGAGAACAGATTGTTGGTTGCCAGGCATTAGTGATAGGGAGAGATGGGCATGGTTGTAGTAAGGTAGCACAAGGGAGTCTTGTGGTGATGGAACATTTCTGTATCTTGATTGTAGTGGTAAGTATATGAATCTACACGTGTGATAAAATTGCATGGAACTACACACATACACACAAATAAGTACATGCAAAACTGGTGAAATCTGAGTAAGCTCTATAGATTGTACCAATGTCAGTTTCTTGGTTTTGATATTGTACTCTAGTTATGCAAGTTGGGGGAAACTGGGTGAAAGGTACACCATGGGATCTTCATGTACATTTTTTTTTGCAGTTTCCTGTGAATATATAATTATTTCAAAATAAAAAGTAAAAAACAATAAATTAGTTATCACCATGTGTCTGTAAATATTAACAAGGTTAGTGATAAAATATTCCTCCCCTGAGGTCCACTCCCCCACTCTGGGCACTCAGTGCTGTAGCCTCCAGTTTATGTTTAGTGTACTTTGGTAACACTCTTGTCTGCTAAGGACTTAGGACGTGTTCACAAGTGAACTCAGGTTTTAATATAGATAAAGACATAAGGATAGTTACGGATATGTTTTAACTGTTTACTCAAAACTTCCTAAATATTATCGTTTTAACATATTGCACTCTATATTCTGATAAAAATATTCCAACAATATTCTTTAACTGGAGAATGAATCCTTACGAAATGTGATGGAAAATTAAAAACAAACAAACCAACAAATCAGCCATAGGAGAGAACTCTGAGAAATTACAGCCAATACCTGAAACCTTGCTTATTGTAAAAACAAAAAAAGTACCCATTGCTGTTGCATAAATTCTGACTCATGGCAACCCCATGTGCTACAGAATAGAACTGCTTCATAGGGTTTTATTGGCTGTGACCTTTCAGAAGCAGATTGCCAGGACTTTCTACTGTGGTGCTGCTGGATGGGTTCAAACTGCCAGTCTTTAGGCTAGTAGTTGAGTATTTGATGTTCTATAAAAGTTTCTAAATTATAATCATGTAAAGATAGTGATATTTATCTTTTCACATTTAATATTTATAGCTTTTATGTTTTTTCTTACGTTACTGCATTGGCTATGTTAGTTCGTATTCTTGACTTATTTCTGAATTAAACAGGAATCCCCCTAGTTTTTCACCTCTAAATACTGTTTGGTTGTGATTTATGTTCGATGATATTTATTTAGTAAGGGAGTTAGTTTCATCATTTGTTTTGATGGTTTGGGTGTTTAATTATTAATGGCTCTGGAATTTACATATATTTTTTGGCACTTCCTGAGATGAGATTTGAGTTTTCTCCTTCCATCTATTCATGCATCTAGCTGCATTAACAGATATCTTAAAGTTGGGCCATCCTTGTATTTTTGGGGAAAAACGATAACAATAACAAAAAAGAAAACGCTAGCTTTATTGTATTGTATCCTTTTAATGCACTGCTGGATGAAATTTGCCATACCATGTACATAATAGAAAAAGAAGTATCTTCAAATGATTATTGTTTGAGTTTCTGTACAGTTTTAAGTGCAATTTCATTTTATGAGAACATTTTTTTCTCTGATATCTTCTGGTATCAGGGTATGAAATGCAGCTTTGTATTTTAATGGCAAAATAGGATTTATGTGGTGAGAATGAAAATTTCTCATGTGGCAGAGAGAGACTAGTAACTTCAAAGTGTAAAACAGACCCCATTTGTATCCTACCAAAGTATGTATTATTGGCCGAAAGGCAGCAAGAGGGTCCTGCATGACTGAGAGCTTGAAAAACAGCACACCAGAAAAAAGAGGACACTACAACTGACTTCACAATTATACCCAGGTTATTCCAGGCTTTTCCAGAATTCCCAGCTACTCCCTGATCTTTTCTTCTGTGAATACCTACCTGGTGTAAAATAGATATTAGGCACACAGATGCCCAATTACATGCCTAGTTTGCTGTAGTCCTTAAATTTTATGTGCAAGTCTAATTTCTTCTGTCAAATTATAAGGTCACCAAGGCATGGAATCATGTGATCTCTTTTCTGGAACTCTGTAACAGGCCTAGAAAAAGGGCTGATCCTGAATAATAACTGCTTTGCCTTAAGGAAGTAGGCAGTGGGTGGGAAGGGAGGATTTAGTAGTTCTCCACTTTTCTTCCAATTGCAGCTCAGTTGGCATGTCTTAGTTGACAGTGATCTGTGGTTAAGTAGGTACTTTCTGGTTCCAAAATATTTCCTTTGTGAAGATTGTAATCTTTCCTTTTTAAATTAGACTGCTTATTGCTAAAAGGTTACAGAAGATAAGTGGCCTAATGTAGGCACTTTAACACTATTTCTATTTAAACTTTTGGACTTTGGAATCATTAACAAATAAATTTAGCATTCTGACCTTTAATGCATGACCCAGTTAACCTCATTCTTAGTTCTACTAGCCATTTTTCATTGTGTCTTCAGTATTTTATTTCTAATAAACTATGGTGCTTAATCTCAGACCCTAATAATTTGTTACTGATTAATTCTGACATCTACTCTGCTTTCATTGGTGTGCGATCATATTTCCTTTTCTGATCAGTCATCTGATTTTTTTTTTACATTTTTAAATATATAGATATAGATATAAAAGTAGAGAGAGAGATTGATAGATCCATCCTAGATTATTTTTTTAACACATCTGTAACAAACCAGTTATTTTTTTTCTAAAAGTTTTAAATTAACTTTAAAACAACTCAAAAAGATCTATGGCTGTAAGAGTACCTTCTAATTTTTAGGTGGAACTGTCAAACCATCCTGACTTGATAGATACTTCTTAATTCTTTAAGAATGTACGTGGGAAGGCCATAGGCAGCATATACCACATTGTGTAAATGTAAAAAAGGTTTCTCCAATGGATGGAAGAACTAAAAAAAGGTGCCCTTTCTGGACATAACACCAGAGGGCAAAGCTAGGCCAGAGGAGCACTGACTGGATTTCAGCCCCTGCTTGTTACCTTGGTGAGGTGACTTTTTTTTTTTTTTCAGTTGTTCTTCAGGTGAAGGTTTACAGAACAAATTGTTTCTCATTAAACAGTAGTAGACATATTGTTTTATGACATTGGTGAACAACCCCATGACATGTCAACCTTCTCCCTTCTCGACCTTTTTTTCTTTTTGGTGAAAATATACATAGCCAAAGATACACCATTTCAAAAATTTCTGCATGCACAGTTCAGTGACATCGACTACGCTCTTCCAGTTGTGCTGCTATTCTTAGATGAGGGTTTACAGAACAAAATAGTTTCTCGTTAAACAGTTAGTACACATGTTGCCCTGTGACAATGGTTAATAACCCCACTACAAGTCATCACTGTCCTTATTCAACCTTGGGTTCCCTATCACCAGCTTTCCTGTCCCCTTCTGCCTTCTAGTCCTTGTCCCTGGACTGCTGTGCCTCATTAGTCCTGTTTTGTTTTATGGGGCTGTCCAGTCCCCTGCTGAACAGTGGAAAGCTCGGAAGTGCCTTTACCACTGAGCTAAAAGGCTGTCTGGGGGCCATACTCTCGGGGTTTCTCCAGTCTCCTTTAGGCCAGTAAATCTGGTCTTTTTGTGTGTGTTAGAATTTTGTTCTACATCCTTCTCCAGCTCTGTCCAGAACCCTCTGTTGTGATCCCCATCAGAGCAGTCAGTGGTGGTAGCCGGGCACCATCTAGCTGTACTGGACTCAGTCTGGTGCAGGCCTTGGTAGCTGTGGTTCATTAGTCCTTTGGACTAATCTTTTCCTTGTATCCTGTTCTCTTCATTCAGTGAGGTGACTGTTTGCAGGCTCAACTTGTACACAAGTACACATATGTGGGGCTCTGCATATCAGGATTCTCTAGGCATCTTTATTTTCAATTGTTCATCAAATCCTTACTCTCAAATTCTTTCCTATCTAACTTAATATTTGGGTTAGAATTAAATTAATATAACCACATTAATCCATTTATATATTTATTCAGTATTTATTGAATACTATCTGGTTTTACTATTCTAGAGGCTGGAGTTCAAATGGTGATTAGGACAGACAGGGTTTCTGATTGCAGTGGGGATTTAATTAAATTCATGGATTATTATTTTAAAATGTACAGTCTTTCATCATAGATGGACTATGTCTTTCAAACTGCTTATTGAAAATAAATCCTGTTTTTTTGTTTTTGTGTGTGTGTGTGTGTGTGATTGATATTTGACAAGCTGAAAACATCTGATAATTTAATAAATAAATGACCCAGTCTTAACAATAAGGTCTTTGCAACCTTATTGGGAAGGAGAAGGAATTCTCATTTCACAGAGAAGAACGTCATCATCTGTAGAACAAAATATGCCCAGAATGGATGTGAAATATAGGAGTGATTAGGATGAAAGGATTAATAGGCCGCCGCTGCCAGTGCCAGCCTCGGCTGCCTTCACCTTCTCCTCCTTCTCTTCCTTTTCCTCCCCCTCCCCCTCCTTCTTCTTCAATAGAGGCAGCATAAAATGAGTCATCAGGATAGGGAGTTCCAGTCTTCTTGATTCTTCTACTATCTGTGTGATCTTGGACCAGCTATATAACTACTCTATGCCTTGGTTTCCTCATTTGTAAAAACAGGAAATTGTATATTATTCAGATCTCTTCCATTCTAAAATTCCATGAGACAGCATGTCTCTGAGGGGTTGGTATTCCAGATAGCCTACGAATTTCTTTAGGATTTGTCTGGTTATTCTTTGAATTTGAATTGAAAGCTTACTCAGACCATGTAAGTGCCAATTGGAAAAAAGATTAAGGAGTCTACTTTCTCTAAAAGTTGTGGCAGATACATCAGATTTGATTATTATCGAGTATAAAATAAGAAAATACCTCTGAGATGAAAACTCTCTTGAATGATTAGTTGGGCATCACTGTTAAGTACTGAGGACACAATTGGTCATTGCCTGGTGGACTGCTGGATGTGGTCCTGGCTTTGTTCTCAGGCTAAGACATGTAAAAAAGCAGGAGATGGTGGAATAGGAGTCTGTGTCCTATTTGGATTCTTCTGGGCCAGATTAGAGATAGGATGGCCCTGGATTGTTAAAGTTGATGGTCCTTAGAGGACGTGCTTCGCCATTAGCTGTAATCTCCTTCAGGGAGTGCTTATGACTCCCTGATGACTGGGACAAGTTAAGTCTCTCTAAAGAGATTGAACTGCCAAAGGTCTGAATATTGCCTAAAAAACCGTGACTACTATTCATTCAGGTTTTCTTTTTCTCTAAAAATAATAGTCATGATTAACACGTCTTATTCTTATTTTTGCGTTTCATTGAGTTGAACAACAACAAAAAATTTGTAGAGCATCTAAATTAATAAAGTATAAATGTTTAAAAGTAAAACAATTATTGCAACTGTACCCTTTTTGTATTATAAAAAATTGACATTACTTTGAAAAATTCACCCCACGTGCCCTTTTGTTGTTGTTGTTAGTTGCCATCGAGTCAGTTCCAACTCACAGTGACCCTGCGTAGAACAGAATGAAACACTGCCTGGTGCTGTGCAGTCCTCACAATCACTGGTATGAGTGAGCCCATTGTTGCAGCCACTGTGCCAGTCTTTTGCTGAACCCTCTATTTTACCAAGCATGATGTCCTTTTCCAGGTACTGGTCCCTCCTGATAAGATGTCCAAAGTACGTGAAACGAAGACCAGCCATCCTTATCTTTTTAAGGAGCATTCTGGCTGTACTTCTTCTACGACGGATTGAACATTCTTCTGGCAGTCCATAGCACATAACAGTTTTCTTCTCCAACACCAAATTCAAAGACATCAATTCTTCTTTGGTCTTCCTTACTCATTGTCCAGCTTTTGCTCGCGTATGAGACAATTGAAAATACCATAGCTTGGATCAGGCCACCTTAGTCTACAAAGTGACATTTTTGCTTCTTAACACTTCAAAGAGGTCTTTTGCAGCAGATTTGCCCAAAGCAATACCTCGTTTGATTTCTTGTCTGCCTCTTCCATGGATGTCGATTATGAATCCAAGTAAAATGAAATGCTTGACACCTTCAATATTTTCTCCATTTATCATGATGTTGCTTATTGGTCCAGTTGTGAGGATTCTTGTTTTCTTTATGTTGAGGTGTAATCCATACTGAAGGCTTTATTTAGTCTTTGACCTTCATCATAAGTGCTTCAAGTCCTCTTCCCTTTCAGCAAGGTTTTGTCATCTGCGTATCTCAGGTTATTAATGAGTCTTCCTCCAATCCTGATGCCACATTCTTCTTCATATACTCCAGCTTCTCAGGATTGTTTGCTTGCCCTTTTAAAATAGTTAATAACACACAGAATCAATGTTTACCTGCATTTTAGGAGCTTACGAATATATCAGTGCTGCTTTTAATGTAAAACCTAACCGCATTCTTTCTTTTCCTGTATTTTTCTCTTTTTGTGTGCGTGCTTTAGGTGAAAGTTTACAGCTCAAGTTAATTTCTCATTCAAAAATGTATACACATTATTTTGTGACATTTGTTGCAATCTCCGTAATGTGACAGCACGTTCCCCCTTTCTACCCCGGGTTCCCTGTGTCCGTTCGTCCAGTTCCTGTCCCTTCCTGCCTGCCTTTCCTGTTTTTGGACTGGAGCTGCCCATTTGGTCTCGTATATTTCATTGACCTGTGAAGCACGTTCCTCGCGTGTATTATTTTTTGTTTTATACTCAGGTCTAATCTTTGTCTAAAAAGTGGGCTTTGGGAATGGTTTCAGTTCCAGGATAACAGAGCATCAGGGGGCCATAGTTTTGGGGGTTCCTCCAGTCTCTGTCAGACCATTAAGTCTGGTCTTTTTATGTGAATTTGAATTCTGTTCTACATTTTTCTCCTGCTCTATCTGGGACTCTGTTGTGTTCCCTGTCAGGGCAGTCATTGGTGGTAGATGGACACCATCTAGTTCTTCTGGTCTCAGGTTGGTGGAGTCTCTGGTTCATTTGGTCCTTTAGTCCTTTGAGCTAGTATTTTCCTGGTGTCTTTGGTTTTCTTCATTCTCCTTTACTCTGAGTGGGATGGGACCAATACTTGTATCTTAGATGGTAGCTCACAAGCTTTTAAGACCCCAGACGCTACTCACCAAAGTGGGATGTAGCACATTTGCTTTACAAACTATGTTATGCCGGTTGACCTAGATATCTTCCAAAACTATGGTCCTCAGCTGCTAGCCCCTGCCACTCTGTCCTTCGAAGTGTTTGGATGTGTCTAGAAAACTTCTCTGCTTTTGCTTTGGTCCAGTTGTGCTGACTTACCTTTTATTGGGTGTTGTCCTTCCATTCGCCAAAGTTGACCTTTGTCTGCTATCTGCTTAGTGATTTCCTCTCCCCACCCTCATAACCAAAGAATGTTTTTTTCTGCGTGTAAACCTTTTCTTGAGTTCTTATAACAGTGGTCTCATACAATATGTCTGTCCTCTTGTGACTGACTTATTTCACTCAGCATAATGCCCTCCGTATTCATCCATCTTGTGAGATGTTTTGTGGATTCATCATTGTTCTTTATCCTTGCATAGTATTCCATTGTCTATATGTACCATACTTTATCCATTCATCTGTTGATGGACAGTTAGGCTGTTTCCATCATTTTGCTGTTGTGTATAGTACTGCAGTGAACATGGGTGTGCTTATGTCTATTTGTATGATGGCTCTTATTTCTCTTGGGTATATTTTCTAGGAGTGGGATTGCTGGATCTTATGGTATTTCTATTTCTAGCTTTTTAAGGAATCATCATATCATTTTCCAAAGTGGTTGTACCATTTTACATTCCCACTAGCAGTGCATAAGAGTTCCAGTCTCCTCACAGTCTCTCCAACATTTGTTATTTTGTGTTTTTGGGACTAGTGCCAGCACTGTAAGGGTGAAATGGTATCTCATTGTAGTTTTGATTTGCATTTCTCTAATGGCTAATGATTGTAGGCATTTCCTCATGTATCTGTTGCCACCTGAATGTCTTCTTTAGTGAAGTGCCTGTTCATATCCTTTTCCCATTTTTTAATTGGATTGTTTGTCGTTTTGTTGTTGAGGTGTTGCAGTATCTAATAGATTGTAGAGATTAGACCCTTATTGGATATGTTGTAGCCAAAATTTTTTCCCCAGTCTGTTGGTTCTCTTTTTGCTCTTTTGTTGAAGTCTTTTGATGAGCATAAGTGTTTAATTTTTAGGAGCTGCCAGTTATCTAGCTTCTCTTCTGGTGTTTGTGTGTTGTTAGTTATGGTTTGTATGCTATTTATGCCATGTATTAGGGCCCCCAGCATTGTCCGTACTATTTCCTCCATGATCTTTATCATTTTAGATTTTATATTTAGGTCTTTGATCTATTTTGAGTTAGTTTTTGTATCTGATATCCAGTTAGGCCAGCACCATTTGTTAAAGAGACTGTCTTTTCTCCATTTAATGCACTTTGAGCCTTGTCAGATATCAGCTGCTCATAGATGGATGGATTTATGTCTGGACTCTCAATTCTGTTCCATTGGTCTATGTGTCTGTTGTTGTACCAGTACCAGGCTGTTTTGACTACCGTGGTGGTATAATAGGTTCTAAAATCAGGTATTGTGAGGCCTCCCACTTTGTTGTTCTTCTTCAATAATGCTTTACTTATCTGGGGCCTCTTCTCTTTCCATATAAAGTTGGTGATTTTTTTTCTCAAACTAGTTCAAAAATGTTGTTGCCATTTGGATCAGGATTGCATTATATTTGTAGATCACTTTGGGTACGACTGATATTTTCACAATGTTGAGTGTTCCTAACCATGAGCATGGTGTGTTTTTTCACTTATATATGTCTCTTTTGGTTTCTTGCAGTAGTGTTTTGTAGTTTTCTTTGTATAAGTCTTTTACATCCCTGGATAGATTTATTCTTAAGTATTTTATCTTCTTGGGGGCTATTGTAAATGATATTGATTTGGTGATTTCATTTTCAAAGTTCTCTTTGTTGATATAGAGGAATCCTTCTGATTTTTTATGTTAATCTTGTATCCTGCTACTTTGCTGAACTCTTCTATTAGTTCCAATAGCTTTCTTGTGGATTCTTTGGGGTTTTCTGTGTATAAGATCATATCATCTGCAAATAAAGATACTTTTACTTCTTCCTTACTAATTTGGATGCCTTTCTTTCTTTCTTTTTTGCCTTATTGCTCTGTCTAGTACCTCCAGCACAATGTTGAATAAGAGTGGTGATAAAGGGCAACCTTGTCTGGTTCCCATTCTCAAGGAGCATGCTTTCAGTCTCTCTCCATTTAGAATGCTGTTGGCTGTTGGCTTTGTATAAATGCCCTTTATTATGTTGAGAAATTTCCCTTCTATTCCTATTTTGCTAAGAGTTTTTGTCAGGAAGAGGTGTTGGACTTTGTCAAATTCCCTTTCTGCATTGATTTATAAGGTCATGTGGTTCTTTTCTTTTGTTCTGTTTATGTGATGGATTATGTTGATTGATTTTCTAATGTTGAACCATCCCTGCATACCTGGTATGAATCCCACTTGATCATGATGTATTATTTTTTTGATATGCTGTTAAATTCTGTTGGCTAGGATTTTGTTAAGGATTTTTGTATCTGTGTTCATGAGGGATACTGGTCTGTAATTCCTTTTTTTGTGGTGCTAATTGCATTCTTAATGAAATAATGGTTAAAGCTTCATTATTTTGATGTTTTCTCTTTCAAGTTAAGACTTCATTGAAGACAGTTGTAATATTTTAAAATATGAGTTGTCCTCTTGATGTTAGCAGCTATTTTCCTTTATGTATTTTTATCTAAAAAAATAAAATGAGTATGTACCTTCTCACAACAGATTTTTATGACTGCTATTTAAGCAAAAGGAAAAAAATCATAAAATTCTACAGCTTATCAACTATTTTTAATTGTCTACATCTTCCACATGCATCAGAATCATACTAGAAAATAGCATATCTTATTGGTTAATCTATTATCTGCTGCTCATTGCACTGAAAATAACAGCTTATAGATTCCAACTTTAAGTAAAACACAAGTGCTGAGAAGTAATGTAGTCAAATTGAAAAGTTACGTTCTAGCCCAGGCCATGGAAATATGCACTGAATCTGAGAATTTCAGAGTCTTGAGTTAGGAGAGACGAGTGTGATGATGAAGAGGATAAAATGTGGAATTGCTGTGTCTGGATTCAAGTTTTGCTGCTGCCATATACTAATTAAAGAACCTTGGGCACTTTTTTAACTGGCATTTGTTTCATTGGAAACTAATAGTATTTAGTACTTACCTCACGGAAGTGTTGTGCTCATTAAATCCAACTATACTTGTAAGTTGTTTAGCACACCAACTCTTCGATCAGTTTTAACTATTATATTCTACCACTCATTTGTCAGTTTGTCGTACTGTGGTGGCTTGTGTGTTGCTGTGATGCTGGAAGCTATGCCACTGGTATTTCAAATACTAGCAGGGTTACCCATGGTGGACAGGTTTCAGGTGAGCATCCAGATTAACACAGGCTAGGAAGAAGGACCTGGTGGTCTACTTCTAAAAAATGTGGCCAGTGAAAAGCTGAGGAATCGCTGCAGAACATTATTTGATATAGTGCTGGAAGATGAGTCCCTCAAGTTGGAAGACACTCAAAATATGATTGGGAAGAGCTGCATCTTCAGAGTGGACCTTGATGACATGGATGGAGTAGAGCTTTCAGACCTTCATTTGCTGAGGTGACACAAATTCAAAATAAGAAGAAACAGCTGTGATAATCAGAATGTGGAATATATAAAGTATGAATCTAGAAAAATTGGAAGTTGTCAAAATGAAATGGAATGCATAAATATCCAAGGCATTAGTGAGCCGAAATGAATTGGTATTGGCCGTTTTTAATCAGATAATCATATGGTCTTCTATGCTGGGAATGAGAAATTGAAGAGGAATGGCATCATATTCATCATCAAAAACAACATCTCAAGATCTGTCCTGAAGTACGATGCTGTCAGTGGTAGGATAATATCCATACTCCTACCAGGAAGACCAATTAGTATGACAGTTATCCAAATTTACACACAGTTCACTAGGGACAAAGATGAAGAAATTGAAGATTTTTATCAACTTCTGCAGTCTGACTTTGATCAAATATGTAATCGGGATGCATTGATAATTACTGGTGATTGGAATGTGAAAGTTGGAAAGAAAGTAGAAGGATAAGTGGTTGGAAAATATGGCCTTGGTGATAGAAACGACATTGGAGATCACTTGATAGAATTTTGCAAGACCAAAGACTTCTTCACTGCAAATACCTTTTTTCAAAAACATAAACGGTGACTATACACGTGAACCTTGCTGGATGGAATACACAGGAATCAAACTGACTATATCTTTGGAAAGAGATGATGGAGAAGCTCAGTATCAACAGTCAGACCAAGGCCAGGGGCTGACTGTGCAACAGACCATCAATTGCTCATATGCAAGTTTAAGTTGAAGCTGATGAAAATTAAAACAAGTCCTTGAGAGCCAAAGTATGACCTTGAGTATATCCATCCCATGGGGATTTAGAGACCGTCTCAAGGATATATTTGACACAGTGAACATTAATGGCTGAAGACTAGACAACTTGTGGGTTGACATCAAGGACATCATACATGAAGAAAGCAAATGGAGGAAATGATGAAGTAAAAGAACTGAACAGAAGTTTCAAAGGGTGGCTCGAGAAGACAATGTAAAGTATTAAAATGATATGGGCAAAGACCTGGAGTTAGAAAACCAGAAGGGAAGAACACCCTTGGCATTTCTCAATCTGAAAGAACTGAAGAAAAAATTCAAGTCTCCTGTTGAAATTGAAGTATTCTATGACAAAATATCGAACGACTTAGGAAGCATCAAAAGAAGATGGAAAGAATACACAGAGTCACTCTACCAAAAATAATTGGTTGACATTCAGTCATTTCATGAGGTAACATGATCAATAACTGATGGTATTGAAGGAAGAAGTCCAAGCTGCACTGAAAGCAGTGACAAAAAAACAAGCCTCCAGGAATTGACAGAATACCAACTGAGATGGTTAAACAAATGGATGCAGTGCTGGAGGCTCTCACTCGTCTATGCCAAGAAATTTGGACGACAGCTACGTGGCCAACCGACTGGAAGAGATCCTTATCTGTGCCCATTCCAAAGAAAGATGATCTAAGAGAATGGGGAAATTATAGAACAATATCATTTATATCATGTGCAAGTAAAATTTTGGTGAAGATAATTCAAAAATGGTTGCAGTAGTATATCGACAGGGAACTCCCAGAAATTCAGTCTAGATTCAGAAGAGGACATGTAATGAGGGATATTATTGCTGATGTCAAATGGATTATGGCTGAAAGCAGAGAATACCAGAAAGATGTTTACCTGTGTTTTATTGACTAGGAAAAGGCATTTGACTGTGTGGATCATAATAAATTATGGATAACATTGTAAAGAATGGGAATTCCAAAACACTTAACTGTGCTCATGAGGAACCTTTACATAGACCAGGAGACAGTCATTCGAATAGAACAAGGGGATACTGCCTGGTTTAAAGTCAGAAAAAGTTTGTGTCAGGGTTGTATCCTCTCACCATACCTGTTCAATCTGTATGCTGAGCAAGTAATTGAAAAGGCTGGGATATATGAAGAAGAATGTGGCATCTGGTTTGCAGGAACAACCTGGGATATGCAGATGACACAACCTTGCTTGCTGGAAGTGAAGAGGACTTGAAGCACTTACTGATGAATGTCAAGGACTACTGCCTTCAGTATGGATTACACCTCAGCATAAAGAAAAATCTCACAACTGGACCAATAAGCGATATCACAATAAACAGAGAAAATATTGAAAGTTGTCAAGGATTTCATTTTACTTGGATTCACAATCAACGCCCATTGAAGCAGCAGTGAAGAAATCAAATGACGAATTGCATTGGGCTAATCTGCTCTAAAAGACTTCTTTAACATGTTAAAAAGCAAAGATATCAGGTGCCCCTCACCAAGTCGTGGTATTTTCAGTAATCTCACATGCAGAAGACCGAAGAAGAGTTGATGCCTTTAAATTATGGTGTTAGCAAAGAATATTGAATATATCATGGACTACCAGAAGAAGGAACAAATCTGTCTTGGAAGAAGTACAGCCAGAATGCTCCTTAGAAGTGAGGGTGGTGAGACTTCGTCTCATGTACTTTGGGCATCTTGTCAGGAGGGACCAGTCCCTGGAGAAGGATATTGTGCTTAGTAAAGTGGAGGGTCAGTGAAAGAAAGGAAGACCCTCAATGAGATGGATTGGCACAGTTGCTGCAGGGATAGACTTAAGCACACCAACAATTGTGAGGATGGTGCAAGACCGGGCAGCATTTTGTTGTGTTGTACAAAGAGTCACTATGTGTCAGAACTCACTTGAAGGCAGTTAGCAACAACATTATATTCTAGCCAATGCATTATTGTTTGGAGTGATACTGCCTATAAGGTGACAGGTACTGGTTCTTGGTGGTGGAAAAAAATTATTTTATTATAAACCACAGATTTACATACAGTATATCACAGATATACAGTACATTTGTAAGTTTGACATGTCATGGGGAGAATGACAATTGGGGGAGAAATGTTTACAAAGGCCAAAGGCTCCTTAAGGAGGCCATAGTGAAACAAGGGTGAAAACCACTATATAGCGTAATCTATTTATTTTACTCAATTGCTAAGAGATTTGCCGGAGTTCAAACAAGTCATTATCAACTCTAATGATTTTTTTTTTTATTGTACTTCAGGTGAAGGCTTACAGAACAAATAGTTTCTCATGAAACAGTAGTACACATATTGTTTTATGACATTGGTTAACAATCC
>NW_004443969.1:11493265-11509539 GCF_000243295.1 Trichechus manatus latirostris
AGTATGTTTGTTAACTTTCTTTGTGGTTACCATGAATTTTACCCTTATCTTCTAAGTTTGAAGCAGTCTACCATTACTTGGTATTGCCTTGCCTTCCTCTCCATTAGAAGGCCCTATACCTACACTGTTTACTGTCTCTTTTATTGTTCTGATGTTGTTGTCATTTACCGATTAACTGCTCTGATTCCCTGTTGTATTTCTTTTGGTTTTGGGTAGTCCTTGAGATTTTATTTCCTAAATTGGTATCTGACTGGTATGATCCTGCGTCTTAGATTCTGCCTGTGAGCTGAAGTTGTTTGTTCTCAGATCGAAGAACTCCCTTTAACAATTCTTGTAAGTTTGGTTTGGTTTTTACATATTCCCTTAATTTGTGTTTATCTGGAAATGTCCTGATTTCACCATCATTTTTGAACGAGACTTTTCAGTATGTATTATTCTTGGCTGGCAATTTGTTTCTTTCATGGTTTTATATATGTCATCCCATTTCCTTCTTGCCTGCATGGTTTCTGCCGAATAATCTGAGCTTAGTCTTATTGTCTCTCTTCTGTATGTGACTTCTTGTTTTTCATGAACTGCTCTCAGGATTCTTTGTTTGTCTTTGGTTTTGGCGAGTGTGACTGTGATATGCCTTGGTGATTTTCTTTTGGGGATGATCCTATATGGGGTTCATTGAGCTTCTTGGATGGCCAGCTCTTCGTCTTTCATGATATTGTTGAAGTTTTCTGCTAGCAGTTCTTCAGTTGTCCTCTCTGTGTTTTCTGTTTTTTCCCTTGTTCTGGAACTCCAATCACTTGCAAATTTTTGCTTTTGATTGTGTCCCACATAACTCTCAGCGTCTCTTCATTTTTCTTTGTTCTTTTCTCTGAGTTTTCCTCAAACAGAGTTGTATCCAAGTGTTTGTCTTCAATTCCACTGATCTGTTTTCTACCATTTGAAATCTGCTCCTCATGCCTTCTATGACACCGTCCGTTTCTGAAATCTTGTTGTTTATCTTTTGGATTTCTAATTGTTGTTTTTGTATATTTTCTAGTTGTGAATTTATTTTGGCATTTTGTTCCTGCATTTTTTTCCTGAATTCTTCCAATTTTTTGTCTGTATTTTTCATGAATTTGTCTATTTTTTCCTTTTTTGTCTGCTTTTTGCTTCAACCCTTGGTGAATTCTGAGTACTAGAGATTTGAATTCCCTATCAGGTAGTTCTAGTGCCTTTTCTTCCACTGGAAAGTTATCTGGTGTTTCATTCTGTACACCTGCCGGAACCATCCTGTCCTGTTTTTGTAAATGTTTTGATATTGTCTGCTGTCTTCGGGCATTCAGTAGTTATTTTTCTCATTTATTGATTGTAGATTTGTCTGTTTCATCCTTTTTTTTTTATTTGGCTATGTCTGAGCAGGCAGGCTGCACTTTTGTTATTTTCTCGTTTGTGGGCACGGTACATTTCGCCTCCTTCTTCAATTGGCAGGGTCAGTCGCTCAGATATGGTACAGCAGGGCAGGTCTAGCTGAAGACGAGTTACCGGGACAGGTTGTTTGTGGCAGTTACTACAGCCACCAGGGCGGGTCAGTAATTAGTGCAGGGCAGGTTCCAGTAGGCCTTGCCTGTGCTTCTTGGTGGTGTGATGTTAAGCGCATGGTGCAGGTAGACATGATATAGGGGGAAGATTGTTATGTGTGGAGCTAACATGAATATGGAGAGGGGAGAGAGGAAGAGAAGCCAAAAACATACAAACAAAAAAGAGTGCATGGGGGCTTGCTGTTCGAGTAGAGAGACAAGAGAATATGAAATGGAGAAAAACAAAAAGGGGAAGCAAAAGAAAAAAATGAATAAATAAAAATCAGAAAGGAAAAATAACAGGAAAGCTCCCAGGGATCCCACTGGTGCAGCTATGAGGTCTGGGGAAGTTGTTCTCAGGTGTTGCAGTACAGCCTGGCTAGAAGGCATAGTGGTGTTCAGCGCCAGGTATTCAGGGAACAGAAAGAGACGGAAAGTATATAGAGACGAGAAACAGAGTAATGAGGAAAGACGAAAAGAGAAAAAGAGGGGAAAGAAACCAAAACAAATTAAAAAAAAAAAGAACAAGAAAAGCCCACCAAAAAACAGGGAAAAAAAAAAAAACACAAAAAAAGAAATGCCCTCACGGATCCCTCTGCGCGTCTGCACAAGCCGAGGGGGTAGGCTCCAAGCCACGCAGCACTGTCCAGCCAGAACGGGCTCCCAACTCATGAAAAGGAAATGAAAACAAACCAACAAGCCAAAACAAACAAACCAGCAAAAGCCCTGGTATCCCAACAGCGTGGCAGTGCAGACTGGGAAGCAGCTCCACACTCGAACGGAGCTCCACAGCCCCTCAGGAAGAAGCAAAAATGGCACATGGAGCCAGGTATTTATTGAAAGGAGGGGGAGGTGGTGAGAGGTAAGGAAGAAATCAAAAGAAGCAGAAAAAAAGCAACAACTAATCTTACTCAGAGAGCCAGCCAGTGTGGGCGGGTGGAATCCAAGCGGCCGGTGCTTCCCAGACAAGAGATTGTGGCCGCGGGACGCAGAGGAGGCCGAGTGGGGGTGAAGACGGGTGGGGGTGGGGAAGCGTGTATCGTAAATTACAATCGTAAATTGTTCTGTCACCCTCTGGAAGCTCCATGAAGCTGCTTTCTCATGCCCCCTGTTCGCTGGTCTTTGATAGGAGTCCAAGATGGCTGATCCGTGCTGCCGTTAGCTGATAGGGGACCTCTGTATGAATCTCTCCTCGCTCTCCGTTCTCTGTCAGTTTTCTCACTCCATTGGTACTTGGCTGAGTTCTTTATCTCTTCATTTGATGTTTTAGGGTTTCAGGATTGCTGTATTCTCTGTTCAGCTTAGTTTTTCTGATCTTTGCTGTGGAGGGATGGCGTGGTGCTTCTGCCTAGAGTGCCATTTTGCCGGCAGTCCTCTGTCTAATGATTTTTGAATGATAGTATTTTGCCAACTGGCTTTTCAAAGTCATACTCTATGAATTATTCAGAAGAGTGACTCCCCAACCTGCTAACTGTGAAGATTTTTGAAAATTCAGACTCTTGCTGTACATGCTGCTACCCCTTTCCTTGTTTCAACACAATACTTTTACCTCAGGTCTATGTTAGTTTCCAATGGTTTTGCTAGGTTGGGACTACTAATTTAGAATATGAGCATTGATACAGTGAAGAGCTGTACAATATAGTACTGGTGAGCATGTGAGGAAGGAGCTTTCATCCAGGTTTGCAATGCACTGGTTTTAATTTGTAATTTTTGTTTTACTTCTAAAAATTTGCAATGCAGTCTCTCATATAAAAGGATTAGCTATCCTGTGTTTTTAAAAATTATTGTGTGGGGTCTCATTCATGTCACTGCTTAGGGTCCTGGTGAGTCCCATGTGTCCTCTTTTGAAGTTGAATTAACCTGTTCAGCCTAAAATGATTTGAAGATTTACAGTAGCATATGTTAAGAAAAACATGAGGCACAGTGAGGCCTTCATTATCCCTCCCTTGAAAAATAATATTGCATACATATGTACTTTAGAGACAAATAGTTTTTCTTGGACTTCTTTCTTTGTCTGAATTAATCATCACTTATTTTCTTTCTCTCTCTTTTTTTTTTTTTTTCCTTCTCTTTTTTGGTATCTTAGAAAGAGCTTTAGGCTTTGGAGTTAGAATGTTTTTCTTGGAGGATTATATTGTTTTAGAGAATATGGATTTCTCCTTCTGAATCAAGACAGGTGGAGACCTGACTCGCATGGTTCTCCCTCCATAGGCTAACGGGTCATTTTGTGAGCAGCAAGGAAATCTGGGCTACCAAGCTCTTCTTTCCCTCACATCCTTGTTGTCCTTCTTACCAGATCTACCTGTTCTTTTCCCCTTATTTTAGACATCCTTAACTTTTTTTTTTTTAACATACTTCTTTTTTCCAATTATTGCCCAATGGCCTTAGGGGACGTTTTACTGTCACCTTTGTTCTTTTCCAGTTGATGGTTGCTAAGTAGGAGAAATTCTGCTAGTGATAATGATTGTACCTACTGGAAGGTGAGCTTCCCACCCACTGCCACTTCTTCCCCAGTTTCAAAGCTGTCTTAATGGTTTCTTTGCTCATTCTTTGCTTTTTAAGCAGTCGTAAGGAGTGGGGAAGGGTCATTCTGATCACACTTTAATTCCTTAGGAATGGCCCTAAACCTAAATTTTAAGATGAAAATAGTCATTATAATTTCATCCAGTTCCTCAAGCCCTTAGAAATACTCATAAGTTCTTCCCCACATCACCACAAAAATACTCACCTAGGTCCTCATCTTCCTTTAACAAAACCTACTTTACCTGAAGGTTAGCCTCTAATGTTGATATTTTTAAACTTAATTTTTTCTATTTTGTCCTACTTCAAAAATTTTAGGAAGTACATATAATATTCAGTTATTCTTTCTAATTAATTATTACTATTATAACCTATTTTTTCCGATCATATTTTTTATTGCAAATACAAATTCACAGTATAGTGTAGTGTTAAGGGACATGGGTTTTTAAAGAACCCTGGACCTAATTTTATCATGTATTAATCCTGTGATTTTAGGCAAATAAGTTACCCTCAGTTATCTCATCTATAAAACAGGAGTGGTGATTGTACTTACCTTGGATTGATTGTGATGACTAAATGATAAATTGCATTTATGTGTTTAGCATGGTGCTGAGAAGTGAGTAGGCTGTCAATAAGTATTAGCTATCATTTCTTACATTTATCAGTTAAATAGGCATGTGTGGTTGCTTATGGAGAAAATTGCACTCATTTAGCTCTTGTCATTGTTTCTATGGGAAAATGAATACCAGGTTGCAAAGTGCTGAGTATGAAGGGGAAGGGCTCTTGGACTAAAATTCTTTTATACGTTGCGCTTCCCTGACATTGCATATTTCTGCAGTTGACCTCTCTGGAGATAACTCTTTTCTCTTCCCTGCCGCTCTGCCTTTTCACTCACTTTGTCTCTTGGTCTGACTGCTTCCCCATCTCTCACTTATCTTCTTCCCTTCTCTCTCAACAATAATGGCATTTTTAACTTTGTAAAGTGCAAAAGATGCCATTTAGGGCACCTCTAGTTCTTTTCGTCCTCTCCATGCCACCTTTTCAGCTCTTAGCTACGAATCTGAGAAACAATCAGAAATTCTCAAAAGAGGACCAGAGGAGGAAAACTATGGGGATACAAATATATTAATATAGGGCTTAGGCTGCTGTATTTCTTCTCTAATTATGCAGTTGTTGGATATTGATTCTGATTACTTTCTAAACTAGTATACATGCTTCATTTATTTTATCTTCATTTTTATTCTCAATCTTGTTTTTTCAGTTTTTGCTAATTGTGTTGTTACTCTGCAGCATTAATAAAATCACTAGTCTGTAGGCATTTTTTGATTGGCTATCTGCAATGAAAGGGATTTGGAAAACTTTTTGACATGTGGCCAGATCTCACGTAATTATTTCTAATTGCAGGTATTTTTAGGTATTAAACTCGCAGTACATACCCACTCATCCTCCTGCCAAATTGTATTGCATAGTACTTTGCCAGGAGAGTCACAATATGGCTAAAATGAAGCTTTATTAGGTATGATGGGATGAGATGCGATTTAATTCTTTAAGCTGCTGTAAGTGCTAGAAGACAGATTTGCTTTTTTTCTATCCAGTAAGTTAAAAGAATGATACCTTATTTTGCAAATCCCAGTGGTAAAAGGCAACTGAAATAGTACATGAAGCTTCTGGAAGGAAAATAGCTTTATGGAAAAATTGTAATATTATTTTTCTTTCCCCTTCAACCGTTTGACTTCTTCAGTCTATAGAAGAGGCCTGTTTATTTTAGCAGTAAGGTGGATTGAATTTCTACCAAGTCAGTGTACTCACTAAATGAATATGTCAGAGGCAATATTGTTTCTCAAAAATCATTTAGAAAGCAGTATTTTTACATAAGTAGGCCCTTTCATTAGTTTTGAGTTAAATTTCCACGATTGCTGTTTCTTTTGTTTCTTGGAAAGCCCATGGAATGAGGGGTCCTGAGTCCCTGAGTGAGAATTCCCTTTGGGATTTGCAGTGCCTGTTTTTGATTTGGAAAATTGAAATGAATATAACTTCTTTGTCTAACTTCCTTGTGGAGGTTCGTGTTATTCTGGAAATCAAATACGCTGTGTAAAATCAACTGAAGATGGAATTTATTGTTTTCAGGGATACCTAGGTACCCCTATGACAGAAAGCAGGAAAAACAACCCCAGAGTTTGGGAGTTCCCAGGAAGTAGCATTACCTTTCCTTTCTCTTCATCTCTACCTCCTTAAAAATACTGGGTGGGTGTCATGGTTTGAATTATGCCCCCCAAAAAATGTGTATATCAATTTGGCTAGGCCATGATTCCTGCTATTGTGTGATTTTCCTGTATGTTGTAAAGCCGCCTCTATGATGTTAATGAGGGAAGGTGGATGGTAGTTGTGTTAGTAAGGCAGGACTGGATCTACCAGACTGGATTGTGTCCTGAGGCAATCTCTGAGATACAAAAGACAGAAGTGAGCTGTGAGACAGGGGGACCTCATACCATCAAGAAAGCGGTGCCAGAAGCAGAGCGCGTCCTTTGGACAGGGGTCCCTGCGCCAAGAAGCTCCTAGTCCAGGGGAACACTGATGAGAAGGCCGACAGAGAGAGAAAGACTTCCCCTGGAGCTGACACCCTGAATTTGGACTTTTAGCCTACTTTGACTGTGAGGAAACAAACTTCTCTTCGTTAAAACCATCCACTTGTGGTATTTCTGTTATGGCAGCACTAGATGACTAAGACAGTGGGGAAAAGTAATAATAAAAGAAGAACAACAGAATTTTGTGACTAGTTTTTCTAACATCTTCAAGATACTTCTTTCTGGACAGAAAGAAAGTGAGCTCCACTATGCCATGGCTGAATCACCTCAAACATTTTCTGACTTTTGAGAGACTGACTTGATTTTTTATGCAATAATAGATATAAGAAAATGTTACTGTCTTCTATGATGTCTCTTTACTCTTTAAGCAACTGTAACTCATTTTTTATGAGCTAGAGAGAGACACAATTATTAATTATACTTCATTAAATACTGTTATTATTATGCAAGTTTAATTTCTTTTTGAGGAGCTAAAATGCATCACAATTTAGATCTTACAAAATGGCCAACAGCTTGGGGAAAGATAATGCACTCTTACTGAATCTTTCCCAAGTTAACTTATTTCTGTGTTAATTCAAATTAGTTTAGATTAGAGCTTGATTTAGTTTCAAAGAATAAAATGTGGAGGTACTCACTTTTCTTTACAGTGGCAGTCATATGCTAATGATCACAATGGGCATTTTTCTTCTTAATTACAATTCATTTTGATTGAATTTGTATGCTCATCTGAAATCCCCATGTCATTAAGGAAAATCATGAACTTTGTACATTTCTAGAATTAAAAACAATGTTTCAATTTTTTTTTTTTTTTTACTTGAAACGTATCACCTACCCAGCATATTTTCCCCCTTGCTAATTAAAATTCTGTTCATGGAGTAATTCATTATTAAAGGCAATCATTAGTAGCAGACTTTAACATTTCTTATAAGGTAGGTTAATTTAATAATTTCATATTGCAAATGAAAAATTAGGCACCAAAATACCCAAAATATTAATGACTGTTTCGTATGTGCAGTCACTTATAATACTGTAATACATTCTGTAGCATTTGGGAAGATGCTGCTATGTAGTGATCCCAGTTTATCTAAAATATAAGTTATTTTGGTCTTTAACACTTCGGGCCACAGGAAGTTTCTATGGGGACTAACAGTGCTGCCTACAAAACTTAAATAGCCTGTAAGACCTTGGATGAATGCTAATCTGGCCAGGCAAATTGGTCAATACAGAAATGGCAGAAGACTTCAAGGTGACATGGTCTAAAGGCAGCCAGAGTAAGTGGGACAAGCACATGCCCGCACTGAATAGGCACATTGATTAGAGCAGGGATTCATCGCATTAGAGAAGACACTTAGTTAATAGAAATAAACTAAGTCAGTGGATTCAGAGAAAGGAGTGCAGGTGAGTAGAAAAGCAGCACATTCTTATTACAAACAATGAGGCTACAGTTTGATCAAGGAGAAAAGAGGGTCCAATAAAGAGTAAACTGCATAGACAGACCAACTCCTGTTGCCCAGATAATGGCCCATCTCCCCCAAGATAATCTTATTACCATGAGAATAAAAAACCACTTGCTGTGGAGTGGAGTCTGACTCATGGTGACCCCAGATGTGTTAGAGTAGGACAGTACTCTAGGTTTTTCAATGACTGATTTTTTTTAGAAGTAGATCACCAGACCTTTCGTCTGATATGACTCTGGGTGGACTCAAACCCCCAACCTTTTGGTTAGAAGCAGAATGCATTAACTCTTTGCACTAAAATAGTGGAATACATTAACTCTTTGCTCAAATGAAATAGGAGATAGTCATTATGACATGGAGGAAATTGTGGTCTTACTACCACCTCCTTTGGGGAGCTTTGGGGTTTGAGTTTCTGCAGCTGCAAAAGAGTAGGACTTGATTTTTTTTAATTGACTGGCAGCCTTCATGGGTACCTGGAATCTGTTGTGTCTCCAGCTGCCTCTAGTGTTATCCATGAACAAATATCCTTGGTACAAAAAAACCTCATCTGTCCTGTCTGATGTCTTTATTCCATGGAGGGAAAACCATGAGGAACTGGAGGGTGGCTGTGAGTCAGCTGGCTGTCATTCAGCAGACAAGGCTCAGCTTTCCTCTGCCTTTGACTTGCTGAGTAAATTTGGAAAAACCACCGAGGTCTTTGGACTTCAGTTTTTCTATAAAATTGATGAATTGGATTACATGAGCTCTGAAGCTCCCTTCTAGCCCTACCCATCAATAGTCTAGAAATATCCTATGTTCACTATTCTGGGGAAGACAACCTAAGTGGTCTGTAGCTGGTAAGTGCTTTGTGACTTACTTATGATTTATTTCTAGAGCAAATGTAACCTGGGGGTCTGCGATAGAGATAGGCCGACCTAAGCACATTGATTCAATGCTTAATGAAGCATCTTGGACATGTCATCTGGGACTGGAAGAATTTATTGTAATAGATTAAGATCCACTGTCCGTCAAAGCAGCAGGTGCTGAAGAAGCATGACTACTCTGACAAATGGCCTCACGCCCATCTCTGGGCCTCCGATTATATCGTTTAGTAGCCTCCAGGGAAGACCCTCCTTGCTCTTCTGCAGCATACCATGTCCCTTCCTACTTTTAAAGCTGGTTTTAGGAGTGCCATTAGCTCTAATGTTCAACAGTCAACCAATTGACAGTTCAGTTATTTATCAGAAGGGAAGGAGGGCAGTCAGGGGACTTTACTGCACACTCCCCCCACCCCGTTAACCCTCAACAGCCCTTCAAAAATAAGCCAAATAAACATAATATCTGTGTAAGAACAGTGTTTGCACAAACACAGCTTAGGAAAAGTTCCCCAGCCCCTTTCCAACTCCACTGACACTCCAAAGCCTTCCCTGCAGAAACATTCTGGAGCTCCTAATGGGATTTAATGCCAGGCCTACTGTGCACCTAGGAAGTGCTTTGGTGGATTGAGGAGTTATAGCTCCAGGGCTCAACCCCAGGTACAGAGGTTGTGGCAGCAGCTGTGTGCTGGGTCTTGGAGCTGAGAGGATTTGCGTATCTTTTCAGCGTTGATCATCAGACACTTAAAGGCTGGTGTTGCAGGGAAACAGCAGTGGCAAGGCAAGAGTGAAAGCAGTAACAGATTTCCACTCTTGTCATCAGGGCTCATGGACTCATGTATAATTCGTACATGAGGACAGGAATCCTGGAGTACACACTGGAGTAGAGGCTCTAGGAGGGCAGACATTTTGTTTTACTGTTTATTGTGGCTTCAGCACCTAACACAGTGTTATCACATGGCGGGTACTTAATACATGCAGGCTCAGTGGCCGATGGGTAGGCCACATAGTGCTGTGACTAAGAGCTCAGACTCTGGAGCCAGACTGCGTGGACCACTGTCACCATCAAGGATTTGGGCAAGTGGGTTAGCATTTCTGTGCTTTATTTTTAAACTAGGGATAATAATATGTGTCTCAAAGGGAAATCTCAAAAATTAAATAAGTTAGTAAGTGTCTTAATTATCTGGTGCTGCCATAACAGAAATACCATAAGTGGATGGTTTTAATGAAGAGAAGTTTATTTCCTCACAGTCAAAGTAGGCTAAAAGTCCAAATTCAGGGTGTCAGCTCCAGGGGAAGTCTTTCTCTCTCTGTCGGCCTTCTCATCAATGTTCCCCCGGACTAGGAGCTTCTTGGCGCAGGGACCCCTGTCCAAAGGACGCGCTCTGCTCCTGGCACTGCTTTCTTGATGGTATGAGGTCCCCCTGTCTCACTCTCACTTTTGTCTTTTATATCTCAGGAGATTGCCTCAGGATACACTCCAATCTTGTAGATCCAGTCCTGCCTTACTAACACAACTGCCACCCATCTTCCCTCATTAACATCATAGAGGCAGGATTTACAACATATAGGAAAATCACACAGTACCAGGAATCATGGCCCAGCCAAACTGATATACACATTTTTTGGGGGGACATAATTCAATCCATGACAATAAGATACTTATAACCGGTGCCTAACAAGCTGTATAAATGTTTATTAAATAACTTAATCAGTTTATAATACCACTTCCTTTTCTATCATCACTGAGGTTTTGTTTTTGGAACTAAAGTTTGAGCTTGTAAAAACACCAGCTGACATAGACTATAGTGTCCAAACTGTCTTCTGCCTTAAAACCTGCAGCTGTGCAGCTTTCTCGTTATGCAACGAAGTGAAGCACCTCTTTCTATCAATTCTGTTAATATGCTACTTGGCTCATCCTTCTAGACTGAGAGCTCCTTGAAAGCACACACTATCCTAGAGGGCTTGATTTGCGCTATTAAGTAAAGAACAAAATGACAGCTTGTGTCAATTTTGGACCTTTCTGAAATAATGAATCAAAATGGCCATTTGTGCCAGGTACAAACCTTGACAGAACAATAGGGAATTTTCAAAGTGTTCTAACCACAGGTACTTTCCCAGAAAAACAACTTGATGATGAAATATGCTTCTGACTCACCATACAAGACACAACTAATTCTCACCAGACAAGTATACCTATGAAACCAATGAAAGAAAGACCCTACTTTGTAAAACCGTCCCTTCAATAGGGACATACCTAAGACCCAATCATTATAATGTCCCTACTGGAAATCCCCTAAAACCAAACCAGACCCATTGCCTTCGAGTCTATCCTCTAATTGCCTTTAAACATCCTGAACTTGTGCTGCTTGAACAAACTCTTTTTTGGACCCTCCCTGTTCCTGAACAGCTTCTCGCTCAGTAAACCTTGTTGGTTAATTTGACTAGTTGATTGGTTTTTCCTTTCCATAGTAGTGGCCACTCAATCAGTGGCTCTGGAATGAATGCATGATTTTCTCAGTGAATGACTCTTTCATGTGTCTTGTCCGCCTCACTCTTGGGGAAGGAATCACAACTCCTCCCCCATTTCTCAGGCTCTTCTTCACCCACTGTTCATCAGTCTCCTATGTTCATTTCACTTCCGGTCACTCCACCACCCACTTCCACTGTTGTCATTGCCACCACTAGCTCTGTTTGATCACCACCTCACCTCAGCCTCCCTAGCTATTTCCTTTTCCTCTTCCCAGTATCTCTTCTCTGGTCCTTTTCCTCTACATAACTTTCAACCTTTTACATTTACTTTGGCATTTTTACTTTGCCCCTGCCTTTTAAGTCAACTCTTTTTGATAAAATGGAAAATAATTGTTTGTAAATGAATAAAATATTATTTTCCTTTTTTTTTTTTTTTCCCTTTCACTCCCATAAGCACCTCATGCTGCCTCATTGGCCATGTGAAGACACCTGTTTCCATAGGTTGCAGCTTTTTGGAGACAGTATTTATTTTATTTTGTTGTCGTTCTGGCTTATGCTCAGAGTTCTGCTGGTCATAGCTGCAAATCACTGTCAACTTTACCAGATTTCACTGGTACATAACTGTGAAGGGTGACAATGGTAAGTAGATAGTGTTACTCACCACTTCATGCTCTCACCCCGGCTCAACCTTTGAACCATTTCTAAGCGACTTAAATGGATGGAAGTAAATACAGGAAACATTTAGAGTATAGTACAAGCTAGTCCCTAAGAAGTAACCTTCTGAACATAGACCATCTGCTCACAAACTCGGAATTGCTCCAATTCTTCCTTAGCATTGGCTTCCTCCGTGCAAGCCTGCTTACTTAGGTGCCTACTTACTTATGTGCCTGGCTATATTCTTATTGTGTAGTTTTCTGGTATTGCTGTCCTAGCTTCTGTTATGCTTTAATCCCCACAAGGATTGAGATCTTTTCTTCTCCTTCATCCGGGTATTTTCACAGTGCCCAGGGTGTGTCTGCATACAGAGGTGCACTTGGTAGATGCCATTGACAGATAGATGGTCTTTCCTTCATCAGGTAACCCAGGTCTGGTGCCCTCTGGCTGTAGTTGCACCCTGGAAAGAGTCTAAAGGCTCCTATTTTGTCATTCCCTGTGGCTTCTTGCACACTGCCTTATGCCTCCAGGCAGCCTCACTAATGAAACTGATTTCCAGGGGCCAGTCCTGCAGTCACAGATCCTGATTTTTCTTCTTATTCTAAGAACCATTTTTCTTCCATGTCTTCGAGAGCTCCACCCCTCAGGGAAATCACAGCAGTAAATTGGTTATGCTAAACACCTCACCGCAGGGGCTCGATTTTGATTTTTCCACAGCCATCCAGTCATTTATATAGTCAAGATAGACTCATCTTGAAACTTTACAAAGCTGTTTAATTTTTTTAAAATCATAACTCTAGATAATTTGTATCCACGATATTTCCTGTCTTCTCTTGGATTCAAGGGAATAGTCTGTGAAATGGGAAACTCAAGTGCATGTCCTTTATCACTGTCTTTTTTTCCTATCCTCACCCAAAATATTCATGTGGAGCTAAGCACTGAGTATTTGAGAGTGTTGATATTTTGTTTGTACATACTCTGTTAAACTGTGAGGCTGGTGTGGCAAGGCAGACACAGAAATTAATGCAGGAACAGTGCCAGAGATGTCCAGAGAACGTGACACGGCCACTCTTTCTTTTGTCCCTCAGTTTCTAGACCTGTGGAAAGGACATTGTGCTTGGGACCTGCCCCTTTGACCTCTCAGCTCTGCAACATCCCTTGCTCGACGGACTGCATCGTTTCTTCCTGGTCAGCCTGGGGACTGTGCACCCACGAAAGCTGCCGCGATCCTCAAGGGAGGAAAGGTGAGAACCTCATTTGTGTGCGCCTCATTTACTGCCAGCGTGCACACGTTTATTCCTGTAGCTAAGTAGCTGATTAAACCTGCTTAAGAAAATATTTGTTTGTAAAATTTAGATAACCAGCTCAAGCTGGACTGCATTCAGTTGTTATGGAAGCAACTGGAGACATTTCTATAGAGCAAAGAATGACCTTGATTGAGCATCCAATTAGGCTAATAGCTAGTGGAGTCACTGTTATTCAGTTTAATGTTTTGTCTAAATATATATATACACACACATGTGCACAGTGCTTATACTGAGGGAATTGAAAATAATTCCTATAATTTCCCCTTATTCTGACTCTTTTTTCCTGAGTCAGAAGAGGAAGATATGTGTTGAGTCTAGGGCAGGAAGAAGCTAAATTTAATTCTTTCAAGTCATAGAAATCTGGATCTCAATGGAACCTAGAGGAGGCCTATGCTACTCCTTTATTTGACATGTGACCAGAATGTCCCCAGGCCCCTTCAGCTTATGGATACAAATTAGTTCTTATTAATGCTAATACAAATTTGTGGCTTTGCAGTCCGCACATGTATAATCCATGCAAGTCTCTTGTAGATGCCTATGGACTCCCCATGGTTACTTATGTGTGCTTCAGACCAGTCCTCCACGTTCTACCCATGGCTCTTGTGTTTAAGGTCACTATCTGGAAAATCACTTGAGGTTGTACCTAGGCTTCCTGCAGCTACTGTGGTCATTGTAGTCCATGCAGGTACAGCTTTGCTCTATAGAGAGCCGCCTGCCTTTGTTTTCAAAGTTGTAGAACACACAGCATGCCAAGTGGGCCTTATATCATTTGGGACCTTTTAGTTATAGGTGACAAAAAACACAGCTCAAACTGGATTAAGCCAAAAGAAGGAATTTCGTTAGGTTGTATCACTGAAAATAGAAGGGAAGATTGAGCTGCATCTAAAATTATAAACAAGGTCATCAAGTGTCAATCTCTTTCTGTCACTTTTTCTCTTTCTTGACAATTCTGTCTCTCCTCTTGGTTGTACTTTTTTCTGTGTTAGGCTCCTTTTTGAAATGGGCCATCTGCATTCAGTGAAGCCCAGCATGGATTTTTGTTTTAGATAGTGAACAAAGTAGGTAGGAATGCCTTTTCCCAGAGTTCTAGGAAACATCCTGGAATCAAATCTCGTTGGCTTTTCGTGTCATGTGCTTGTCCTTGAACCAATCACTCTGACTGGGGGTGTGGTGTGTTGATTGGGCATCTGACCACCACTGGAGTCTTGAGAGGGGCAGTCCCATTCAGGACTCACATGCTGAGAATGGGGAAGAGGTGACTCCCTCAAGGAAAAATGAGTTAGTAATGCTACAAGAAGATAGAAGCAGTGCTGGGGGTCAGATTTAATAGGTGTTTATCAAATGTTTTGTCCCCTTTAGCCCTCACTGTTCGAGGGCCATAGGTTCTGCATAGCACTTCAGAGGATGAACCTTCTCCTAATCCTATGTTGCGTTTTTTTCACTTGAGCCCAAATTTTTGCAAAGCTCCTTGTGAAAATTTGCTCTTTTAACTTTTATTCCAGTCTTCTTTTTCCACATAACAGAACTATTCCACCTGGGAGACTCATCTCGTTCTGATGCCTCCATTTGCCCTATTCCTCCAAGATGCTCTTATGCCGAACTTTTTCCTCATGAACCCCTGCTTCCCTATTATATAAGTCAACTCCTGAAAATACACTCTTGTCCATCATTCCTTGGACAGTGCCTAACTATGCATCAGCATTTAGGCACAGTAAACATATAACATGTCATAAAATGTCAAAACTAAGGTGTAGAGAATTGAAGCAATGTGTCCAAAATCCCGTAGTGATTTAATAATGGCAGGCCAGCACTAAGGACGTAGATCCCTGTCTTCTCAATCCAGTGACCCTTTCAAACAACAGGCTTCCTTAATTGATTTCCTCCATAAGCCTAAAGAAGGTTGGATCAAGTACAATTCCAACCCTAAATTTAGTAGAGTAGTCATTTGCCTGTTTTATACCACATTAAAAACTAAACCAAACCAAACCTGTTGCTGTCAAGGCAGTCCTGGCTCGTGGCTTATCCACGTTAACGCGTGTTAATCAGCACCCTTGAGAGCAAATTATTGAACTGATTTAGCAAATAAGGAGTAGGTCAGAAGATGACTCTTAGCATCAGTGAACTGCTTTGTGGGAAAAGAGAAAGTAGGTTGCAGTTGTGTGAGGGAGGGTGGGTGCACCAAGAATAGCTTGAGAACATCTGGTAACTGGGGTGTGCGGCTTTTTTCCCAAACAAGTATCATCTTGCCACTTTGTCAAATGGATGCTCAGCCTTGAGGGTTGAAAGAAAAAGTGGAGGTGGTAGTGCCACTGTGGTCTCCCTCATAGATTAGGGGCATGTTGGATTGATGAGAATTAGTCTCTGTTTTATAGAGCCCATTAAAGAAAACCTGTTACTGTCAAGTTGATTTTGACTCATTGTCAAGTTGATTATAACTCATTGTCAAGTTGATTTAGACTCATTGTAACCCCATATGTTGCAGAGTAAAACTGCTCTATAGGAATCTTAAGCTGCGACTTTTGGATGTGGATCTCCAGGCCTTTCTTCCAAGGCACTTTCTGGTGGGTTTGAATTGCTAACATTTTGGTTAGTAGTTGAGTGTTTAACCATTTGCATTACCCAGGATCTTTGATTGGCCTTTATTGAGGCTAAATGATCTGCCCTTGGCACTAAGTGATCACCGACAGGAGAGACTGTCAGAGCAATGACTGTTACTCAGATCTGGGAGTTTGCTGTTTTGTAAATGCTTCCCCGGAATGGGGAGAATTTTTTTTTTTTAATTGTACTTCAGGTGAAGGCTTACAGAACAAATAGTTTCTCATGAAACAGTAGTACACATATTATTTTATGACATTGGTTAACAACCCCACAACAT
>NW_004443969.1:11510257-11512564 GCF_000243295.1 Trichechus manatus latirostris
ATGACCTTTCCTTGTACAAGTTGTGCTAGTTTCCCCTGTATTGTGTACTGTCTCACCCTTCACCCAAGATACCACTTATCTATTGCCTATTTAGTATTTCTCCCCCACCGAACGACTGCCTCTTGATCTATGTACAGGTTCCTCATGAGCACAATTAAGTGTTCTGGAATTCCCATTCTTCTCAGTGTTATCCATAATTTGTTATTATCCACACAGTCAAATGCCTTTGAATAGTCAATAATTAACACAGGTAAACTTCTTTCTGGTATTCTCTGCTTTCAGCCAGGATCCATCTGACATCAGCAATCATATCCCTGTTCCACGTCCTCTTCTGAATCCAGCCTGAATTTCTGGCAATTCCCTGTTCATATACTGCTGCAGCCGCTTTTGAATGATCTTCAGCAAAATTTTACTTGCTTGTGATATTAATGATATTGTTCAATAATTTCCACATTTGGTTGGATCACCTTTCTTGGGAATAGGCATAAATATGGATCTCTTCCAGTCGGTTGGCCAGGTAGCTGTCTTCCAGATTTCTTGGCATAGACCAGTGAGCACTTCCAGACCTGCATCCATTTGTTGAAACATCTCAGTTGATATTCTGTCAGTTCCTGGAGCCTTGTCTTTTACAAGTGCCTTCAGTGCAGCTTGGATTTCTTCCTGAGTACTATCAGTTCCTGATCACGTGCTACCTCTTGAAATGGTTGGACGTTGACCAATTCTTTTTGGTATAGCGACTCTGTGTATTCCTTCCATCTTCTTTTGATGCTTCCTGCATCATTTAGTATTTTCCCCGTAGAATCCTTCAGTATTGCAACTTGAGGCTTGAATGTTTTCTTCAGTTCTTTCAGCTTGAGAAATGCCGAGCGTGTTCTTCCCTTTTGGTTTTCTATCTCCAGCTCTTTGCAAATGTCATTATACTACTTTGTCTTCTTGAGTCGCCCTTTGAAATCTTCAGTTCTTTTACTTCATCAGTTCTTCCTTTTGCTTTAGGTACTTGATGTACAAGAGCAAGTTTCAGAGTCTCTTCTGACATCCATTTTGGTCTTTGTTTCCTGTCTTTTTAATGACCTCTTGCTTTCTTCATGTATGATGTCCTTGATGTCATTCCACAATTTGTCTAGTCTTCAGTCATTAGCATTCAACGAGTCAAATTTATTCTTGAGATGGTCTCTAAATTCAGGTGGGATATACTCAAGGTCATACTTTGGCTCTTATGGCCTTGTTCTCTTTTTCTTCAGCTTCAACTTGAACTTGCATAAGAGCAATTGATGGTCTGTTCCGCAGTCAACCCTTGGCCTTGTTCTGACTGATAATATTGAGCTTTTCCATCGTCTCTTTCCACAGATGTAGTCAATTTGATTCCTGTGTATTCCATCTGGCGAGGTCCATGTGTATAGTCACCATTTATGTTGGTGAAAAAAGGTATTTGCAGTGAAGAAGTCGTTGATCTTGCAAAATTCTATCATGGGATCCCCAGCATCATTTCTGTCACCAAGGCCATATTTTCCAACTACTGATCCTTCTTCTTTGTTTCATCTTTCGCATCCCAATCACTGGTAATTATCAATGCATCCTAATTCCATGTTCTATCAATTTCAGACTGCAGAAATTGGTAACAATCTTCAATTTCTTTGTCTTTGGCCTTAGAGGTTGGTGCATAAATTTAAATAATAGTCGTATTAAATGGTCTTCCTTTTAGGTGTATGGATGTTATCCTATCACTGACATTGTTGTACTTCAGGATAGATCTTGAAATGTTCTTTTTGACAATGAACGCAATGCCATTCCTCTTCAAATTGTCATTCCCAGCATAGTAGACCATATGATTGTCCAATTAAAAATGGCCAATACCAGTCCATTTCAGCTCGCTAATCCCTAGGATATCAATGTTTATGCATTCCGTTTCATTTTTGATGATTTCCAATTTTCCTAGATTCATACTTTGTACATTCCACATTCCGATTATTAATGGATGTTTGCAGCTGTTTCATCTCATTTTGAGTCATGCCCCATCAGTAAATGAAGGTCCCGAAAGCTTTACTCCATCCACGTCATTAAGGTCGATTCTACTCTGAGGAGGCAGCTCTTCCCTAGTCATCTTTTGAGTGTCTTCCAACCTGGGGGGCTCATCTTCCGGCAGTATATGAGACAATATTCCCTGCTATTCGTAAGATTTTCACTGGAAGCTTAGCTGAAACCTGTCTGCCATGGGTGACTCTGCTGGTATCTGAATACTGGTGGCATAGCTTCCAGCATCACAGAAACATGCAAGCCCCCACAGTACGACAAACTGACAGACATGTG
>NW_004443969.1:11512664-11521228 GCF_000243295.1 Trichechus manatus latirostris
GGCTCGTGGTTTTGAACTGCCAGCCTTTTTGGTTAGCAGCCGAGCTCTTAACGACTGTGCCAGAGACAGAGAGAGAGACGTGTAAGATTTAAGAAAATAAATGTGGGAAGTCAGAGATAATTACTTTTATGTCTTCACTAGTCTTTTTCTCAGTTACTGTGTTATTGCCTTAGTATGTTCCTTTTTTCACACCCACAAATGAATAGCAGAAGGAGATTGGAAAGCAGGAAATGTTTTATTACCTAATAGAATGAATTGGTTATTGTAGAAATCATCTTCATATTACTGCTGTTCTAGATCAGACAGCTTTCAATCAGGAGTTATCTAAAATGTGTGGCTGTCAGCTACTAAGAGTGCATTAGAAAATGTGCCATTGTACACAGCTGTTGTACACAGCCTCCACACCCTTCTGTGACAGGCGAACAAGGGGACCTGTGCTCAGCAGGCCAGTACTCATCAAGTGAAGTGGGAGCGCCTTTCAGTGGAGTTTAAGTAGGATCAGGTTTTAGCTTTTATGGCTTTATCTTTCAGACATTGTAGAGAGTTATAATTACAGATATATGAAAGAGAAATCACCTGAAAAAGTACAGATGGACAAACTCTACACATAGATATGATGCATTTTTTAAAAATCATTTTGATAAATAGGCATACAATTTTATGATATCCTTGTCCCTCTCAGACATACTTCAGAAAGGTAACTTTGCCCACAGAAGTTATTCTAAAGAGGAATTTGATGGGTCCTTCCCTATATAGTGTCATAATATATGACTGCTTATGTGTTAGGTCTTCAGGGACTTTTCTCCTTTCTCCAGAACAGTTCCCTGCCCTCAACCATAATACCTAAGATCCTAAAAATCCCATTGGAAAAGACATCTTGAAACTGAGAAACTATGTCTGTCTTTATAAAGAGTGTCGTTTATGCTCTAAACAAATCAATGTAGATAACACACTAAAATAGGAAAATACTGACTAGTTTTAGATCTCATAAAGTAATGGGGAACATTTCTGTTTTCCATCCTTGCCTGCTAGATACAATCCACATTTATTGAGATGCCTATGAAATCATTTTGCTTTGTCACAGATAATAGGTATGCTAAGAGATGTTATTTTCTTTTTCACTGTTTTCTCATGTCTGTGTGTGTGTTGGGACTGATGAGGTCTTGTACGTACTTCTCATTCTGGGCGTTGAGGGTCCTCATTCTCACAATCACCCCATTGCTGCTGCTTATTTTCTGTACTCACAACAGGGTATAAACTATTTATGATGATATAAAGGGCTACCCTTACAGGAATGACAGTTGGTTTTTAAAGAGTTGAAATCAAAGATTCAAGGCTATTCAGGTTTTGACTTGGAGTTTTTAACCCAACAACCAGGGCCAGCAGAGATGCAGTCAAATGGAATGTTTAAGATGGAATAAGCCAGTCTCAAAGGGAAAAATAGTATATAATTCAGGATAGGATTGAGACCAAAGTTTATTAATGGTTACTAGGGTTGAGTGGGAGGGACAAGAAAAGGGAGACTCACTGCTTAGAGGACACTGAGCTTCTGTTAAGGGTGATGGGAAAATTTGGAAGCAGATAAGAATAATGGTTGAACAACATGATAAACATAACTAATGTCACTAAATTGTGCATGTGCAGAATGTCAAAATGACAATTAGTTGCATATGTATATTTACCACAATAAATTTTCAAAAACGATGGAGTAAACTGTTGTCTTTGTTTAACCTGCTGGATATTTCTTCAAGCCATACCAGTGGAGTTGGGATAGAGACATGGTGTGGCTCATGAATAGTCCTGTGGACCCTCCTGTGGACATTTCTGAGCCACTGACACATACAGGACACTAACACCTAATCCAGGATTAGCCTGGGATTACTCCTCCTCAGCTTCCGTTAATTCTTCCAAGGCTTCCATTAAAAATCATTGATCCCTCTTCTGCCATCCATACTTCTTCCCTTTTCTCTCCATGACACACTATTTCATCTTTTCTAATTATATCCAATAATGAGTCCCTGGGTGGCACAAGCAGTAAAGTGCTCCACTACTAGCTGAAAGGTTGGCGGTTTGAACCTGCTCAGAAACCTTCGTTAGACAGGCCTGGCCATCTGCTTCCGAAGGGTTACAGCCTTAAAAACCCTATGGAGCAGTTCAACTCTGCATGCACAGGGTTGCCATGAGTCTGACTCAGCTCGACAGCAGCTAACAACAACAGTTATGTCTAGTAGACTATGCACTAAACCTAAACTTAGGCTCATAGAAAAAACTTTTGAAATACTAGAATTTACTGAAAGTCAATCTGTGGCCAAGAAGTGATTGGTAAAGCTCCTTCCTGCTACCGTGTGCCCCAAATTTCACTAACCAGTCTGTACATCTTTAGTTTAATGAAATGAGCCATAGTACTCTCAGGTACCCTCACTTTTATAAAGCGGGCCTAGAACACAATGTACACAAGAGCTGACTTTAACTCCTTTCCTGTGAGCAGGCAATGGCTCATAAAGACCTCAGCTGGATTTCATACGCATGCATTTAATCAGTAATGTGGCTTTAGAGAAGTAATTATCTCTAGCCTTAGTTTCCACATATGTAAATTGAGAATAGTAATTTATGAAATTTTGAGGATATTTTAATTTTAGATAAGTAAAGTAGCTGTCACAGTCGTAGTGTTGGATAGATGCTTATTTAATGCATGTGGCTTTTCCCTTGTTAGATTATATGCTCTGTGAAGAACAGACTTACATTTTCTGTTCCTCCTGTGGCTCCCCACAGGACAGTACAGTGATCCGCACACAGTAGTTACTGTTTACTGAGTGATACTGCCTGATTAAAGCCCTGGGTAGTATAAATGGTCAGTGTACTGGGCTACACACCGAAAGGTTGGAGGTTTGAACCCACCCAGAGACACTTTGAAAGAAAGGCCTTGTGATCTACTTCTGAAAAATCAGCCATTGGAAACCTTATAAAGGAAGCCAAGCTCTACTCCGACACATATGGGGTTGTCGTGAGTCAGAATCGACTTGACAGCAGCTGGTTTGTTACCTGATTAATATGGAATTCGGTAAATTAAGACGGGTGGTTGCCTGGTCTCAGCCACTGTGGACATGGCTGCTGTGCTGCTTTCAGGAGGGAAGCACCTTGGGGAAGCTTGATGTCTGTTGCAGGCATGATGCCAATGTGTGATTAACGTTAGTGCTAACGAGAATCCAAGGTTTTTGTTTTATGCTGAGCTTGTGCTATGATTTGATCCTAGTTAGAGTCAGGACAAGGGCACTACAAATGAAAGACTGAAAGAATTTATTGACTCAGGAGATGTAATCTGTAGATTTATGGTGAGCTGGATGCAACTCGATTTATAGAGGGAAACTGCACGTGCCCCTCAATGGCATCAAGCTCCTTCCAACAGGACACCTCCAAATCCCTCAGTAAACACTGCTAAGTTTCTCAGCTCAACTCCGAACCTATCTCTAGATAATATAAATATGAATATAAATCATGTGGATCCAAACATTTCTTGCTTAAATAAATAAATTTAAAAAAATAAGCATAAACGTAAGAAAATAAGTAAGTGGCATATTGGCTTCATATGTAAGAATAGAGGTCATTCAAGTTGCGTGGCAGCAGGAGCTTGGAGGTCATTGTGGTTTGATGCTTGTCAGGTGTAGTTTAGAGTTCTGTATGTTCCCTATGTCTCTTTTCCAGGTGGCCTAGGAAAGGAGCTGAAGTTTTCTACATGTTTTATTTTGACTATATGATGTAGATGGGGAGGTATGAAGCAGGACAGAAGCCGTCAAGCTGATTCTAACTCATAGACTCATAAGGACCCTGTAGGACAGAGGAGAACTGCCCTATAGGGTTTCCAAGGAGCAGCTGGTGGATTTGAGCTGCCGACCTTTTGGTTAAGAGCCAAACTCTTACCCACTACACCACCAGGGCTCTCTCTCTCTCTCTCTCTCTCTCTCTCTCTCTCTCTATATATATATATATATATATATATATACACACACACACGTATATATATATACGTATATACAATTTTACGTATTTACGTAAAATTATACGTATATATAATTTTATATATATATATAGTTTTGTTTTGTTTTTTCCATCACCCTGAGCCTCATTTTCAATGCCATGAGAATGGGAACAAGAAAATAGTGGCTGATGGACTGACACCATGCCACCAACAAGTGACTGATCCTTAAAGTAACAGTGTCTTTTAAAGGGGGGATTTGGGTTACCCTAGAACAAGAATACCCCAATGAAGCTCTCTGTCTGTTTAAAATACTTGCCTAGCCTCTGGAATTCCAAGGAAGCCCAGCTTCTTCTTGTGGCCTAAAACTACTTAATCGTATTCATTGTGCCCTAGCACCCTTGGCTGTGCTACTTAAAAGGAGCTAGTCTTTCTTCAGTTAAGCCTTGAGCTCATAACTTTTTCATTTCAATTACCATTGGTAGGAAAACTGGTATAGTCCTGGCAAAACTGTGAAAGAAATGTACTTGGCTTTGTCACCTCTCCTGCTCCCTAATTTTCCCTTCTGCCTGCTCTTACACGAAAGGTAGTAAGGTATCTAACTCATTTTTGGAAGTGAATGTTCTCACACTCTTTATCTTCCTATCCAGATCTCAAAGAATAAATGAATAATAATGCCTTAAAGTATTACTCATGCAAAATTAAAAAAAAAAAAGAAATTGAATCAGTTGATCGAATTTGGAATACTAAACAATGAAAGAAAGATAATGGGAGCCAATGGAAGGTAGGAATAGTTTTGAGAGGTGATATCTCATGAGGGCTAGAAATTGAAAACTCAACAGACAAAAGAGTTGGATCTATTTACAATCAATTTTTTTGTTTTTTAGCTCACTTAAAAAAAATAAAATGTGAATTAGCTTCCATTATTTTAAAAGAGAGAAATTTTGTTTACAAAAACAAATAAATAAAACTTGAATGCCTGGCTTCTTATACAACATTCAGAAGATTTGGTAACATAGGGGCCACAAGCTCTCATGGCAACAGTCCACGGAAGCTGAATAATAGCCAATCATTTAAAAGCGAAGGGCCCTGGGGTGGCGCAAATGGTTGAGCGCTTAACTACTAGCCAAAAGGTTGGTGGTTTGAACCTACGCAGAGGTGCCTTGGAAGACAGACCTGGCAGTCTGCTTCCAAATGATCACAGCCTTGAAAACCGTGTGGAGCAATTATCCTCTGCATGCGTGGGGTCATCGTGAATTGGAATCGCCTCGATGGTAACTAACAACAACATTTAAAAGAAAGCACACACCCTCGATTTCACCACAGACCCCACCACTCCCTACATTCTCATGGTTGATCCATTGCCCTTAATCTGTATCTGCTTGACTCCTGTACACATTGAGTTTGTGGCTCTGTGGGCCTGAATAATAGTCTAAGAACTCATGTCTAGCGAGGGTAGAATCAATGTCTCGCCAGTCCAAAGAGGTGCTGTCTTCACAGGGCAGGTTGACATGGGGATCTCATTGAAGTGATATAGGGAAATCTCAGGGCAGGAAGCTGTGAATGGTTAGACACCAGAGATATGCCAACCTATATATGCATTTCAACTTGATGCAGAGGAACAAAAATGACAAAAACAGTAGGAAAATTAAGATACGGATTCATCTATCTTTAGTATCTTTAGGCAAATTCTATGAGAGTTTTATTTATTTTTACTGGTTGGTTGATACATTGAACGTGTGCTACTTATTATTCCATTTGATTATGTCTGGCCTCTTTAACTTCTAGATTTCCTGCTCTAGTTTTTTTCATTTTATTTCCTTTTCTCATTCTCTTCATTACCAGCAAAATAAAACACATCAAGTAACACACACTTTAGAGCTGTATTCAAGTGAAAGTTTTACCTCTTACCCAACTTCTGTGTCTTTTCCTTTGTTGAATAATGGTGGAACCCTGTGAAACTTTGGTTTTCTCTCCTTTCAGGATTTAGAACGAGGCAGCGCCATGTCCTCATGGAACCCACAGGGCCGGCGGGACATTGCCCTCATTTGGTGGAGTCTGTTCCTTGTGAGGATCCGATATGCTATCAATGGCTGGTATCTGAAGGGATCTGTATCCCTGATCATGGCAAATGTGGTCTGGGGCACCGTATTCTGAAGGCCATCTGCCAGAATGACCGAGGTATGAGACAATGATGTAAAAGTGATGTGAAGTGGTATTAGCCAAATGACACACAGCCATTCCTTGGCAAGCATTTTCCTGCAGAAGAGAGCAGAGCCTTTCTGTTGTTAAATATTTACTTTCAAGTCAGGTGATTCATTGCTGCAGAGTAGGCTGCTGTGACTTAACTTGGGGCCACATTCTCCATAACAAAAGAACGCTTTTTGATTATGTATAAATGCAATATAATGAACCTAGGGATTTCTGTTGAGTTTTTCAAGAAAACAGAAAATAACAATCTCCTCTGTGTTCTTCAACTTATCAATATGAAACAAGTTTTATTTGTTTTTTTGAGGTTGATGTATAGTGTGCTTTTAGATATTATGAACAAACACTACCTTGTAAAGTTTCCAGAGCTGCAACTCCTTCCAAGTTAAAAAATATATATATAAAGTAATATGTTTTATATATATATATAAAGTAATATCTTTTCATTTATATAACATCAGACTAGAATGAGTTCTAGACATAATACTAACATTTCTGGTGAACCATTTTTAAATAGAAGTTGTCAAGATTTGTAAAACTGTTAACAATGGTGTCTCTTCTTGATCACTGAGATTCTAATATAATTGTTTGAAATGAAGGTGATTTAGAAAATATGTAAGTCACATGGAAATGAGAAAAGTGACATTCAAAACTTTTATCCTAGAGTATAAAAAACATCAGTACCTTGGAAGAATATAGAGTAATGTCTGTTAATCAGGTTTGCCATGAGAAGCCCCGTTTATAATGCTCTTGATATGTGTGGAGTGAAATGTTTTGTCTTATGGAGTGAAATAATCCATACAATGGATGGAAATAACAAAGCAGATTCAGACTGGATAATCTCATCAGGGCTGAACCTTTCCACTGACCCCCTGCTGAGAATTTGCATTTCCACCCCAGATATACTGAATCTACAGATTAACTAGGTCTCCAGGTGATTCTCATGTATATGGAAGAATTTTTTTTTTAATTTAATTTTTTTTTATTGTACTTTAGATGAAGGTTTACAGAACAAATAGTTTCTCATTAAACAGTCAGTACACATATTGTTTTATGACATTAGTTAACAACCCCACGACATGTCAATACTCTCCCTTCTCGACCTTGGAGGACCTTTTTTTCTTTTTGGTGAAAACATACAAAGCCAAAGATACACCATTTCAAAAATTTCTACATATAGATTCAGTGACTTCGATTACATTCTTCTAGTGGTGCTGCTATACTCACTGTCCTTTTCCAAATTATTTCATCACTTTTATCTTCAACTCACTGTCCTCTAGGCTTCCCATCAAACCTTTTGAGTTGCTGTTGTCAATTTGATCTCACATAGATAATTCTTTTTTTTTGTACTTTAGATGAAAGTTTAGAGAACAAATAGTTTCTCATTAAACAGTTAGTACACATATTGCCCTATGACAATGGTTAACAACCCCACAACATGTCAACACTGTCCCTTTTCAAACTTGAGTTCCCTATCAATGGCTTATCTGTCCCCTCCTGCCTTCTAGTCTTTCTCCCTGAACTGCTGTGCCTCATTAGTCCCGTTTTGTTTTATGCAGCTGTCCAGTCGCTGGCTGAACGGTGAACCTTGGGAGTGACTTCACCACTGAGCTAAAAGGGTATCCGGGGGCCATAGTCTCGAGGTTTCTCCAGTCTCTGTCAGGCCAGTAAATCTGGACTTTTTTGTGCGTGTTAGAATTTTGTTCTGCATTGTTCTCCAGCTCTGTTCAGGACTCTCTGTTGTGATACCGGTCAGAGCAGTCAGTGTTGGTAACTAGGCACCATCTGGTTGTACTGGAGTCAGTCTGGTGGAGGCCTTGGTAGCTGTGGTCCATTAGTCCTTTGAACTAATCTTTTCCTTGTATCTTGTTTTCTTCATTCTCCCTTGCTCCTGAAGGGGAGTGAGACCAGTGGAGTATCTTAGATGGCTGCTCATAGGCTTTTAAGACCCCAGATGCTACTACTCACCAAGTTAGAATGTGGAAAGTTTTCTTTATACTGTGTTATGCCAAATGAGCTAGATGTTTCCCTAGACCATGGTCCCCATAGCCCTCCACCCAGCAATTCAGTCCCTCAGGGAGTTTGGATTTGCCTATGGAGCTTCCTTGACATTTTCTTGTACAAGTTGTGCTGGCTTCCCCAATATTGTGTACTGTCTTACCCTTCACCAAAGTTGCCACTTATCTATTGTCTATTTAGTTCCCTCTCCACCCCTCGCATCCCTCATAACCAACAAAGATTGTTTTGTTTTGTGTGTAAACTTTTACATGAGTTTTTACAGTAGCGGTCTCATACAATATTTGTCCTTTTGTGATTGACTTATTTCACTCAGCATAATGTCCTCCATTTTCATCCATATTACGAGATGCTTCACAGATTCATC
>NW_004443969.1:11521674-11523504 GCF_000243295.1 Trichechus manatus latirostris
GTCTTCTTTGGTGAAGTGTCTGTTCATTTCCTTTGCCCATTTTTTAATAGGATTATTTGTCTTTTTGTTGTAGAGGTGTTGGATTTTCTTGTAGATTAGGGAGATTAGACCTTTGTCTGACTTGTAATGTCCAAAAATTTTTTCCCAGTCTGTAGGTTCTCGTTTTACTCTTTTGGTGAAGTCTTTTGATGAGAGTAAGTGTTTAATTTTTAGAAGATCCCAGTTATCTAGCTTATCTTCTATAGTTTGTGTCTTGTTGGTTATGGTTTATATCCTGTTAATGCTGTGTATTAGGGCCGCTAGTGTTGATCGTATTTTTTCTTCTATGAATTTTATAGTTTTTGGCTTTATGTTTAGGTCTTTGATCCATTTTCACTTAGTTTTTGTATGTGGTGTGAAGTATGGGTCCTGTTTCATTTTTTTGCAGGTGGACATCCAGTTTTGCCAGCATCAGTTGTTAAAAAGACTGTCTGTTACCCCATTTGATGGACTTTGGACCCTTGTCGAAGATCAGGTGACCGTAGGTGGACAGATTTACATCTGGGTTCTCAATTCTGTTCCACTGGTCAACATATCTGTCATTATACTGGTAACATGCTGTTTTGACTACCGAAGCTGTATAGTAGATTCTCAGGTCAGGTAGTCCTCCTACCTTATTCTTCTTCACTAGTGCTTTACTTATCTGGGGCTTCTTCCCTTTCCATATAAAGTTAATGATTAGTTGTTCCATCTCTTCAAAGAATGTTGTTGGTATTTGGATCGGGATTGCATTGTATTTGTAAATTGCTTTGGGTAGAATTGTCATTTTCCCAATGTTGAGTCTACCTATCCATGAGCATAGTATGTTTTTCCATGTATGTAGAACCCATTGGGTTTCTTGCAGTAGTGTTTTGTAATTTTCTTTGTGTAGGTCTTTTATATCCCTGGTTAGATTTATTCCTAAGTATTTTAATTTTTTAGGGGCTATTACAAATGGTATTGTTTTCCTGTTTAACTTTTCATCGTTCTCTTTGTTGGTGTAGGAATCCAGCTGATTTTTGTATGTTTATCTTGTATACTGCTACTCTGCTGAATCTTTCTATTAGTTCCAGTAGTTTTCTCATGGAGTCTATAGGGTTTTCTATGTGTAGTATCATATCATCCGCAAATAGGGACAGTTTAACTTCTTCATTACCAATTTGGATGCCCTTTATTTCTTTTTCTTGCCCTGTTGCTCTAGCTAGGAGTTCCAGCAGAATTTTAAATAGGAATGGAGATAAAGGGCATCCTTGTCTTGTTCCTGTTCTCCAGTGGAATGTTTTCAGCCTTGCTCCATTAAAAATGATGTTGGCCGTTGGTTTTGCATAGATGCCCTTTGTTATGTTGAGAAATTTCCCTTCTATACCTATTTTATTGAGAGTTTTTATCAGGAATGGGTGTTGGACTTTGTCGAATGCCTTTTCTGCATCAATTGAGATGATCATGTGATTATTTTCTTTCTTTATATTTATGTGGTGTATTACATTGATTGATTTTCTAATGTTGAGTCACCATCCTTGCATACCTGGTATGAATCCTACTTGGTCATGGTGTATTATTTTGATATGATGTTGAATTCTATTAGCTAGAATTTTGTTGAGAATTTTTGCATCTATATTCATGAGAGATATTGGTCTGTAATTTTGTTTTTCTGTGACGTCTTTGCCTGGTTTTGGTATCAGTGTTATGGTGGCTTCATAGAATGAATTTGGAAGTATTGCTTCCTTTTCTATGCTCTGAAATAGCTTGAGTAGTACTGGTACAAGCTCTTCTGTAAATGTTTTGTAGAATTCTCCAGTGAAGCCATCTGGG
>NW_004443969.1:11524525-11555454 GCF_000243295.1 Trichechus manatus latirostris
GGTTATGTCTTCATGATGGATCGTCCCCTTAATCATTATATAGTGTCCTTCTTTGTCTTTTATGGTGGATTTTGTTTTAAAGTCTATTTTATCTGATATTAGTATTGCCACTTCTGCTCTTTTTTGTAGCTATTTGCTTGATATATTTTTTCCATCCTTTGATTTTTAATAAATTCATGTCTTTGTTTCTAAGGTGTGTCTCTTGTAGACAGCATATTGTTGGATCCTGTTTTTTTAATCCATTCTCTCACTCTCCATCTCTTTATGGGTGCATTTAGGCCATTTACATTCAGTGTAATTATTCATAGGTGTGAGTTTATTGCTGTCATTTTGTAGCGCTTTTTTTTTTTGTGGTGCTGATGTTTTCTTTGTTCCTCTTACTCTCCTGTGCTGAATTCCTTTTGTTTGTGGATTTTTTTTCTTTTCTTTAGTTTTTGTAGGTTTTGTTTTTACTGAGACTATATGTTTTTCTTCTTTATTTTGATGAGTAAGTTTGTTAACTTTTTCTGTGGTTACCTTGAAATTTACCCTTATCTTCTTAGGTTTAAGCAGTCTATTTATTGTCTTGCCTTCCTCTCCGTTAGAAGGTTCCATACCTACACTGTTTATTCCCTCTTTTATTGTTCTGATGCTGTTGTCATTTACAGATTAAACTCTCTGGTTCCATGTTGTAATTCTTTTGGTTTTGGGTAGTCCTTGAGAATCAGTTTCCTATGTTGGTATCTAGCTGGTACAATCCTGCGTCCTAGATTCAGCCTGTATTCTGATGTTGTTTGTTCTCAGATCAAAGGACTCCCTTTAATAATTCTTGTAAGTTTGGTTTGTTTTTTACATAATCCCTTAACTTCTGTTTATCTGGAAATGACCTAATTCCACCATCATATTTGAATGAGATTTTTGCAAGATATATTATTCTTGGCTGGAAGTTTTTTCCTTTCAAGGTTTTATATATGTCATCCCATTGCCTTCTTGCCTGCATGGTTTCTCCTGAATAATCCGTGCTCAGTCTTATTGTTTCTCCTGTGTACGTGACTTTTTGTTTTTCTCAAGCTGCTTTCAGGATTCTTTGTTTGTCTTTGGTTTTAGCAAGTGTGATTATGATATGCCTTGGTGATTTTACTTTGGAGTCTATACTATATGTGGTTCGTTGAGCTTCTTTAGATGGTCAGCTTTTCATCTTTCATGATATTGGGGAAGTTTTCTGTCAGCAATTCTTCAGTGATCCCCTCTGTGTTTTCTGTTTTCTCCCCCTGTTCTGGAACTCCGATCACTCACAGACTTTTGCTTTTGATTGTATGCCAGATAATTCTCAGGGTTTCTTCATTCTTTTTTCTGATTTTTCCTCAAACAGTGTTGTATCCAGTTGTTTGTCTTTTCAATTCTGCTGATCTTGTCTTCCATTGTTTCAAACCTGCTCCTCATCCCTTTTATGACAGTGTCTGTTTCTGAAATAGTGTTGTTTATCTTTTGGATTTCTCATTGCTGTTTTTGTATGATTTCTACTTGTGAATTTACTTTAGCATTTTGTTCCTGTATTATTTTCTTGAATTCTTCCATTTTTTTGGTCTGTATTTTCTGTGAATTTGTCTATTTTTTCCTCATTTTTGTCTGCTTTTTGCTTCTTCTCTTGGATAATTGTGAGTATTAGAGATTAGAGTTCCCTATCAGGTAGTTCTAGTGACTTTTCTTCTACTGGAAAGTCATCTTGTGTTTTATTTTGGACGCCTACTGGAACCATCCTGTCCTGTTTTATTATATGTTTTCAGGTTGTCTGCTGTCTTCGGGGCATTCAGTAGTTATTTTCTTCATTTATTGATTGTACATTTGTTTGTTTTGTCCTGCTTTTTTGTTTTATTTGGTTATATCTAAGCAGCCAGGCTTTGCGTTGTTTGTTGTTTGCTTGTCTGTGGGCATAGTACTTATCACCTCCTTCTCCAGTGGGCTGAGTCAGTCACTCAGGTGTGGTACTGCAGGGCAGGTCCAGCTGAAGGGGAGTTACTGGGATGGATTGTTTGTGGCACGTACTAGGGCCAACAGGGTGGACCAGGAATCAGTGCAGGGAAGGTTCTGGTAGGCCGTGCCTGTGCTGCTTGGGGTTGTGATGTTCAGCGCATGGTGCAGGTAGGCAAAAAGGATGGGGGAGATTGTGATGTGGAGCTAAGATGGGTATTGGACAGAGGATAGAGGAACAGGAGCCAAAAACATACACACAAAGAAAGAAAAAAGAGTGCTAAGTGAGCTTGCTATTGGAGTGGAGAGATGAGAGACTGAGAAATGGAGAAAAATAAAAAGAAAAAAGAAAGGGTAAAAGAAAAAAAATGAATAAGTAAAAACAAGAAGAAAAAGAAAGGAATTAGAAAAGAAAACCCCCAGGGATCCCATTGTTGTCACTGGTGGGACTGAGGAAGTTTCTACCAGGCCATGAAGTACAGCCTAGCTAGAAGGGGTGGAAGTGTCACACAGCGCCAGGTATTCAGGAGACAGGAAGAGAAGGTAAATATAGAGACATGAGAAACTGGAAATGAAGAAAGACAAAAAGGGAAAAGAGATGAAAATGAAAGAAACAAAAAAGACAAAAACAAAAAAATAAAACAAGAAAAAGGAAATGCCCCCAGGGATGTCAATGTGGGTCTGCACAGAGTAAGGGAGTAGCTCCCAATCCACGCAGTACTACCTGGCTAGAAGGGGCTCCCAAGCTGAGAAAAGAAAAAACAAATAAATCAAAACAGAGCAAGTCAGAACAAACAAACAAACAAAACAAGCCCCGGGGGCCCCACCAGTGTGGCAGCACGTGCTGGGAAGCAGTTTCACAGTCGAACAGTGTTTCGCAGCCTTTCAGGAAGAAATAAAGATGGCACACAGAGCCAGGTATTTGAGAGAAAGGAGGTGGGGGTGGTGGTGTGAGGTAAGGAAGAAATCTAAAGAAGCGAACAAAAGCAACACCAGCAGCCAACAAATTTCATTCAGGGAGCTGGCCGGTGCAGGCAGGTGGAATCCAAGCAACACCAGGGCGAAGTTGGTGCTTCCTGGCCAAGAGACTATAGCTGCAAGAAGCAGAGGAGGCCGAGTGGGGGTGAAGAAGGGTGTGGGGTGGGAAAGCATATATTGCTGGTTACTGGTTATTCTGTCTCCTGCTGGAAACTCTGTGAAGCTGCTTTCTCATACCCCCTGTTCACCGATCTCTGATAGGAGTCCAAGATGGCTGACCTGTGCTGTGGTAGCTGATAGAGGACCTCTGCATGTATCTCTCCTCGCTCTCTGTTCTCTGTCAGTTTCTTATTCCATTCGGTGCTTGGCTGAGTTCTTTATCTCTTCACTTGATGCTTAGGGTTTCAGGATTGATGTCTATCTCTGACTTAGTTTTTCGGATCTTTGCTGTGGAGGGACGGTGTGGTGCATCTGTCTATAGTGCCATGTTTCCTGGAAGTCCTATACAGAAGAATTTTAACAGTATTCCCCATATATTACACATAAGAATCACCTCTTGTTAAACTGTAGATTGTGATTCGGTATATCTGGGGTGGAAACGCAAATTCTCAGGAATGGGTGGAACTGGAATAAATCAGTTTGAAGCCCTGATAAGCATTCACACAGGTTTGGCGTACAACATGAGTTATCTCACTCCCTTCCTTCCTCCTTGTTTCTTTACATTGTTCCTTCTTTTCCTTTAATTGTTGCCATTATTAGGCAGATATACATATTATCAATTCATGTAATTAGTTACTCTTGAAACCAGGTGGTTGATTACTAAATAGAGGGCAAAAACACCTTATATTTGCTATAGTTCTTGTTGCCTAAATAGTTAAAACTAATAGTGGCTGCTTATTGTACCAAATAATTTTTAAATTGTGGTAACGTGTAATTTAGTAACAGAGGGTAATAAGATAGCTTTTGTATCATTTTTCTTTGAATTTAGGGATTTAGGGAGAGTAGTACAGTATAGAGTTGGAGCCCTGGTGGCACAGTGGTTAAGAGCTATGGCTGCTAACCAAAAGGTTGACAGTTTTGATCTAGAGCTGCTCCTTGGAAAATGTATGGGGCAGTTCTTTCTGTCTTGTAGGGTCCCTGTGAGTTGGAATTGACTCAACGGCAACTTTTTTTTTTTTTAAAGTGTAGAGTAAGGAGCCCTGGTTGCACAGTGGTTAAGCTGCTTGGCTGCTAACCGAAAGGTCAGAAGTTCGAACCCACCAGCCACTCCACATGAGAAAGATGTGGCTGTCTCTTTCCATAAAGGTTACAGGCTTGGAAACTGTATGGAACAGTTCTACTCTGTCTTATAGGGTTCCTGTGAGTCAGAATTGACTTGATGGCGGTGAGTTAAGTGTAGGGGTTTAAAAGCTGAACTTTAGAGTCAGACAGATTGGAATTCAACTCTGCCACTCACCAGCTAGCTGATCTCAGGCAAATTATTCAACTTGTGTAAGCATCGTTTCCGGCAAAGTGGGGATAATAAATCCTACCTCTCACTCTGGAGATTGTGAGAATTAGTTATAGAAAAGTGATTAGTGAAGTATCTGGCACATAACCATTCCAAAAAAGCTATAAGTTTATTTTACTTCTAATGTACATTTATTGTCATGCTTTGTCGTAGGGGAATTATGCAAAGAGTGTTCTTTTATAAAAGGAAAAAATAACAATGAGGATTAGAATAACGAAAACTACATCTTCCTTCTAACCTCCAGCTGAGGAAACAGGAAGATCATTTGTTTGGATGGGACCCAATGATAAATGACTGTCACCCTCTCCTAGCAGGTATTGGCAGTTTGGCAGACGTGATATATTATCTCCATAGGGCTGGTGATTTCTTTCACAATAAGTACCGTGCCTTTTACAGTAATTGCAGAGCTATCAACTTTACCATTTTACAGCTGTTCTAGTGCTTTATTGCTTATTCCTGTGAAATGACTAATTTTCAGCTTTTGACCTATACTTTCAACTTCTATGAGGAGAGGTAGGAATAAATACTTGTTCATATCAGCTCTGTGAAGTCTTTGAGGTTTTTAAATACCTGGGTGACTTTTTCATCATTTGTGGGGCAGCAAGCACAGTCACGGTTACAGGAACATGCTGGCCTCCTGATAGCTGAAGCAGTCTTTTGTCCAGTGAGAAATTGAAAATGTGGTCTGCTGGCACTTTTCGTGGTTCAGCTTCTGTGTAATTCTGGATGATTAATGATAGAGGTTTGGCAGAGAAGTGCTCCTGTTTTACTCTCCACATATTATCAGGGTCTTTTCATAGCTACAGAAAGTGACAGAACTGTTGACACTCATTTAAATGCCTGGAGACCAAAAAAAAAAAAAATGGTTTGAGACATGCTTAATAGGTCTCCTGTGATTTTTTTTTTCTTGTAACATTTGATAGTTTTCTTTTCATCACTGTGAGTTTATTGTTTCATAGGCCCTTTATTTCACAGCTTATTCATAGCTAAATATATGAGACAAAAAGGCATGAGTCTTTTTTCAATTTAAAAACAAAACAAAACATTTGAGATCTACTCAGACTTGAGGCCTGCTCTAACTTTTGAGGGTGACTTGCTTTGTGTCTCATTTTTGGACTTGTCTGTATTAACTCAGTCCTGGCATCCCATATACAGAAAGGAACATTCAGCATCCTTGCAAAAATATCTCTGTCCCATTCAGACTGTGGAGCCAAGAGGTTTCTACATAGCTATGACCAGGATTATGTAGGGTTCTTGACAGTGTCTTTTTTCTGTTACTCTTGCCACTTTAAAAAACAAACCCATTGCTGTTGGGTTTTCTTGGCTGTAGTCTTTATGCTCACATTGTCAGGCATTTCTTCAGTAGTACCCCTGGGTGGGTTCGAACCACCAACCTTTAGATTAGTAGTTGAGCACAAACCATTTGCACCACCCCAGGGACCTTCTCTTGCCACTTCTCTGGAAGTTTATTCACAACATTAGTTTGGAAACACAATCTATGTCACATTGGCACCAGAGAATATGGATTTGAGATCTTGCCATCAGAATAAAGCCACCATGAAGCTTCCAGTTAAATAAATAATGACTAGATAAAAAATGGGAAAAAAGAGAAAAAACTAAGATCCTAGAAATGCATTTGATATGCCTAATCCTAATTCTGGTGTGCTGGTGGCACAGTGGTTAAGAGCTCGGCTGCTAACCGAAAGGTCAGCAGTTTGAGTCCACTAGCTGCTCCTTGGAAATTCTATGGGGCAGTTCTTCTCTGTCCTGTAGGGTTGCTATGAGTCAGAATTGACTCGATGGCAATAGGTTTGTTTTTTTTTTTTTAAATCCTTATTCTACGCTGACACACATGGGGTTGGTTTCTGTGAGTCTTAATCTACTGGATAGCAACTGGAAAACAACAACAACAAAAACACCTTGTTGGTTAGTATAAGCATGTGATCTACTTTGGAATTTTTACCCATATTCCCATCTCTGCTTTGTCCTGTTCTCTACTTTGATTTAGTAGTGATACAGCCCAGTCAGTCCAGCTGAAGTTCCAGTTTCTCGCCCGAGCCTATGATTGTAATAAGCAATGTGTTAGTTAGTGCTATTTATTTTCAGGAAGAAAATTGTGTAATAGATTATATGAATAAGTATTCGGACCTGGAATCTGCTTTTTCAATTCTTTGATTAGTGGATCAGCTTTGATTTCTCTATTCTGTACAACATCTTATCATTACTGTGGGTCAGTACAAGTCTACTGAGCATAGGGTATACAGACATTTTTCTTGTCTCATTGACAAGTTCTGTACATTCCAAAGGGGACACTTTGAAATATAAATGGAGTGTGATGCAAAATTTAAGCCCTACACATTTCTCCCTAAGAATATTGTTTTTTTTTTTTCACTGTATTTTAAACTTTATTTCTCAAACATGTAACTGGTTTGTTGTTGCCAAGTTGCGCTGGCAATTACCGAAGGCTTACCACTGTGGTAACATCTTCTCAGAGCAGACTGGGGAAATCCTCATCCTTTCAGGACAGTGGACAGTGTTTCCAGTGGCTGGCAAGTGACTATTATTTATCATCATTCATGGCTCCATAGTGCAGAATGGACAGACAACTCTGCAGAGTCATTGGACAAATACCAGTCTACCCACTAAACAGTCGGACCCTGAGCAATCTCCACCTGCTTTGCCCATAATTTGCCGAGTAGAGTGTCTTGAAAAATGAAAATGTTTGTATATTTGAACACACATCTTTATTCAGAGCTAATGCAATGTACATTCTGCACTTGTAGAAGGGAAATACCTATGGCTCGTGAAGAGTATAATGCATCAGGAAGAACCAAGTTCACATGCTGACAGGTACACGGCATTTAGAGTTCTCCAGTGCTTGGAGCCCTGATGGTGCAGTGGTTATAGAGCTCAGCTACTGTCCAAAAGGTTGGCAGTTCAAATACACCAGCAGCTCCTTGGAAACCCTGTGGGGCAGTTCTTCTCTGTCCTATATGGTCACTACGAGTCAATTACTCAATGGCAATGGGTTAGTGTTGCCACAATGCCCCCTTACATATGAAGTGTTTTATTTTTCACAGTTGCACTAGACCTTTCCCATGCAGATATTTTCCTTAAGTGGTGCATGTATTTATACAGAAAGCGTGTGGAATGATGCCCTGTCATTAAGGTGACATAACTTTTCACTTCCAAGGCGTTTTTCTACTAGTTTTTGCTTGGCATCATTAACTTGGAACAACCCAAGAATGTGATCTTTAATGTTCTGTATAGTGGCATGTGTTTGTAACCTTTACACTGTAAGTACCTTTTGTAGGATAGCTTTGACTAATGGGAAGTGTACTAGAATAATCATTTCCTGAGTTGGATTAAAAAACATGTTTAATATTTTTAATCTCTGATCGGAGTTGGAGGTTCTTTTTCAGATTTTTTTTTTTTTACTCTCGAGAAGTGTTTTTTGGCTCACCTGTGAGAATAAGGTCAAATGCCATTCAGATAAGAAATTATGTATAAGATTGTTTTGTGATTCACCAGAATTCTAAATAGAACTATTTTTGTGTTATCAAGTGATTATTTTCTAAACCCTTTGGTCATGCTTATTTCATATTTGTCAACAACTGCTGCTGTACTTTGTAGGTTTTTTTCTTTTTCTTGCAAGACTTTCTAACTGCAATTTCAGCACAATATTTATTTTCTTGCATTTTAGGAAGAACAGGAGTAGATTATTTATCAGGTATTTCTTTTTCACACAAGTATATCCCTGCAGTAAGTCAACCCATTAAAGAGACATGACGAAATTAAAGCCACCACTGAGGATAGAGAGGCTCTAAAATAAATTTCAAATAAGAATTTTTCTAAAGTTTTGAGCAATGGTACCTTGTTTGAAATAAGTATGTAGTTTAATATGATGATCATTTTGGAAGAGATGATAGCAATTTGGATATATGTTCTTTTTTTATTAAAGTTACTATCATTTTCTGCTTTTACTGTCAGTTTTTTATGTGTTTCTATTTTGAGTAGAAAAAAATCCTGTTTATCTTTGCGCAAGGTGTGGGAATCTGTAAACTATATTGCCAAGTGTTCAGAGGCTTCAAAGAAGGAAAGAATAAATATGGCCGTGCATTTTATCTAGCATTGCAAACTCCGAGAAACCGTTTTGTGGAACAGTCAGACGTAGAGGATTGTAGGAGACACTGTTGTGTCCTGGCCAGATCCTCTCAGCCATATACCATTTCTGTGTGTATCAGCCCGAATACTGACACCTGCATCTCTTTGACTGAGGAATTTCTCTGGCCACAGGAGCCTGCTTTTCCCATGTATGCAGTCAGAAGTTCTAGGGAATTAACAATCCCAGGGAGCAGCCTTCAACAAATGTTTGAGAGTTGGTGCATACTCAGCTCCCTTGCCTTGCCCTTGGAATAACCCTGAGGTCCCATGTTCTACGCTGCTTCCTAAGTTCCCCGGAAACCCTGGCCACGTAGTGGTTAAGAGCTACAGCTGCTAACCAAAAGATCGGCAATTTGAATCCACCAGCCATTCCTTGGAAACCCTATGGGGCAAATCTACTGTGTCCTATAGGGTCGCTATGAGTCGGAATTGACTTGACGGCAATGGGTTTTGGGTTAAGTTCCCCAGTGAAATGGAGCTTCAGTTGCTTATGGTGGCAACGTACTTAACTACCAACCATTTAGGAGCCTCCTTTCTTTTCCTATCTCATTTCCCTGCTCTTCCTCCAGTTCCCTGACATTCCTTCCAAATTAATACTTGCCCAAGAATCTTTGTCACGGAATTTGATTAAACTAAGCAATACAAGGATGCCCAGAAAAGTGTTTAGTCAGTCCACTCCTATAGTAGGTAGAAGATCCAATACAAATTATTCCATCTTGATGATAATTTTTAAAGAATCACCTTCCAAGAAAGAAACGATATTGTCTCTCATGAAAACTAATTTAATATTTTGAACAGCCCTCACTGTTTATCAGTTATGTAGTAGTATTCAAGGGTATCAATATACTCCTTCTGTCCTCTCTTGGAAAACATAAAAACAAACAAACAATAAACATTATTAAATCCAATTTCTTTCCTGGTTAGGCAGTCCTAGTAACATGCCATTCACCTGAGTATTGTTTTCCACCAATTTAGTCATGTTATGACTCTCTGGGGAGGACTAGGTGATTCATATTTTCTTATTAGTGGATCCCAGAGTGTGGTGGAATATTTCTAAGTAAGTACAAGAAGACAGACCTCCTTTGGATGTCTAGGTGATTATTTGTGTAGGAAACTTGGGTTCAAAGTGTTTGGGGGAACATGCTGGAACATCTCCTTTGTTCTAGATCAGTGGTTCTCAAACTAGAGCATGCATCAGAATCATCTGGAGGGTTTGTAAAAACAGATTGCTGGGGTTTTGATTCAGTAGGTCTGAGATGTGGGTCAAGAATTTGCATTTCTAACAAGTGTCCAGGTGATGCTGATAGTGCTGGTCCAAGGACCACACTTTGAGAACCACTATTCTAGGCAAAGGAGCACCATGGTCAGCCTCATAATGCTAGTAAGCTAGAACAGTGGAAGGCATGTCTTACACTTAGAATCAACTATAGTATCAATTCTAATCTGTTTCCTGCTGGGGAATGAAATCCATGAGATATATTACTACTATCTTCCCAGAAGCAAGCAGTGAGTAAATATTCTTTTATTTCTTCATTGTTACCCAGATGGATTACTAAAAGATGAAATAGTGGAAAGCAGTAGTGTTTCAGAAACAGAAGACGTGTAATATGCAAGATGAGTTATTTAGCTTTAGAGGAGAGAATTTTCATTGTCAGCAAGCTATCTTTTTTCAGACCACCAGCTGGTAGCAGTTTGGTATCAGTGTGTTACTGCAGGAAGTGTGGTGATGACAAATACGTTGTATTAAATTTTGAAATGAACCTGACGTTGCAGTTGAAAGTGCCAATAAGATCAGACTGCTATTCACACTATAGAGATCAGACTGCAAAGGAGATTAAATTTGAGAGTTCCTGTATCCAAGTTCCTCATTTCCTTTTGTTTAGATGTCTTGCAGTGAAATTAAAGGTGAAACTTTAATAATGTTTGTCAATAAGGGAATCCAAAAGAGAAAAAATAGAGACTCATTCTAATCAGAGCTTCCCCATCCATGTTTGATGGGAAGGTGGGGAGTAGATGTAAACTGGTGAATCAATTTAAATGCTAAAGAGAGAATTGCAGTGCAGTTTTAAATATATTTACTGTATGTTGTCTGTGGATAAACAGGTATTGCATTTTGAATTACTTCCTCTTTCCACCTTGTTGCATACCTAGACATTACAAGATAGCTTTGGTCTTTTCTCTCTTTTGCCAAGGTACCTAAATAAATTACTGTATTCACACGACTAGTCCACCAGTATTTCACAATCAGACTAAATATAGTCTGATTTTTTTCTAGCTTATAATATCTAGAAATAATTGCTTCTTGAATGTGCCTATGTCCCTCATAGGAAGATTCTCTCCTTTTGCTGTTGCTTTTTAAATTCGCATTGGGCAATCTACTTTCCCATTCCATGTGATTCAAGAAGCAAAATGAGCCATAGATTGCACTGATATTTCAAAATATATATCACATGATTAAATGGACATCCCAACCTGTCAACAGGAATTAATGTGAGGTTGTCACTCTTACCATCACTTTCAACTGTCCCCCTGGACACACTCTGTTGTTGTAGTTGTGTGCCATCAAGTTGATTCCAACTCGTGGCAACCTTATAGGACAGAGTAGAACTGCACCATTGGGTTTCCAAGGAGCACCTGGTGTGTTTAAACTGCCAACCTTTTAGTTAGCGGCCTGAGCTCTTAACCACTTGGCCACTAGGGCCCTGGACACAGACTCTTAGGTTTCCCTATTTCATCATGTATTTCACTACGGTGTTAATAACAGGGATTAGTTATAGCATTAGTCATGGGTATATAGTTTTGTTTTCTTCTTCTAAACATGCATTTTAAAGTAGTGTTTGGCAGTTTCCTATGGCCTTTGGATGGTGGCTTCTGACACAGCATCTCCCCAGTTCTACCTCTACGTAGGCTTAAGAAAGGTAAAGAAGATGGAGTAGAGCACATTTCTAGTATGATGGAGTATTTTTCACTGAGTATATGGGCAACGTGACTGGTTTAAGAAATGCAGTTAGAGACTTACCTGTGATATACCCATTTGGGTGTTTTCAAGAAAATATAATGAACTAATACTCTCCTGAATAGAGAAAAAAGCTTTGTGTGCAGGCTGAGAAGGATTACCAATTCCATGGAAAATCAATGAGAAGAAAATACTGCCTAGTCTTATACTTAAAAAAATTTTTTTTGAATTAAGTATAAGGAAAAACAACAGGAAAAAAAACTAAACCAAGAAAGTGGTTTCCCTCCCAGGATGATCTTAGATTACTTTACCTTTGCAACCACAAATGTTATTAGGTAATGTAAAAGATAGCAAATTTTGGAGGAGAAAAATTGTGACAGAAAAACTTCATTTCCAAGTTGTCTGCAATAGGTAAGAGATTAGAAAATATACTTTCCAGCTGAAGTATCTAGTGCTTCAGCCAATGGATTAATGAATCAAATTTGAAAATTCACACCATAGTAAAAGAGTTCTGATCTTTATTCTCCCCATCTAGAAAGTGACTCTAAGGAAATAATTTTAAAATTAGAACAAAATGCATATACATATATACAGAGATCTATAGCAGTATTTATAATATCTTTTGTCCATGTTTTCTGTTGGCCAAATAATCTCTTTAAATAAAAGAAAGGAGTGTATAACCTTTGTGTTATTTGTTCTATACTTACTGAGTGTCTGCTATGCCCAGTGAATTATATTGTCATGTATGGAAAGATACTAAACAAGTAGGATTAAAATATTTTACCAGAGAGATCATATATTTTATTTAATTGCTGTTGAGTTGGCTCTGACTCATGGCAGCTCCATGTACAACAGAACAAAATGTTGCCTGGTCTTTCACCATCTTCATGATCATTGGTGTGCTTGAGAATATTGTTATGGCTACCAGGCACTCATCTTCCAGCACTATATTGGATAGTATTTTGTTGTGATCCACAGGGTTTTCATTGGCGAGTTTTTCGAAGTAGGCCACTCAGTCTTTCTTCCTACTCTGGCTTAGTCTGGGTCGCTATGAGTTGGAATCGACCCGATGGCAATGGGTTTTGTTTTGTTTTGGCTTAGTATGTAAGCTCTGCCGAATCCTGCCCACCATGGGTAACCCTGCTGGTATTTGAAATACCAGTGGCATAACTTCCAGCATCATAGCAACACACATGCCACCACAGTACAGCAAACTGACAGACTGGTGGTAGAGGGAGGGAGGGAGGGAAGAAGAGAGAGAGGGATCTTAAGACTCCTATATTCTTCTTACTCTATAGGTAGATTTCAATGAACAAAAAGCATTTAGAAAATCCATGGCTCACAATAAATGCCACCTCTACCTTTGTCACCTCTGTTGTAATTTGTCTCCATAGTCATGATCATGCAGTTCTGCTTCTGAGATGCTCATCCTTCTCTTCTTCCTTTGGCTACTTCTTATTCATTCTTTGAAATCTTGGGTTGGCCTTCAAGAAATCTTCTTCCACCTCCACTTGACCTCTTTTACATTGGTCTAGAATCTCAATGGATATTATAGTTATACCTTATCTGAGATTATTTGTCACAATCAGTATGATAATCCTTTTTCTTTACTAGTGAGTGGTTGAGAAATATGTAGGGTTAACTCTATTTGATCTAATGAGATGTGGGAGAGGGACATGGACAAGGAAGGCTATTGTCTCAGTTGCTGCTGTGATTCAGCTTATGATCAACAGATCGTGTGCCTTTAGGATGAAGGCATTGCTTTTTACAGTAGGGCAGAGGTGTAAAGACACTCTGGGTCCTGGAAGACATGGAGCCCCTGAATCAATAGTCTTAGAACTGGTTGTTATATATGACAGTACATTTCCTTATTGTTAAAGCTGGTTTCTATCAGTGTCTATATCAGCTGCTGCAGAAATCATCCTAGTTGATAAAGTGCCCCTCTTCTGTGTTCTCATAACACGTTGTGAGTCAGTTATCAGTGTTTCTACCACATTATATTGAAATTATCTGCTCACTTGTTTCCCTCTCCGTTTGGTTTAGTTCTCAAGGGCAGAGACCTTACTCTTGGCATGATGCTAAGGTGTCTGGCAGTTAGGATGTATTCTATAAATGTTTATAGAAATTAAGGGAATTATTTCAGTTGATTTGTAAAGCAGTCCAATTGGAGAATATTATTATTACCCCAATTTTACTGATGAGGAGATTGTAGCCCAGAGATGTTGATTGCCTGAAGTCATTCAACCAGTAAGTTATAACTCTAGGAGTTTGAACACCGGTCTTAGGACTCCAAACCAATGCTTGTTCTACTTCATCAGTGTCAGAAAATGCATATCACATGTGCCAGTAACACTGACATTGCCCTGTCTCAGACTCATGCAGGTAGCTTTCATTAATTAAGGTGCTGTTTTTTTGTTGAGCCTAGACTTGGCCTCAGATTCACTCTCACTGCAGCACTAAAAGGCAGCCACTGCCAATTCATTGCTGTGTACCCAAAGGATGAAACCCATCTTTAGCCCCACACTAAGCATATGGCCTCTGTTTCCTTAGTGTGAGCTAAGAGCAAAAGAGAGATTATCAGGGACAATGAGAACATAAGGCCCACCCATGTTTCTTTCTGACACTAATTGTATTTAAGTGAAATATATATTACTTAGTTACCTGGTTTTCTGTGGCAACTTTACTTCTAATCTTAATTGTAGTCAGACAGCTAAGCAAGATAGAATTTATTCAGAAGGCTGGGTTGAGAGTAGAGAGAGAAGCAGATTCTCTGAGATATGTGAAACCATAATGGAGAAGGTAGGAGATGGCTGTTTAGGGACAACCATCTTTTCATTCCTTCATAGTGGAGGTTTTCCTAGAGGGAGGTGATAACAGAATTGCTAAGTGACACCATGCCGTGAAGTGTGAGGGAGTTTGGTAAAAAGCAAGCAAAATTCTATACACATAAGTGGCCCTTGAAATCACATCAGAGTTTATTAGAATATACTTAAATGGTGATTCACTGAGAAGGGACCTAATTTTGCTCTATTATTCTATAAACTGAAAGATGACAAATTTTAGCTTAACATACGAATACATGTTCCATTTTAGCTGTCTAATGATGGTGAGGCCTGTAATGAACTCGGTCATGGAAGGCATTTACACAGAGGCTGGAGACTATGTCTCAGGGTTACTACAGCAGGAATTTTCACACCGTTCTGCCAGTGAGGGTAGATCTTTAGACCCTCTACTGCTGTTTTGGTCTTGATATTTCTATACTTGAAAGATATTTAGCATTTCTGACTATCCCCCATGAATTGCTGGTTGTACCCATAACCCTATCACTGTGTGAGCCCAATATGTCTCCACATATTTCCATTCACCTCTAGAGAAGTGGAATTGCTCCTGATTGAAAACCACAGGTAAGGAGATGCCCAGAGGCATGCCCAAACTCCCAAGAAAAGATTATGTTGTTAAATAATTAATTTTAATTAACTAATTAATTTTAAATAATTAATAAAAATTAAACTTGTTGTCATTGAGTCATTTCTGACTCATAGCAACCCTACAGAACAGAGTAGCACTGCCCCATAGGGTTTCTAAGGATGTAATCTTTACGAAAGCAGACGGCCACATCATCTTTTTCCCACAGAATGGCTGGTGGGTTTGAACCGCTGACCTTTTGGTTTGCAGTCAAGAGTTTAGCCGCTGTGCCACCAGGCCTCCTTTAATAAAAATTAAGACAAGAAAATTTGTGATATATTTTGAGTGCATTGCAATTAAAAGCAAACAGGTAAAATGAGATCATGCTTCAAATTAAAGATTTAAATTTCAGGCACATAGAAAATTCACTTATCCAGAAGGGCCAGTCATTTCCCTGACTGATAAACAAGGCATCACTGTTTATAAGGGGTCCAGAGGATTTTTGATGGTGAAGAGGAGGGTGAGAGAATGATACGAGAGAGGAAGTGTGACTTCCTGCTTAGAGGATATTAAGGTGCATGGGGATGTGTTTACTGAGGCAAGAAGAGCCCTATGCTTTGGGAACTTGGCTGGGAGCACAATCTCAAAATCATTTTCATCCAATATTTATCAAAAGTGCAGCTGAGAAAAACAATATTAGTTCAGAAATTCTGAAATCTTTCCCTGGATTTAGTCAGGCCGGGGAGAGCTGTGTGCCTGGCGTCCATCATATTGACAGCCTATGGAGTTGCTTTTACAGAATTGTTTATTGCTGCAATGCCAGCTGCCTGTAGTGTGTGAGGTTATAAGACTCTCCTTCGTGAAACTCATTGTCATTCCTTCCAAAACGTATGAGGTTTAGGGCCTTTACATTGTATGTGTCAGCCTCCTATGTGAGAATCCTTAGGAGAAGCACTGGCTGGTTCTAGTTCAAGCTTACTTGTGTATCTCCTGATCATTATGGCCAATTTGTTTTTTTCAATACACCCTGAAAATTGTGCTGTTGATGAGACTTCTATATTCTTTCGCTTTTGGATTCATTTGGAGTTCCCCCTCTTAGTTTCTGCCTTTCTTTCCTCCCACTTGAGTGTCAGTTTGTATACTGTGTATCATCCTCATCTCACCGCTTGCTAGATGTGTGACATTGAACAAGTTATTGAATTCCTTGGTGTCTCAGTTTTCTCATGTGAGATGGAAATAAGACTAGAGCCAACATCGTAGGTTTGACGTAAATATTGATTCCATCCACGTAAGGTACTGAAAACAGTTCATGACATTTGGCTAGTGCTGCAAAATATTAGCTGTTGTTTTTGTTAAAATTATTAAATCATCTTTTATTTTATGTACATAAGCTACCTTTAGTATTTACAGAATGAATTGGTGGTATAAATTAATGGAAATGATGAGTGTGTGGCTTTAGGCAAATGATTAATCTCTCAGAAGCTCAATTTCCACACTCATGGGAATAAAACCCATTGATGTGAGTCGATTCCAACTCATAGCAACCCTACAGGACAGAGTAGAACTGCCCAATAGGGTTACCAAGGCTGTAAATCTCTGCAGAAGCAGACTGCCACATCTTTCTTTTGCAGAGCAGCTGGTGGGTTCTGACTGTCGACCTTTCGATTAGTAGCCAAGCGCTTAATCGCTGTGCCACCAGCACTCCTTATTTGTGGGAATAGGGATGCTATTTTATATATTTTTTAATTTTGAATGAATTTTAGCCTTACAATAGAATGGAAGAGTTGCAAAGACAGTACAGTGAACTTTTTTATATCCCTAACCCACTTCATTTAAAGTTAACATCTCACATTACCAAGAACCAGAATGTAACATTGGTACAATATAGCTTGTTTTGAGGGTCAGATAATATAAAGGCTTTGTCGAGGTTCTAGTACTTCTTAATTTTTCTGGAATAAAACCTCATTGCAAATGAGTCGAAAACTGTTGCCCTTTCGGTTAGCAGCCTAGCTCTTAACCACTATGCCACCAGGACTCCTTTCTGGAATAGAGAATCTGGTAATCTTCAGATGTTTGAAAGTGTGATTTTAATATAATGATTGTAAAGGATTTAGAACTTTTGAACTGGAAGATGAAGGCATAGCCCAAGCTTTAGGCTTAGCTCACATTCTAGAAGAGAATGACTTTCATTTCTTCAGTTAATTAAAGAAAATGCCTTGGTAACAATACAATTTACTATGATTCCTGGCATATCCCTCCAGTAATAGGGAGGTAACTTAGTGGCCTCAGGCGCTGGTAATAATGTGAGGCAAGCGGTGATGTGATCGGCCATAATTATACCTAATGTCAAAACAGGGTATCTAGGCATTGATGGATACAGGTCTTTACAAGCAACAGGAAGGAAAATCGATGGAAAATAAATTTCTTTGTTGTGAAAAATGATTCATTGTCATTCCTAACATTCTACTTTGGGCTGATTTCATTTTTTAGGTTCAAATTTGTGTATGGTGTTCAGTAAGGATGAAAAATACATGTGTTCTCAGGTGGTTTTGATTAAAGATAATAAAACTTTCCATTTATATACTACTTTTCACTTTTCAAAACACTTGCTTTGATTTACATTATTTTATTTCACTCCTCACAACAGCCCTGCGAAGTCAGCAGGAATTGGTGACTTACCCCCACGTATGACTGAGGAAATTGAAGTCAAGAGAGGTGATGTGACTTGCTGGAGTCACAAGGCAAGCACTTGTTACTGTCTCCTTATGCCTGAGCCCATATACTGACAGGGAGTCAGCTAGTGGGTGCAAGGACTGAATCCTGGGTTTCTATATGGGATCATGGAGTTGAAACAGCTATCATAAAAGAATGAAATTTATGTATTTGAGATGTAAATATTTCTGCCCCTAAGTAATCTAGGGCAAAAATTTAAAAATCCGTATATATCTATATCTTTATCTATGTCTATATCTATACATCTACATCTGCAACTACGTCTACATCTACAACTACATCTACATCTACATCTATCTCTAAAACCACTGGAAGCATGATGTAATGAAAGAGTGCTAGACAGGTAATAGAAAACTCTTGTTTTTAATCCCTGCTCTCCTGATGTCCAGCACTGTTTCATTGAGAAAGTTATAAGACTCTTCTTAGGTCAGTTTTCTAAAGCATGATATAGGGACACCAATGCTTACCTCAGAGGCTTGATGTGTAAATACATTGAGGTAATTTAGTTTGGCAGTCCTCACTACAGTCCCAGACACATATTAGATACTTAAATATATTTTTGTTTTCTATCAAAGGATAGCAGTTGCAAAACTTTGAAGAGTATATCCAAAAATATAAAATTGTTTGTAGAGTTAAAAAAAAAAGTAAATTGGAGGGGGAGGGGCAGGAAATTTTAAATGTAAACTACTAGGAAGAGGAGAATCCTGAAAGCATTCTTGATTATCTTTAACTTCCTTTCAAATGTTCTCATGCCCATACTCCTTTCTAGCAGTGTATTTATTCCAGATATGAGATTTTAATACCAACTTAAAAAAAATAAAACAAATCCTTTATTTGCTTTTGATGGTACTTGGCCTGTGGATAAAGACAGCAGCTCTAGATTAAGCAGTATAGTTCTCATTGTTCATCTTGTATCTTTAAAACTTAGCAGTGTCTGATACATGGTAGATACTCAGTGTTTGTTTGATGAGTTAAAGGAATGGTGTAGCTGCCTAATGACACCCTAGGAATCTTGATATTTAAGAGCTAAAAGACACTTAGGCATTGAATCCAACCCTGTCATTACATTAAGATTCAAAAGGGTTTGATTTTTCAGAGAGGTAGAGCTGAGACCAGAATCCAGTCACCTTGCCACCAGCCAAGTGCTCTTTCTGCTACTCCATTATCAATAAATGGATATTCCGTTTCTCATACCAGGGCTCCCTTTGTGTAAGGGAACCTGATGTTCCTGTTTTTAGGAGTTTGAACATTTTGGGGTAGATGTTATATCTGGAAATCCTGTAACCCTTCCCTCTAACAGAACATTTTTCAAATCATGTCCTACGGGATATTAGGTTTCGGAGTTACTAATGAATAACCTGGAAAAATTGATTCTCTGGTTAAATAAAAGTGGAAATGCTACATACTGTATCTCTCTTCTGGATGTTTGTGATGCATGTTACTGTAGAAAGGGCTCTAAGAAGAACACCCTTCAAGAAACCTACTTAACTGTGTTTACTTGGGATTTTCCTAAAATTGTTTGCGCATTGAACACTTTATTTATAACGTACAGACTGACATTTTGTAGAACAGTATTCCCAAGGATACCATTTTAGGGATTTCTGTCGTCTAACTTTCAGGTTTGACTAAGTGTTACCCAACACTCTGCAGTCCTCAGGAGCAAGCTCTTTTCTACCCTGTGAGTGTAAGGCAGGCCAAAGCATTTTTTTTTTTTTTTTTTAATGCACCGTAAAGACATCACTCTCACCTATGCATTTGTCAGAAACATATTACACTGAAGTTTCAGTAGGGGGAAGGGTTATGCATAAAATGACCATTCATACTAGTTTGCTAAGTAAAACTCAGTTTATCCCTGTTGTCCAGCCATAATTATTAATGTCACACCCTTTAATCATCACCCTTGGAATGATAAATTACATGGTCATCCTAGTTTTACATCACACAGCACATAGTAATTCCCCCAAGCAGGTAATTCCCCCACTACATGAGCCACCATTTGTCTTCAATACACTCTATTTTTGACAGCCGGTTCCCATCTCATCTTCCTCCTTGACCTTCCTTCACAGTACATGAAGCCCCACTCCTTCTCCTCTTGCTCATTTATTATGCAGAGTCTCTTCAATTATGTGATACCTGGGGACCAACTTCTTTCTGTTGGAAGAGAGGTTTTAAAAAATTCTTGTTATGAAAACTCGTATTGCCCTACCAAAGAATTTTCATGTTTTGCTAAGACCTCTGAGATATATGACCAGAAAATTAAAAAAAAAAAAAAAAAAACAGTATATAAATAGACCTTGTACATAATTCCCAACACGTCCTGTACTAATTCATCATGGATTCCACTATAGTCCCTGCTGTTTCTCAACTGCACTTGCAGATTGTCTATTTAGAAGACAATAAGGCCAACATCATCCAATGCATACACCCACCAGAGCTCAGGTTCGAGTCGACTCCATCCACGGAAACCTTGGGATTCTTCACACTGGGCTTCTGGTCGCTTGTCTCGCATCCTCTACTTGCCATGATACCATGTTCTGCATTGGAAACAAAGCTATCTCTGACTATCCCTATCCTAATCGATTGTTCCCATCTCTTATCTTCTATTTTACTTGTACTTCTTACTATACAGTTTCAAATTTAGTCACCCAACTGTGTATTTTAATTTGAGCTTCCTTCTTTCAAATATATGCTCCTTGAAAATAGAAACTGTCCTAATAATTTGAAATTGCCTCCCATGCCTAGAACATTTTAAGGCTGAAATGAATCAGGGAATTCCAATCATAGAAGGTGCTTTAGAGATCATATAATTCAGCACTGAAACTTTCAATGACTTGCATGAATTAAGGGGTTTATTGAAGGCAGATCCAGATTGCCAGGAAAAATTACTGAATGAAAAGAGAGTAGTAGCCCATAGTTATGAGGTCATTGGTGGTTGAGTGGTAGAATTCTCACCTTCCATGCAGGAGACCGGGTCTGATTCCTGGCCAATGTACGTCATATGCAGCCACCACCTGTCTATCAATGGAGGTGTCTTAGTCATCTAGTACTGCTCTAACAGAAATACCACAAGTGGATGGTTTTAACAAAGAGAAGTTTATCCTGTCACAGTCCAGTAGGCTACAAGTCCAAATTCAGGGTGTCAGCTCCAGGAAAAAGCTTTCTTTCTCTGTCATCTCTGGAGGAAGGTCCTTGTGATGCATCAGTCTTCCTTTGGTCTGGGAGCATCTCAGCGCAGGAACCTCAGGTCCAAAGGACATGCTCCACTCCCAGCACTGCTTTCTTGGTGGTATGAGGTTCCCATGTGTCTCTGCTCGCTTCTCTCTTTTATATCTCAAAAGAGATTACATTAAAACACTATCTAATTTTGTCAACCTTGTCAGTATAACTTCATCACAGTGATAGAATTTACAACACATAAGGAGATTACATATAATCTCATCATAGTGATAGAGTTTACAACACATAAGGAAATTACATCAGATTATACAATCATACAACCCTGGGAATCATGACCCAGCCAAGCTGACAGATATTTTTGGGAGACACAACTCAATCCATGACAGGAGGCTTGCATGGTGCTATGATGCTGAACAGTTTCATCTGAGCTTCCAGACTAAGATGGACTAGGAGGAAAGATTTGATGATCTATTTCTGAAAATCAGCCAATGAAAACCCTGTGGATCACAACAGTTTGAGCCAGCCAATCATGGGGATGGTGCAGGACTGGGCAGAGTTTTGTTGTGCATAGGGTCAACATGAGTTGGGGGACAACTTAATGACAGCTAGCAACAACAGTCCATAATTAAGGTTCTAAAAGTCTGGATGACTGTAGCTTTGTTCTGGTTTTGAAACTATAGGTTGACTGACAAGGAGATTTCTGCCCCTCATTGCCTTCTCAAGAAATACAGCCAGAATGCTCCTTAGAAGCAAGGATGGCAAGACTTCATCTCATGTACTTTGGTCATGTTATCAGGAGGGACCAGACCCTGGAGAAGGACATCATGCTTGGTAAAGTAGAGGGTCAGTAAAAGATAGGAAGACCCTAAATGAGATGGAATGACACAGTGGCTACAACAGTGGGCTCAAGCATAGCAATAATTGTGAGGATGGCACAGGAAGGGGCAGTGTTTATTTCTGTTGGTCATAGGGTCGCTATGAGTTGATATTGACTCAACGGCACCTAACAATAACAACATTGCCTTCTCAATATTCCACATAGTCAATAGCATGGAGATAATTGTATAATCCTGTAGGCTTGAAGTGAGGGTTAAAATGAGACAGTACATGTATTATGTGCAATTCAGAATCGCGGACATACTGGGTGCTTCGTATATGGTCTCGCTTGCTCCTGTTGCTGTTTAGTCTATTCCGACTCATAGCGACCCTATAGAACAGACTAGAACTGCCCCATAGGGTTTCCAAGGAACGGCTGGTGGATTTGAACTGCCGACCTTTTGGTTTGCAGCCGAGCTCTTAATCACTGTCCTACCAGGGCTCCTCGTATATGGTAGTTAGTATCAATTGTTTTATTAACAGTTTTTAATTATTCTGTGTTCCAATTACTTGAATATCTGAAGCAAGTTGCCTGACTTTGGGCAGCTTATGATGTGAAGTCAGCATCATAACATCTGCTCTGAGCTGTCTCCAAGGAGGGTTGGGAGTGTGGGATTGCTATGGTGACAAGGATTCTGCCAGACCTGCCTGCAGCAAGGGAGTTTGCCCTTTTCCTGAGCCCATTGACTTTGATGACACTTGCCAAAAGTGTCCTTGGGTGTTTGTGGCCTGGTTTTCTGTACAGCATGGCCTTCTGGTCATTCTTTCCTGTGCTTTCATGGGTTATAGTGACAACGTCAGTGCTGCACACTGGGCAAGGATCCCCAGGGGCTAGAAAAGCGTGTGTGTATAGCTACTGCTTTAATTCATAGAAGGAATGATTTGCAGTCCACAATGTCATATAATCACGTTTCTGACAACTGTTGTTGTTTTCAGGGTTTTTAGGGGATTGTACCTTTTGCTGCACATGGAGAGTTGATGGGCACATGCCCTGCCAGCTGTCATTGCTGCTCGGGAGACAGCTGCCCACTGATAGCCTGGAGACCGTTAGCTGGCAGTGGATTTCTATGTGTCCTCGAGGCAGACCACTTATCATGTGGCCAGTTAAGGGCTGAGACATGGTGCATCTCACTGCCACACTATTGCTGACAAGTCATCACGCAAGCCAGGCCATCAACTGCAGTGTGGCTTTGCCCTTAAGAAAGGTCTTAGGGGCCAGGAGGTGTTTTCCTCATTAAGGGCCTCTGGCAGGGGTTGCTCAGTTGGCAGAGGTGTTGATGATAACCTCTGCAGGTGAAGTCACTCTTCCTGAGAATGGCAAGCAGGTGTTATAAGCACAGAATTGCTACCCTTGGACCCTTCACTTACTGGCCTGACGTATTTATTCAACAAAACAGCTATTCATGGCAGGATTTATGATTCCTTCCCTGAGTTCATCCTCTCCATATTGTATTCTTTCATAATGCAAATATAATTTTATTTTCAGAGGTTTATCTAAACCTTCTAATTATTATTCGTATTTCCATTGTTCCTTTGCTGCATCCTTAAGACACAGGTGGGAACTAAGTATGGAGCGAGGTTGTCTCTCTGCTTTGAGATAACCTGGTGCAGGAGTAGGGAAATTGGTGCTTCTCCTGATTCTACTGCTTTTTTTTAACTGGGTATCTGGGCTGGATGTTTAGTAAATTACATGGGCTTCCCCAGACTTATGCTTCCTCTTGCACCTGGGCCTTTTTCCACATTTTCCATCTGCTCGAAGCACCTTCTACACCCAGCGCCTCTGCTGCCTTCCCACCTGCACTCATCCACTCATCTCAGCTTAGGTGTTGTCCTCTCTAGGAAGCTCTGTCTGCCCCTCAAGACTTGGAGGGTACCCCTAAATGTCCCCCATCACCACCTGTGTACAATCTTATATAGCCCTAGTTGTACATACACACATGTGGACATGGGTTATATTTTTTATGCTGGATGATGATCTGCCACTGTGTTATGACCATTTGGCATATCATTTGCACATCTTTAATACAATTTTTAATAGCTTAACTGTATGTCATAAGACAAATGCACTGTGATTTATTGAAGGAATCACATATTGTTGGATATGCAGGGTGTTTCCACTTTTGGTCTATTACAAATAATGCTGCAGTGGATATCTTGATAACTAAATCCTTATGGTTTCCTTATGGTGAATTAGTAGAAGTGGATTTTTTGGTGTTACTATTTGTACTTTATGGGTTTGTACCTTCTACAGTATTATTGAGATTGGAGATTTGACCATAAAATAGAAGAAAGACAGAGGTGGGAAAAGCCTTTATGAATAAGTTTATCCCAGCTAGATCACAGGCCTGTTCATGAATAATATGCTAATGCACAACATATATTTATGCAGCAAAACATGGTGATGGCATGTATGAGAAGATGCATAAAATATACTCTAAGAATATTATAGTATAGGAGGTGAACAAGATGCATATGTCAATAGTGTAAGCAAAGAAAGCATCATGAAGGAAGAGGCATGTTGTTTTCATGATGAGAATGTCTTTTCTGGCCAGGGTGAATGGAGGTAGGGGTTTTTTCTGCATGAGATGGTATTTGAGATTAGATTTGAAGGATTGGCTAGATTTGTACACTACAGAAGAGAAATGGGAAATGGAGAGAAAATTCTAGGTAGAACGAATTATGAAAGTAAAGCTTGGAAGCAGAGAAGCAATAAACATTTATCCAGAATAGTCAGACTTTCAATTGCTACATGAATAAGAAATATCTGTGTGTGTTTTTAACTTCTGCCATTCACACTCTATCTTTATTCTTCTTGCTATAATTGCATGCTCTTATTTATGTAACATATTTTAGACCTTCTAGGTCTTAATTAAAAAATGTATAACAAACAAAACTATCTCACCTTAAAAGGAAAACGATCATTTCCCTGTTCACCGTTACCTTTGGAAAATCTGGGACAAAGGAAGAGGAACCATAGAATATACTGAGATAGGTTTTTAAAATTAAGCTAAATTATTTGACATGTCTCTAGTTCTGATCTTGATTTATATTTCCATAGCCAGAAAAGCAAAGCCTGTGTGTGTGCATGTACACCCGTGGGCATTTTTATAATTGTGTTAGCTGGGTTGTATATGAGTGTGTACAGGTTTGTCTTTGAAAAGACTGTGAATATAGAAACAAGAAGTGACAGGAAAATCTGACTGGTAAGAAAACATCTTGAGGTAGTAGACCCAGATTTTGAAGGAAAAGAATGGGTACTGTGTCCCACCTTGTTGACACCCTTGTTAATAATCCTGTCATTGGATTTTTTTATAAACAGCCAGATTCCTATAGAATCAAGAATTTGTTTCAAGGAATATTATTTGTATAACAGAGATACAAAAGCCAGAAAATCATGAGGATAGGGGATGCATACAAAACTTCTGACCTGCATGCCTTAAAGCATTAATCCATTCTTAGACCTAGATGGCAAATCATAGATACAAATTTATGCATCCTTGGCAGTTTTCCTAACTTTGGACTTTTTCTCTTCTGAACTCTTCATCTACTTTATATAAGGTAGTAGTCTGAATTGTGAGCCTTAGCTTGCTCGTCTAGAAATTGAGTTAATGGTCTCGCCTCACTGGCTTTGTGAGGTCACAGCCAAGATAATGCAAGCCATGTAAAATTGATCTTTGCAACTTCTTCAGAAAAACAATAAAGAATAATGAGAAAAACAAATACGATTATATATAAGTCACGATCTCAATATAACTAGAAGATAGAGAAGGTCTACACTTCCAATTGCATTAAGTAGAAAAATAAACACTAAATCCAGTGAGCTGTCTCCTGTCCTCCCTGTAACGAGCTTTTGGGGAGAGCAAGGGCAGCTCTTGGGGTGCAGAGAGTTGCACTTCAGGAAACATAGAAAAGGGAGCTGGAAGCAGACCTAAGAGTGACCTAAAACCAGCACAATAAAGAAAAAGACCACCCTGTGTGTGAGAATATTGAAAAAGGGTATTCTAATTTAGAGCACTCCCTTCTGAGATCAGATTTAAAAGTGCACATATGATTTGAGTAGAGTCTCCCTGGGAAGATAATGCTCCAGGCAGAGAAAGAAGCTTGCTGTTATTTTTATTTGTATTGTATTAACTTCGTAAATGAACTTAGGGAATCTTTATGATGTTAATTCTTCCGATCCAAGAGTAACTGTACCTTTACATAGGCTCAAGTTGAGCTTTGAGTCTTTGAGGAGTGTTTTAATAATATTTATACAGATTTTGTACTTTTTTTTGTTAAATTTATTTGTTTCTAAATGATTCATCTTTTTTTGTTGCTATTTTAAGTGGAGTTTGCTCTCTCTTTGTGTCCTCTATTTCTTTATTGTATATATAAATGAAGACTGTAATTCCTGGGTGGTGCAGATAGTTAACATGCTCAGCTGCTAACTGAAAGGTTGGAGGTTTGAGTCTACCTTTGTAAGAAAGATGTGGCAATCTACTTCCAAAAAATGAAAACCCTATGGAGCACAGTTCTGCTCTGATGCACATGGTGTCACCATGAGTCAGAGTCAACTTGACGTCAATTGTGTTTTTTTTTTAAAGAAAGACTGTTGATTTCTTATGTTAATTTTATAGCTTGCTACTTTATTGAATTCTTTTATTATTTGAGTTAATTTCACTATTGACTCTCTAGAGTTTTCCCAAGTACACAGTCATATCATCTGCCTCCCTAAAAGATTGTTTTACTTCTTTTTATTCAATTTTTATCAAATAATGAATTTTTATCTAAATGCATTAGTTAATATATGATGAATAGTGGTATATGCAGTGTAGTTTTTTTTTTTCTTTTAGTGATCTTAGCTGAGATAACTCTAATGTTTCTTCTTTAAAAAAAATTGCTGACCTTAGGACTAAGGTAAATGTATTTTATATCATTTCCTCCAATTCCTGTCTTCTTGTGTGTTTTTAACAGGAAACTATGTAGAATTTTGTCAAAGACTTTTTTTAGTATCTATGGAGGTACTAATTTGATTTTTTACCCTTGAGTCTATTAACATAGCATATTATATTAATGGATTTCTGAATATTGAACCAACCTTGCTTTCCTTGGATAAGTCCTACATGGTCATGGTGTCTGGATGTGGTATTACATTTTGTTTGCTAATATTTTATTTAGAATATTCCCACTAACATTTAAAATATTTTTCTGTAATTTTCTTATTTTAAATAACATATCAGGTTTAGTTATCAATGTTATACACTAGAACAATTTATAGGGCATTGGGGCTGTTTGGTCTTTGAAAGTTTGGAAGAATTCCCCATAAAATCTGGTGTTTTTGTGTTGTATGTTTCCATGATCATTTTCTTTATTTCTTTTAGGAGAATTGATCTATTTAAGCTTTATATTTCTAATGGAATCAGTAAATCATATTTCTCTAGGAAATTATCTATTTAATATGGGTTTTCAAATTTATTTGTGTAAAGGTATATAGTTTCTTCTGACTCAAGAGTTAATTTCCTTCTTATAATTGTTTATTGTGTACATCACAACTAAAAGATTAGCGCCCCTAATATATGAAGAACTCTTAAAATGTAAGGGAAAGAGGCAGGGCCTAGACGGTGGAGTAGTCAGACAATTCCTGTAGTCCCTCTTACAATAAAGACCCAAAAAAACAAGTGAATTGATTATATATGACAGTCTAGGAACCCTGAACATCAAAGGCAAATTTGAGGAATTGGACTGAGTGTCAGGGAGAGGGAGAGATGGTTTGGAAGCAGAGAGGAGCTGTCAGAACTGACCCAGCAGGAACCAGCACCCTGCAGGCCAGATCTGCTGGCATGCGCGATGAGGCAAGTAGTGGCGCTGGCGACACGTTTTCCACATTGGGAGAGACCAAGTGGTGGAGAGTCTACTCACACCTCCTGAACCAATGAAAAGCTGCTCTAAATCAGCAAAAGATAAGTATATGCATCTAACCCACATCGCGGGTCATAAAACACCCCGTTTAGGAAGAACCTGCCTGCTCCCCATTCTGCACAAGGTCCTGGGCCAACTTCAGTGATTACCATGTCCCCTTGGCCAGAAGTAGGACCGGTCACATGCCCTCCCAGCCTTGGAGAGGGAACAAATTAACAAATGGGGGAAAAAATCTGCCAGTTCCCCTAATCCGGGAACTCAGGGCACAGCTCCTTTGCCTAGGCACAGGAATAAGGGGTCCACAGACTTTGAATGCCTTTCACCACTGCATAGACTTGTGTGGGCCCATTTCAACAGTGTAGGCCCTCGTTAGCACAACACAAGTGGGTATATATCTGAAGCCTAAGTTTAACTGTATCAGCTATATAAGTTGGTGTGGCAGGTTTGTGACATTTGACACTGCTTTGCCCATTAAGCAAGGTCCTCACCTACCCACATCAGGGGCCTGAGGACTGGTGGTTCCACTCATGCCATCTAGCCACCTGCAACAGGGTTCCAAGAATAAGTGGTGCCTCCCCATCCTTAGAGCCAACATTGAGTGCTCATAGTCTGACTGCAAAATGCACCCACCTATGCACTCTAGGGAACAGGGACATTCTTTCCTCCCAGACACCAGGGGCAGCCGTCAACCCCATGCCTTGCTCAGCATGTGACCCCCACTACAGCCAGCTACCTGTGCCTGCTGCAATCACCCCTGCTCATCTGGGACTGTAGGTGAGAGTGTGCACCACACACTTGGTGACCGACTACCTGGACACCTGAGCTGAATCCATACAAGAAAAGTAAATGAACTCCTGGGCTCACATACCTAGTAACAGATCTAACCACCATCTATAGACATGATCCATCTATAGAGCTTCAAAGGCACCAATAATCAAAATAGCTCACATGGGCAGCCTATTTGGACATATCAAAACAAGAAGCTAGGACACAGTAAGCAAACATAAAATAAATATAATAACTTATATTTGAAGACAAACTTATGTTTGAAGACAACAGTCAATATCAAATCACATAAAGAGGCAGATCATGATGGCTTCAGCCAGCTCCCCAAAACAAAGACTCAAGAAGTCTTCCAGAAGAGGAGAACTTCTTGGAATTACCAGAGGTAGAATACAAAAGGTTAATATACAGAACTCTTCCAGAGATCAGGAAGGACATCATTCAAAATGCAGACCAAGCCAAAGAGCACACAGAAAAAGCAGTAGAAGAACTTAAGATTAGAGAAGAGCACAATGACAAATTTAACAGTCTGCAAGAATCCATAGAGAGACAGCAAGTAGAAATCCAGAAGATTAACAAATACAATTTCAGAATTAGACAACTCAATAGAAAGTCATAGGAGCAGAATTAAGGCAATGGAAGTCAGAATTAGTGAGATTGAAGATGATGCACTTGACAGCGACTTATTTGAGGAAAAATAGAAGAATTTAAAAAAAAGGAAGAAACCCTAAGAATTAGTGAGACTCTATCAAGAGGAATAACCTACTAGTGATTGGAGTACCAGAACGGGGGAGATAACAGAAAATACAGAGAGAATAGTTGAAGATTTGTAGGCAGAAAACTTCCCTGATACCATGAAAGATGAGAAGATATCTATCCAAGATGCTCATCAAATCCCACATAAGGTAGATCCCAAAAGAAAGTCGCCAAGACATATTATAATCAAACTTGCAAAACTAAAGATAAAGAATTCTAAGAGTGGCTAGGGATAAACGAAAAGTCATCTACAAAGGAGAGTCAATAAGAATAAGCTCGGACTACTCAGCAGAAATCATGGAGGCAAGAAGGCAACAGGATGACATATATAAAGCATTGAAAGAAAAAAAAACTACCAGCCAAGAATTATATAACCAGCAAAACCAAATTAGGGTGCTTCCAGATAAACAGAAGTTTAGGGAATTTGCTAAAACCAAACCAAAATTACAAGAAATACTAAAGGGAGTACTCTGGCTAGAAAATCGATACCATAGATAACAACCCAAGACTAGACCAAAGACAGAGCATCCAGATATAAATCAAGATAGGGAAGTCACAAAAATAAATCAAGCTAAAACACTGAAAATAGGCAAACAGAGACATCAACATGTAAAAGATGACAACATTAAAACAAAAAAGAGGGACTAAAAATGGAGTCATATATCTTTCATATGGAGAGGAAGTCAAGATGATATAAAGAAATAAAAGACTGGTTTAAATTTAGAAAAATAGGGGTAGATATTAAGGTAACCACAAAGGAAACTAACAATCCTACATATCAAAATAAAAAAACAAAAAAACATAAAGATGCAGCAAATACAAAATCAACAACAATGAAAAAGGTGAAAAGAAAATACATAAAGAAAAACAACTCAGCTCAGAAAATTAAGTGGAACAAAGAAACTGTCAACGACACACAAAAAAGACATCAAAATGACAGCACTAAATGCATACCTATCAATAATTACGCTGAATGTAAATGGACTAAATGCACCAATAAAGAGACAGAGAGTGGCAGAATGGATAAAAAAACACGATCTGTCTATATGCTGCCTATAAGAGAAACACTTTAGACTTAAAGACAAAAACAAACTAAAACTCAAAGAAAGGAAAGAAAAATATCAAGCAAACAACACTCCAAAAAGAGCAAGATTGGCAATATTAATCTCTGACAAAATAGACTTTAAAGTAAAATCCACCACAAAGGATAAGGAAGGACACTATATAGTGATAAATTGTCAACACACCAGGAGGACATAACAGTAATTAATATTTAAACACCCAACACAGGGCTCCAAAATACATAAAATGAACTCTAGCAGTGTTGAAAAGAGAGCTCCAGTGTAATAGTAGGAAACTTCAACACACCAGTATCAGTGAAGGCCAGAACATCCAGAAAGAAACTCAGTACAGACATGGAAGATCTAAATACTACATTCAGCCAACTTGATCTCATAGACATATACGGAACACTCCACCCAACAGCAGCCAAGTATACTTTTGTGTCCAACACACATGGAACATTTTCCAGAATAGACCACATATTAGGCCATAAAGCAAGGGTTAACAGAAGCCAAAGCATCGAAATATTACAAAGCATCTTTTCTGACCATAAAGCCATAAAAATGGAAATCAATAATGAAAAAAACAAGGAAAAAAAATCGAACACATGGAAACTGAACAACACCTTGCTCAAAAACTACTGGGTTATAGAAGAAATTAAGGATGGAATAAAGAAATTCA
>NW_004443969.1:11555554-11566262 GCF_000243295.1 Trichechus manatus latirostris
ACTCGAACAAGTAGAAAGAGATCAGCAAAAGAAGTCCTCAGGCACCAGAAGAAAACAATAATAATTAGAGAAGAATTAAATGAAATAGAATAACAATTGAAAGAGTTAAGACCAAAAGATGGTTCTTTGAAAAGATCAACAAAATGAATAAACCATTGGCCAGACTTACAAAAGGAAAATAGGAGAGGAAGGAAATAATCTGAATAAGAAATGAGATGGGCGATACCACAAGAGACCCAACTGAAAGTAAAAGAATCATAACAGAATACTATGAAAAATTGTACTCTAACAAAATTGAAAACCTAGAGGAAATGGACAAATTTCTAGAAACTCACTGCCTGCCTAAACTAGCACAAACAGAGGTAGAAAAACTAAATGAACCTATAATGAAAAAAGAGATTGAGAAGGTAATTAAAGAACTTCCAACAAAAAAAGCCCTGGCCTGGACAGTTTCACTGGAGAAGTCTACCAAATTTTCAGGGAAGAGTTAACACCACTACTACTAAAGGTATTTCAGAGCTTAGAAAAGGATGGAATACTCCAAAACTCCTTCTATGCAGCCAGCATATCCCTGATACCAAAACCAGGTAAAGACACCACACACAAAAAAAGAATTACAGACCAATATTCCTCATGAACATAGATGCAAAAATCGCCAACGAAATTCTAGCCAGTAGAATTCAACAACATATCAAAAAAATAATTCACCATGACCAGGTGGAATTCATACCAGCTATGCAGGGATCGTTCAACTTTAGAAAAACAATCAATGTAATCCTGTCACATACATCAAAAGACAAGAACCACATGATCTTATCAGTTGATGCAGAAAAAGCATTTGACAAAATCCAACACCCATTCATGATAAAAACTCTCAGCAAATCGGGAATAGAAGGGGAATTCCTCAACATAATAAAGGGCATTTATACAAAGCCAACAGCCAACATCATCCTAAATGGAGAGAGTTTGAAAGCATTCACCTTGACAACGGGAAGCAGACAAGGATGCCCTTTATCACCACTCTTATTCAACATTGTGCTGGAGGTCCTAGCCAAAGCAGTTAGGCTAGAAAAAGAAATAAAGGGCATCCGAATTGGTACGGAAGAAGTCAAAGTATCTCTGCTTGCAGATGATATGATCTTATACACAGAAAACCCCAAAGAATCCACAAGAAAGCTACTGGAACTAATAGAAGATTTCAGCAAAGTATCAGGATACAAGATAAACGTACGAAAATCAGTTGGAGTCCTCTACACCAACAAAGAAAACTTCAAAGACGGAATCACCAAATCAATACCAATTACGGTAGCACCCAAGAAGATAAAATACTTAGGAATACATCTGACTGGAGACGTAAAAGGCGTATACAAAGAAAACTACAAGACACTACTGCAAGAAACCAAAAGAGACCTGCATAAGTGGAAAAACATACCTTGCTAATGGATAGGAAGACACAACATTATAAAAATATCAATTCTACCCAAAGTGGTCTACACATACAATGCAATCTCAATCCAAATTCCAACGGCATTTTTTAATGAGATGGGGAAACAAATCACCAACTTCATATGGAAAGGGAAGAGGCCCCAGATAACTAAAGCATTGCTGAAGAAGAACAAAGTGGGAGGCCTCACACTACCTGATTTTAGAACCTATAACCACCTCCATAGACAAAACAGCCTGGTATTGGTACAACAACAGATACATAGACCAATGGAATAGAATTGAGAATCGAGACGTACATTCATCCACCTATGAGCAGCTGATATTTGACAAAGTCCTATAGTCTGTTAATTGTGGAAAAGACAGTCCCTTTAACAAATGGTGCTGGCATAACGGGATATCCATCTGCAAAAAAATGAAACAAGACCCATACCTCATACCATGTGCAAAAACTAACTCAAAATGGATCAAATTCCAAAATATAAAATCTGAAACGATAAAGATCATGGAAGAAAAAATAAGGACAATGCTAGGAGCCCTAATACATGGCGTAAATGGAATACAAACCGTAAGTAACAGTGCACAAACACTAAAGAGAAACTAGATAACTGGGAGCTCCGAAAAATGCAACAGTTATGCTCATCAAAGTCTTCACCAAAAGAGTAGAGAGACATCCAGACTGGGAAAAAGACTTTGGCTACAACAAATACGATCAGTGTCTGATCTCTGAAATATACAAGATACTGCAAAACCTCAACAACAAAAAGACAACGCAATTAAAAATGGGCAAAGGATATGAACAGGTACTTCGCCAAAGAACAGATTCAGGCAGCTAACAGACACATGAGGAAATCCTCATGCTCATTAGCCATTAGAGAAATGCAAATCAAAACTACAGTGAGATACCCTCTCACTCCAGCAAGGCTAGCATTAATCCAAAAAACAGAAAATAAATGTTGGAGAGGTTGTGGAGAGACTAGAACAATTATACACTGTTGGCTGGTATGTAAAATGGTACCACCGCTTTGGAAATAGATTTGATGCTTCCTCCAAAAGCTAGAAATAGAAGTACCGTATGATCCAGCAATCCCACTCCTTGGGATATATCCTAGAGAAGGAAGAGCCATCACACAAATAGATATATGCATACCCATGTTCATCGCAGCACAGTTCACAATACCAAAAAGATGGAAACAAAATCTAGGTGTCCATCAGTGGACGAATGGATAAACAAGTTATGGTGTATTCACACAATGGAATATTACTCAGCGATAAAGAACAATGATGAATCCGTGAAACATAACATGGAGGAATCTGCAAGGCGTTATGCTGAGTGAATTTAGTCAGTCACAAAAGGACAAGTATAAGACCACTATTATAAGAACTCAAGAAAAGCTTTAAACACAGAAGAAAACATTCTTTGATGGTTACAAGGGTGGGAAGGGAGGGAGGGGGTGTTCACTAGCTAGATAGTAGACTAGAATTATCTTAGGTGAAGGGAAGGACAACTCACACTACAGGGGAAGTCATCACAACTGGACTAAACCAAAGCTAAGAAGTTTCCTAAATACAACCAAACACTTCGAGGGAAGGAGTAGCAGGGACTGGGATCTGGGGACCATGGTTTCAAGGGACATCTAGGTCAATTGACAGAACAAAGCTTATTAAGAAAATGTTCTGCATTCCACTTTGATAAGTGGTGTCTGGGGTCTTAAAAGCTAGTGAGTTGCCATCTAAGATGCATCAATTGGCCCCAACCCCTTGGAGTAAAGGAGAATGAAGAACACCAAAGACACAAGGAAAATATTAGCCCAAGAGACAGAAAGGGCCACATAACCAGAGACTCCATCAGCCTGAGAGCGGAAGAACTAGATGGTGCTCGGCTACCACCAGTGACCGTCCTGACAGGGAATACAACAAAGAGTCTCTGACAGAGCAGGAGTAAATTGGGGTGCAGAACTCAAATTCCAGTAAAAAGACCAGATTCAATGTCTGACTGAGACTGAAGGGACCCCTGGAGGACAGGGCCCCTGGACTCTTTCTTAGTCTAGAACTGAAAACATTCCAGAAGCCAACTCTTCTGACATAGATTAGACTGGACTCTAAGACATAAAATGATACTCGTGAAGAGAGTGCTTCTTAGCTCAAGTAATACATGAGACTAAATGGGCAGCCCCTGTCCAGAGGTGAGATGAGAAGGCAAAAAGGGACAGGAGCTGTTTGAATGGACACGGGATATCCAGGGTAGAAAGGAGGAGTGTGCTGTCACATTATAGGGAGAGCAACTAGGGTCACATAACAATGTGTGTATAAATTTTGGTATGAGAAACTAACTGAACTGTGAACTTTCACTTAAAACACAATTAAAAAAATTAAGGGAAAAAGATAAGAAAAACCAATATAAAAATTGGAAAAGCACAAACAGATGATTCACAAAAACATACAAATGCCTCTAAAACATATAAAAAGTGTTTCACCTTTACTCAGAATTGTGTAAATTAAAACTACACTGAGATATTCCAATCTATCAGATTACCAAATGTTAAAAAAATATAACAACATACTGTGCTGGTGAAATTGTGATGAAACGGCACCCCTATATATTGGACTTCAAATTGGTACTGACCTTTATGAGGCAGAATTTGGAAATATCCAAGGAAAGTATATATACTTTTCTATTTTGACTCAGTATTTCTACTTATAGGTCTTTATCTAGAAGACGCACCCTCAGCAGTACAAAACAAAACATGCACAAGGTTATTCATTATGACATTGTTTATAATTGCAAAATAGCGGCAATAATCTAAATGCTCATACATAGGAGGATGGTTGAAAGGAGAGTGGTTGAATAAACCATGATACGGCCACTCAATGAAGTAATATGCAGCTGTAAAAAAAAATGAGGCAGAGTTCATGAAGTAATGTAGTGTGATTTCTAGAATATATTGTTAAATGAAAAATACACAAAGTATAAAAAGTTACTATAGTATGCTACTGTTTTCTTAGAAGCATGAAGAAACAAAAGGAAAACCAGAGATTAATAAGTTTGGATACCTGCAGGGTGTGAGAATTCGGTGGAAAGGGTAGAAGTATTTAGTGAGGAGGAATGATCCTTTTATGAATGTATCTTTTTTAAAGACCTTACTTCTTTTAGAACCATATCAATGTTTCACTTAGTAAAAAAATAAAAATAAAAAAATAACGAAAACAGGAAAGAAAAGATAATCCACAAAGATTGGGATTTATTAAAAATAAATAGAAATATGTTTCTATGGTAACAATTCTAAAACTACTTTTTTTCTCTTTCATCCTATGAGCCAGGTTTTGCGCCATTGCGGAAGAGAGTTATACATATGTAAAGGGGGATCATGGAATGATTTGTAGTGTTAGTTTACAGTTGGATTAGTTGGATTGGTGGTATCAGTGTGAAATTGTGGTCTTCAATATATGATTAATAGATAGATGTAGAGTTATACATATGTAAAGGGGGATCATGGAATGATCTGTAGTGTTAGTTTACAGTTGGATTAGTTGGATTGGTGGTATCAGTGTGAAATTGTGGTCTTCAATATATGATTAATAGATAGATGTATAGATAGATAAACAGATAGATAGATAGACAAACAGATATACAGACAGACAATAATGCATATAAAGACTTCCATCTTCAGCTCCAACATGTGATGAGCTTGGAAGTCTTCACTCTCATACTCACAACAAGAAAAAGCTGGTAAAATAGAAAATCAATGAATTTTGTTGGACCCATCAGTGAACTGAGGTTTCAAAGGGAACCATCACCCTGAAATTTGGGGAGACACATGCATCCACAGAAATGCCATAACTGAGCTCTGTGTACCTTGAGCAGAAGCTGCTGGAGACATAAACTAGTAAAAACCAAAAATAAACCCGTTGCCGTCGAGTCAGTTCTGACTCATAGCGACCCTATAGGACAGGGTAGAACTGCCCCATAGAGTTTCCAAGGAGCGCCTAGTGGGTTTGAACTGTTGACCTTTTGGTTAGCATCTGTAGCTCTTAACTACTATGCCACCGGCGTTTCCGAAACTAGTAGGAACACATAAATATTAATTTTGACAAATGACTAGAGACTGAGTATAGGCCTGCTTTACAGTAAGAAACTCCTAGGGGTCACAGTCTTAAGAGGGCAACACTTTCATGGGCTTTCCCTTCAGAAACCTCATCAGGTTCTCAGGGTGAACATCTGAGAAAGATACCCACCTGACCCTCATAGGGGGAGAGAAAGTGTAACCATTTTGAAATATGCCCAGAGTCTTCTCATAACAAATGCCTATTCTCCAGGGAAAAGGACTTTACCAGAGCTCAACTCTGAAACTTTATCCTAGCCAAGGGAAGAGAATTCATCCTTATGCCACCCTTCTGTCTCACTAACAGAGAAAGGTTATAGTCAACAGAGGTCAGGGCTTCAAGAAAATAGATTGAAAATGCTGCAGCCAGGGAAGGGAATATGGTATAGGGAAAAAAAGGTATAGAGCTGGAGAAACACTTGTGAGGGTCACAGCCCCAAGACACAGGAGCACTAAGTCTGAGCTTTACTCATGAAATTATAGAGTCCTCTTCCTCCCTTGCACTATGCCACCACATCAACAGGACTCTAGTATCATGACAGTGGTTTATAACTAAAAAAGATGCAAGACACAGAATTTCTTGAGGCATAGTACATAGGACATCATGTTTGGCAGAGAGCCAGTGAAAATGAGGGAAACCGTTAATGAGATGGGTTGACACAATAGCCACAACAATGGACTCAAACATACTAATGATCCTAAAGATGGTGCAGGGCTGGGCAATGCTCCGTTCTGTTGTACATAAGGACTCCATGAGTTGGAGTTGCCTCGACAGCAACTAACAACAACAGTACATAGGGAAGCCCAAAATCAAGAAACCCATTGCCATCGAGTCAATTCCAACTTATAGCGACCCTATAGGACAGACTACAACTGCCCCCTAGGGTTTCCAAGGAGTGGTTGGTAGATTTGAACTGCTGACCTTTTGATTGGCCAACGAGCTCTTAACCATCACACCACCTGGGCTCCCCAAAGCCAAGAGGGGAGACAAAAACAAGGGCAGTAGAAACATTTGAAGTCTCTGGTTCTTATACCTACAACAAATACTAAACAAAGACCAGCTTTTATATGTTGTTGTTGTTAGGTGTCATCAAGTTGATTCTGACTCATAGCGACCCTATGCACAACAGAGTGGAACACTGCCCGGTGCTGTGCCATCCTCACAATCATTGCCAAACTTTTATATAGATTAATATAAATCCACATATTAATGTTCTATTTAATCTAATTCCTGTTACATAATACAACATGTTTGACTTCCCACAAAAAATTACAAGGCATGCCAAAAACAAGAAAAAAAAAACACCCTCTGAAGAAACAAAGCAGTAATTAGAGCCAGACTCAGATATGACACAGATGTTGTAATTATCAGATAGGGAATTTAAATGTTAAGTTCCATAGTTTATGTAATAGAGACAGAGTGGGGAGTAAAAAAAGAAAGAAGGGAGGTGGAGAGGAGAAGCAGACAGTGGAAAGAAGGGAAGAAAGAATAAAGCCAGGGTAGTAGAATGTTAATATTTGGACAATCTTGTAGAAGGATATCAGGGATTCTTTGCACTATTCTTGCAACTTTTAGTTAAGTCTGAAACTGTACAAACAAAAAATAAAAATTAAACGAGATGATCTGTGTAAATTATCACTAAAATATTGGTCAATTAGAAGCTGTTCAGCAGAAGAAATAGACACATTACACTGTGGAGAGAGGTTACGGCATTATAAAGTGGGGAGCAATTGAAAGTTTGAATAAGAGATATCGGAATCAGCCGCATGATTTATGAAGATGAATTGGGGAGGCATGAAATGCAGTTGTCAGTTCAGAATTGCTGTTGTAGGAAGGGCAAGGAGGAATCTTTGTTCTTGGGTTCTGGGTGCTTAGGAACATCACTGAGCCTCCACGTTCTCTTCTCATTTTCTTAGGCATCAGCAGTTTGTTCAGAGAATTTAGTACGCAGTGTTTGTGAAAGCTGATGCCCTTAAGTGTAAGACATGCCCATTATATTAATGAGCATAAGACCAAGTCTGCAGAGCACTGCTGGCCAATTTAATCTTGTATCAGTCAAATGACCAGGACAATTTCCTATTCAACATACACGCTTGCACACATGATTGAATGTACACAATTGGGGATGTGGGTGGTGAATTCAGTTTTTATTTCCAAGAGTAGCAAGTAGATCTATCATGCTTGCATATTTCTACTCCATTCTTCTGCTGGCCTGCTTATCAGTTATTTAGCTCCAACTTTTCATTACGTCTTCACCAAAGGGAAGAAGAAAGGGAAATACTAATAAGTCCATATAGTCATTTGTCAGAAACTCTTCAGAGTCATTATGGGTGCAGATATCAATGGGATAAGTGAATTTCTCTTGTCCTCGTTTATTTCCATCCTTCTCGGGTTCCTCTACTTCCTGCCGCCTTACCCCAGTTTTTTTTAATAGTATTTTTCTGTGTTTTAGATGAAAGTTTACACAGCAAATTAGGTTCCCTAATTAACATGTTTATTACATATCATTCCATGACATTGGTTACAATTTTCTATTTCCATTCTGTTTGTTCTGTTTCCATTGATCTAGCTTCCCTTCCCTTCCTTGCCTTCTGACCTTTCCTTTTGAGTAAATGTTGACCATTTGGTCTCATATAGTTGATTGTTTAAGAGAGCACATTACTCGTGGGTGATATTGTTCATTTTATAAGCCAATCTATTATTTGGTTGAAAAGTGACCTACAGAAATAGCTTCAGTTCCAAGTTCAAAGGGTATCTTTGGACGATAATCTCGGGTATTCCTCTAGTCTCTATTGGTCCAGTAGGCTTGGCCTTTTTTTTAAGAATTTGAATTTTATTCTACATTTTTCTCCCATTCTGCATGGGACCTTCTGTTGTATCCTTGGTCAGAACTGTCGGTAGTGGTAGCCAGGCATCATCTAGTTCTTCTGGTCTCAGGTTAGAAGAGGCTGTGGTTCATGTGGGCTGTTAGTCCTGTGATCTAGTTTATTCTTTGATCCCCTACCACAATTTTGAAGTGAAAATAGGTGTTATTTCCTCTTTATAATCTTTCAATGGAGTAACCTGGTACATCATGCCTAACTCTCTGACGGGATAGATCAGGGCTCTTAGAGAGATATGACTTATGTTTAACTAAAATCTGGTTTCTGAGAGTAAGTGGAAAACTGCTTAAATAACTATAGTTCACATTTCTTCCACAGTTCTTACCAGGCTTATAGAAGCTGCACTTGGAAGATAATTCTGCTGCAGCTGGCAGCCTTTTAGCCTTCTGAGGAATGGAGTGTCAGGGTTTCAGCTTCTAGTTTGAATAACTAGTACCAATTGCCATGGTGTCGACTCTGACACATGATGACCCTATGTGTGTCAGAATAGAACTGTGCTCCGTAGGGTTTTCAATGGCTGATTTTTCAGAAGTATATCAACAGGACTTTCTTCTGAGGTGGCTCTGGGTGGACTTCAACCTCCAACTGTTAGATTAGCCAAGCCGCGTTAACCATTTATACCACCTAGGGACTCCATTTGGAGGATCCCATTGCTGTCGAGTGGATTCTGACTCGTAGCAAACCTATAGGACAGAGTACAACTGCCCATAGGGTTTCCAAGGCTGTAATCTTTATTGAAGCAGATTGCCACATCTTTCTCCTGCGGAGTGGCTAAGGGGTTCAAACCACCACCCTTTCGATTAGCAGCCAAGCACTTAAGCACTGAGCCACTAGGGCTCCTTCATTTGAAGGATAGCACCACATAATGTCCCCACTCCTCCCCTCTATGCCTACATCCTCTTTGAGTAGTAACAATAAGTTTAGAAAAAGGCTCTGTATATATAAATGGAAAAGAGTATCCTGATGAACTCCTGATTTCTGTAGATTCTTATTATGTGGCTTTGTCTATGAACACAAACCTTTACTAAAAGGTATATGTGTAAGTGAGCAGTTATATGTGAAGAAACTTTTGGAAAATGTTTTTGTTTTCTCCCTAGGCTAAGAATTTAAATTACCTTACTGTAAATTTTTACCCTCATTATTTTTGTACTGTGATACCATTTGGGGAGAAATATTGTTCACATTTTTTTATCTAAGATATTTGAGTAGGAGAAATTGGATGTCCTGGATTTGCATTAAAACAAAACAAAATAAAACCCACTGCCGTTGAATCGATTCCGACTCATAGCAACACTATAGGACAGAGTAAAACTTCCCCATAGGGTTTCCAAGGCTGCAATGTTTACAGAAGTCAATATAAGTCAGATTTGCATTATTTATGAGAAATTAACAATGAAAGGAATGGACATCAGTAAGACTCCTAACATACTGATACGGAGCAGAGGTGAATTACAGGGCATCCTTGGCTGTAGTATAATTGGATACTAATGGTATGCCCTCCCATTCTACAAGCAGGTTATATTAAATAAACTTGTATGTCTAACTCTTCACTAGCAGTGATGAATGTGTTTTAAGACTAACTGATGTTTTTTCTTTTCTTTTTTGTTTCCTGAAAAATATAATGAAGGACAATGAGCCTCCTCTTTTATAACTTTAAAGGATATGCAATATGCAAATTTATGCACATTGTAAATACTTAAACAATGAAGAATTATATAAAATCAAAACTAAAAGTCTCATGTCTCAAAACTCCTTCCTCATTCACTCTCAATAAATAACAAGGCTGGCTTAGGCTATTATTTTTGATGGTTTTCATATATGTATATGAATATGTTTTTGCATTTGTCATATATTAAGGTGCAAACATATAGCTAATTCCTCTTAGTTGATCTCCAAGGATTTTATATACTTGATGTTAATAGTAATCATCCCAAAAAGATTATAAAAGCTAATTCAAATAGTCATTTCATGAATTGAAGGGAAAAAAAAAATCATGCTGTGATGAATATCCCTATAAGAATTTTTAATATAAACACAGCATACTGAATCCTTGTTTTGATAAGTGGGATAATATTTTTACCTACCTAAGATTAAAAAAAAAAAAAAAAACTCTTTTCTATGTTCTGCTTAACTGTGGGCAATATGCAAATAGGAGGATCTTGCTTTACACTTTTTTTTTATATATTTTTTATGTTTTATTGTACTTCAGGTGAAGGCTTACAGAACAAATAGTTTCTCATGAAACAGTAGTACACATGTTGTTTTATGACATTGGTTAA
>NW_004443969.1:11567686-11625811 GCF_000243295.1 Trichechus manatus latirostris
ATTAAGGCCTGAAGTGTTGGTCCTATTTTTTCTTCTATGAACTTTATAGTTTTAGGCTTTATATTCAGGTCTTTGATCCATTTTGAAGTAGTTTTTGTATGCGGCGTGAGGTATGGGTTCTGTTTCATTTTTTTGCAAATGGATATCCAGTTTTGCCTTGCTTTACACTTTTGAACTTACTTGTAAATGGATTTTAATAGAGAAGATGAAAAAATATGAAGCTAGTGTAAAATATTTTCCAAAGGCCAGGTGGCTAGAATAATTAATGAGAAAACAATGCTGGTGGCCAAATATTTTTAGAGACACAACTGGGCTTTGGGAAGAAATAGCTTCAGATTCTGAAGAGACTATTGCAGAGTCATCACTTAAAGATATCCTTTTAAAAGCTTCAAGGAGCATTGGAAGCTTGAATATTTTTCAATCTTTAATGATTTCTCCTTTACTCAAATCCTTAAACCTGTAACACTGCATTCTCCCTTAGATACTTTAGACATATATACCATTTCTCTTTGACAGTTATAAATTATTCAAGGGCATAGAAGGCTTTGTACTACTTGTATATGTTTGTATATCTTACTGATTCCCACCTCAAATTGGGTATGATATTGATGCTCTATAAGTGCTTGTTGAAATAATCAGTTTTGATTTAAATGTCTATTTGAACCCACTTTATTGTGGCATTTTATACTATAGATGTTATTAAAATTTCTGTATATATTAAAATTTGTGTGTATATAGTAAAGTTTTCTATATATTAAAACTTATGTAAATACTTTAAATTGAATGTTCAAGTTGTTTTAGACCACTCTGCACATTGTTACTTCTCTCTTGGTTTGCCATCAACTTGTTTTTTTTTTTTTAATGAATTTATTCTGTTTATTTCTAAAATACATACCTAAATAAATTATAACTTACTTATAGAAATCTGCATAAATCATAGTGATACTGGATAAATTTTTGAAGAGTAAGCACACATGTAGCCAGTACCCATATCAAGAATCATAACATTGCAGGTTACCCATAATCCCTCCTTATGCTTCATCACAGCCTACACCATCCATGGCAGCCACTGTCTTGCCTTATAAAACCATAGTTTGGTTTTGCCTGTTTGTGAACTTTATATTGTTGTTAGGTGCCATCGAGCCAGTTCCGACTCATAGTGACCCTGTGTACACCGAAACGAAACACTGCCTGGTCCTGCGCCATCGTCACAATCGTTGTTATGTTTAAGCCCATTGTTGCAGCTACTGTGTTAATCCATCTCATTGAGGGTCTTCCTCTTTTTTGCTGACCCTCTACTTTACCAGGCATGATGTCCCTCTCTGGGGACTGGTCTCTCCTGTTAACATGTCCAAAGTATGTGAGAGGAAGTCTTGCTATCCTCGCTTCCAAGGAGCACACTGGCTGTATTTCTTCCAAGACAGACTTTTTCATTCTTCTGGCAGTCCATGGTACATTCAGTATTCTTCACCAGCACCATAATTCAGACGCAGAAGTTCTTCTTCCATCTTCCTTATTCATTGTCTAGCTTTCACGTGCATATGAAGTGATTGAAAATATCATGGCCTGGATTAAGCGCACCTTAGTCCTCAAAGTGACATCTTTGCTTTTTAGCATTTTAGAGGGGTCTTTTGGAGCAGATTTGCCAAATGGAATACTATATTTTGCAGCAGATTTGCCCAGTGCAATACATCCACCACACGTCTGTCAGTTTGTTGTACTATGGTGGCTTTCGTGTTGCTGTGATACTGGAAGCTTTGCCACTAGTATTTCAAATACCAGCAGGGTCACCCTTTTTGGACAGGTTTCGTCAGAGCTTCCAGACTAAGACAGACTAGGAAGAAGGACCTGACAGTCTACTTCAGAAAAAAATTGGCCAGTGAAAACCTTATGTATAGCAGCAGAACACTGATATAGTGCCGGAAGATGAGCCCCTCAGGTTGGAAGGCATTCAAAATATGACTGAGGAAGAGCTGCCTCCTCAAAGTAGAGTCAACCTTAATGACTTGGATGGAGTCAAGCTTTCGGGACCTGTATTTGCTGATTTGGCTTGACTAAAAATGGGAAGAAACAGCTGCAAACATCCATTAATAATCAGAACATGTACAATGTATGAATCTAGGAAAACTGGAAGTCATCAAAAATGAAATGGAATGCATAAAGATTGATATCTTATGCATTAGTGAGCTGAAATGGACTGGTATTGGCCATTTTGAACCAGACAATCATATGGTCTACTGTGCCAGGAATGACAAATTGAAGAGGAATGGCGTCTTATTCACCCTCAAGAATGTTTCAAGATCTATCCTGAAGTACAACACTGTCAGTGATTGGATAAAATACATACCCCTACAAGGAAGACCAGTTAGTATGACTATTATTCAGATTTAGTCACCAACCATTAATGCCAAAGATGAGGAATTGAAGATGTTTACCAACTTCTGCAGTCTGAAACTGATCAAACATGCAATCAGGATGCATTAATAATTACTGGTGATTGGAATGTGAGAGTTGGAAACGAAGAAGAAGAACTGGTAGTTGGAAAATATGGCCTTGGTGATAGAAAGGATGCTGGAGATCGCATGATAGAATTTTGCAAGACCGGCAACTTCCTCATTGCAAATACCTTTTCTCAGCAGCATAAACAGTGAGTATACATGTGAACCTCACCTATGGAAAGCACAGGAATCAAATTGACTACATCTGTGGAAAGAGACGATGGAAAAGTCAGAACAAGGCCGGGGGCTGACTGCGGAAGAGACCATCAATTGCTCATATGCAAGTTCAAGTTGAAGCAGAAGAAAATTAAAAGAAGACCACGAGATACAAAATACAACCTTGAGTATATGCGACCTGAATTCAGAGACCATCTGACGAATAGATTTGATGCATTGAACACTAATGACCAAAGATCGGAGGAGTTGTGGGAAGACATCAAGGACATCATACATGAAGAAAGCAAAAGGTCATTAAAAAGACAGGAAAGAAGGAAAAGACCAAAATGGATGTCAGAAGATACCTTGAAACTTGCCCTTGAACGTTGAGAAGCTAAAGCGAGTGGAAGAAATGAACTTTATATAGGTATAGACAAACATTTAGTTATTGACAAAGATTGAGAAATATCTGACTCTTTTTACTTACAGTTATGTTTCTAAGATACATCTATGGTGTTGAAAGTGCATGTTGTCCATTCCCTTTCATTGTTAAATAGCACTGCATTGTTTGACTCTAATACAATTTATTTGTTCATTTTATTTTGATGGTCATTTCTTTGTACATCTCTTTTGCATGTACATCTAAGTACAGAATTGCAACATCATAGAGTATGTGTATGTTCACTCTTAGTAGAAGCTATCACGTGTTCTCCAAGGTGGTTGTGCCAATAGTGATCCCACTAGTAGGGAATTAAAGTTCTAGTTGCTACACAACCTTGTCAGTCTTGGTGTTGTCAGTCTTTTCCCTTTAGCCACTATGGAGGGTGTGTTGCACGCTCTCATATGTCATTTTCATTCACCCTTTCCTGATGACTAAAGAGTTTGAGCTGTTTTCATATCTTTGTCAGCCATTTGGATATCTCTTCTGTGAAGTGACTGTTCACATCTTTGCCCATTTTTCTAATGGTTGTCACCCTTTTTGTCATTAATTTTTAAGAGTTCTTGGTTCTCTATATATTCTAAACACGAGTTTTTTGTTTCTTAAACTCTTTTCCCTCATTTTATATTGTGCAATTTCACTTTTATAGTGGTGTCTTTTAGAGAAGAGAGATTCTTCCTTTCAATGTAGTAATTACAGTTTTTGAAGGATTCTACTTTTGTGAGCCCATGTGTGATTTTATTATTTCTCTTGGGTTTCATAGGGTTCTTGAGTTTGTGGTTCCATGAGTTTGAACCAGATTCACACCAAGAATCAGAAAAACCCTGAAGGCAGAGAGGCTACAGATTTTAGTCAAGTCTCTGTGATTCTGTGTCTCTGGGATCATTCCTTTTTGACTAAGCAGTTCTCCTATGCTTTTAGATAGATAGATACATACATACATACACAGATACACAGATACATAGATGCATAGAGATAGACAGCAAGTAGTTTATTTGGAGTTTTCAGTGAGATTGTTGATGGACTTCAAGGTGTTCTGTCATAGCCAAAAGCAGAAGTCTGAAATAAACTTTGTTTTGAATTAAGAATTCTCCCCACTGTTGTCCCTAAAGTTACTTTGTTCTCTAAAAAGAGAGATAAGAACTATTTCTAGTTTGTGAGATAAGGTATTCTCTGTTCTAGGGTACTGAGCAGTGAATAGAACGAGAACTTTCATCTTTCTTACTGGTATTTCACATGTCTGAAATAAAGGTGCTCCCTTATTTACCATATCTTGGAAAGGAAAATAATACTTTTATTAGATTTTCTAGCCTCTAGTGTGAATTTAACAGAGAAAGGACAACTAATTCAGATCTTAATGAGGTATATTTCTCTAGTTTAATGGTGGAATAGAAAGTAAATTTTGTTTTTAGTTGCTGTCGAGTTGATTCCAACTCACGGCGACCCCATATGTGCAGAGTAGAACTCCTCCATAGAGTTTTCAAGGCTGTGATCTTTTGGAAGCAGATCGCCAGGCCTTTTTTCCAAGGTGCCTCTGGGTAGGTTCCAACTACCAACCAGTTTCAGTTAGTAGTCCAGAGCTTAACTGTTGGTGCTACCTAGAAAATAAATGGTATCATTTATGTATTATGTATGTATGTATTTATTTAATTATTTACATACGGACTAGACCTTGGTCATGCTTAGGTTCTAGCTCAAACATCCCACCTTCCTTTTTCATCGAGAGATGAGCTAAGGGAAAAAAAAGTTTTTTTCTTTCGTTATTTTGCTACTATTTAAAAGTGTAATTTATTAGTAGCTATGATGATTGCTGAATGCAGTTAAGCACTGAGATAGCTGATAATAACATTGGGGACTTTAAAACATATCAACAAGGAATGTACAACAAGTGTCTGTATGTGTTTAAAAAAAATAGGATCTTTGAAAATAGAATCAGGTATATTGTATTTGTCACTCTGAATTGCTGTTGATTAAAATAAAAATTTTCAACAGGAATTTAGAAAAACGTATTATTAACACATACCTTTGCATGAACTTTGTTATCCAGAAAGTCTGGAGATAAAATGCTACATAATACACTCCCTTCAGAGGCAAACTTCCTTTTGTTGGGTGGGAGTATGCAGGACACAGTGAAAATATGAGTGTGTGAAAGAAAGATAACCATAGACATCTCAAGGGAAAATAACAGTTTAGAGCTGCAAGGGAATTAACATGAAATATTTCTCAGATTAGTGATGTGATGATAATTGGAATAGAATGATGGACAGGAGGTACACTGTTATACCCTCTGGGGTTTCTATGTAAAAGACAGTCTGTTGCAAGGCACCTGGGGGTGGACATCATGGAAATAAAATTCCAGTCTGTTAGTTTAGAGTGGCATCTGTTTTTTAAAGCAAAATTATTTGTAATAAAGATTGCTTCAACGTTCCTTTAAATAAAGTTAGGAATAAATACATCCTTCCTAATGAAGGGAGAAAAGAAAAAAAAAAAAAAAATGCTGTTCTCCCTTATTGTCTTCCAGTTGAGAATGTCTGGGTATGGTCAGGAGCACCATGGTCCATGCTCTTTTCTCCTGGTGTTGTGCTCTGCAGACTTCCATGTTTTCTGTGCTGCAATATAAGCTGTGAATTTTTATTAGCAATATTTTACGTGTTACATGTTATTTTATCTGCTGCTCAGTTGTCTAAGTGTGATTGAGACCTGAGGTTAAAGAGTAAGGAATTTTGGGAAGTTACAGTTGACATTATATAGTTGATTTTTTTTAAAAAAGACAACCATTTCAGAAATGAGACATTTATATATGTGTATTAAGTCTCATTTCTGAAATGATTCATGTATATGTTCATATATATGAAATATATAATATTTATATACACGTAATAATTATATACACATACATTTATTTAGTATACATGTGACTTTGTACTGGCATCTTAACTGCATGAAATACATCAGGAGATCAGAAATCTACTACAAATCTTAAGAAGTTTTACTTGAAAAGGATGAGTTGTGGTATGTAGCATTTTTCATGGATTTTGATGTAGTGATTTAATATAGAGCTTTAGTAGGAAAAAGTCACTAAGACACATTGGCATTTTCCTGACTATGAAAATGATTAACAAAAATTGGGTTCAGGTAACATATATAATGCATGACAGAAAACTCTGTCACAGAAAACTGAATCTGAATAAATGCCCAGTTACTGGGTGAGAGGCTAAAAGAACAGGGTGCAGCACCAGTGGGAAGTCTAAAAGGGTTTTTTCTATCTACTACCCTCATTGGTTCCTTTGCAGGCTCTGGATAAAACCGGTCTGAATCCTGCCATAGCCCAAATCCCAGTGGAAGGAAGGCAGCAGGATGCTTCTTGATACCATTCCCTGTTGCCATTTTTATTGCTGGATAGAGTGTCAGTACCAATGGAAAAACTGTACATTTTTTAGAGGAGATTCTTGGGGATTGTAAAAGTTGTCATTAGGTATTTAAAAGTCTGTCATATAGAGCATGTGTCACACTTATTTTATATGGTCCCAAAGGGTAGACCTATCACGAATGAATGGACTTCATAAGAAATCCTTTCAGTCAATATAAGATCTTAGTTCATTGTCACTGGAAAAGTCCAAGTAAAGGCAGACCATATGCAGGAGATGTTGCTAGGTAATTAATGAAATGGATCGTTAGACCCAATCTTTTAAGGCCCATTCCATTTCTTAATTATCAAATTTTTGTTTCTTTTCTTTTTTTGTTTTTGGTACAACAAAGGCAAAACCATTTTTTCCTTGTTATTGCTGAGTCAAGTAGATGTGAGACTGTTACAGTGTTACGGTTTTAGATGACTTTGAATATCACTCTCCATTCTGGAAGCTCTTTTCTTCCCTGTTTGCTCCACTCTACAAAAATGGCAGTGGATAGAAGTGACTGGATACTTAAAGATTTTAGAGTCCTGGAGAGCCCTACCCTTTGAATTTAAATATAGTCACTTTTAATGTTATGTGCATCTTAAATCCCAGAATAGTGATTCTTCCACAGCTCTACATTTATTTTATAGCAGCCTGCAAGCCCTCCTTGTTCTTCTAATACATTATTTATTATTGTGTTAAGAATGTCAGCAGTGGATTGTTTTCTTAGCATATTTCTACATATTAGTAGTATCTACTAAATTATTTTCTTACATTACTGAAGTAAATTGACAATACAAGTCTGTGCCTGTTCTGAAAAAGAGAGTGCTTCATGTTTTTAGCAATGATTCTTCATTTGCTTTTTTCATCTGCATATCTTTCCTATTTCCTTTTTTGGGAGAAAATAGTGGAGAATGATTTTGGAGGCAGGGTATTTTATTTTTAGTGGGTGAATCTTAAGCAGCTGTTGACTGCTCTGTGTAGTCATTTTAGAGCTGCAGTCTCACTTAATTCTTGCTACCACCCTAGGAAGTAGGAGACCTCATTAAGGTCTGAGGATCAGGAGTCTGTGGTTAAGAGGTTAAGTGACCTGCCCAGGGGCATGCATCTAGTACCTGGCCAAAGTAAACATGGAAATGGTCTTTACATTCAGCAGTATGATTAATGGGGGAGAAACAATAAGCATAAATGGAAGTATTTAAAGTCACAAACACACAATCATATGTTACCAGTTGCTGCTCTGTATCAGGGTTCTCAACTCTAACGGCCCTTTTAAAATTACCTAGTGCACTTTTGAAACAAAACATCAATAGGCCCCATCCCCCAATGCTTTGATTCAATTGAATTTGGATTGAATCCTAGCATCAGTTTTTTTGTTTTGTTTAAGATCCCGAGGTGATTCTAATGTGCTAATGGGTTGATAGCCACTGTTTCCATTCAGCCTGTGTGTGAATGAGTAAAATCATGGAGAACTTTTCTTATGAAGGCATTATTGGTAGGGAGAAAATTTGTGTTTGGTGGTAATGTATCCAAATATGGGTGGGAATATACTTGGTTTAACTTTATTTGACAGTCACTATTCATGGGCACTCATGGCGACCTCATGCGTTGTAGAGAGGAGCTGCACTGTATAGGGTTTTCATGGCTGTGATCTTTTGGAAGCAGATCACCAGGCCTTTCTCCCAAAGTGCCTTTCTTCCAAGTGCCAACCTTTCAGTTAGTAGTTGAGCCCTTAACCGTTTGTACCATAGTTGGGATTGACTCTAAGACAACTTTTTTTTAAAATTCATGAGCGCATTGTTTGCTGAGACTTGAAGTTGAATGCAAGCAGAATAATAAATGTATTTTCATGGTTGGAGCTTGGAATACAACTTAATATATTGAGAGAAATAAAAACAATTAGATAATGGAGGATTTAATCTAATTAGAGCAAGAGTGTATACTTGTGGGCTTTCAAAGAAGGGATGTGAATTGATCGGATGAACCTTGAGGAAGGTTGTCACAGTTTTTCTGGAAAAAAGTTTCAGTGGGGAAGAACATGCTAGCATTACACAGGGAACAATCCTTAAATTGGTATTTAGGACTGTGGAGGAATGAATAGAAGAGAGGAGATGTAAAAAAGGAGGAGGATGATGGCAATGGATCTTCTATTCATTGGGTACCTACTGTGTCCTAGGTGCTCTCAGATGTTACCAACCTAACCAGGTAGAGTTTATTAATCACCTTTTTATTACAAATAAGGAAGCTCAGACTCAGAAAGTTTAAATTATTTTCTCCAGGCTAGAACACTATGTTATTAGTCAAATGTAGATCTTTCTAGTCAAAACTTGGATAATTTCACTATACTACTTTTCTATCAAGCCTTATTGCCATATAAAGGAAGCAGTTTATGAAGAACTATCAGTTAATCAAAAACTATTGAATTAATGCATATGAGGCAATAGGTGGTGACAAATTTCTAGACATTGCTTTGCTGTCCATCTTTTGGCCACCAGAGCACAGGTAAATACGTTGCAGGAGGAAGAAGAGCGTATCAGTAAACATGGGACAAAACAGGCAGAAAGAGAAAGAAGAAAAACGGCGAGCTGTCAGGGTGGGGGCCAGCATGCTGTAGTAATGATGCCAAGAGATGACATCGCATTATTTGTAGACTGTATATGTGGTGAGGCAGTTAAACAGTGGGTGCTAGACCAAGAATACAAGGACAAAAACCTGGACTGTGTACTTCTCTCTTGGTGTCCTATGAACTTGCTACTCATTAAAACCTCAGTTCCATTGTCACTTCTTCCATGAAACCTTTTCTGACCTTTGCACATAGAATTGATCATTTCTTCCTTTGTGCCATTACTGCTACTCTCAAATTTCTATATTATGATGCTGGTTAAATAGGTGTTTGCTTGAATAGCTTACTCCTTCACTAAATTCTGACCCTCTCGAAGGCAGGAACCATACTTTAATTCTCTTTGACTCTGTAACTTCTGGCACAGGATATTTTCTCCCATTAAAAATAAATGGATTTAAAAAAATGAATGAATGGATTGTGTTTATTCTTCTCATTAGTGACTTTTACCAGGTCCCATGTGTGATAGATGTGTGCTGTAATTTAAGTCACAATTACATAGCTCACCTACAAATAATGCAATTACTGTTATACCTATTAACTGTATTAAAAATAGTTATACTTTAAAGTTCATTTGTTTAATATTCAAATTAAAGAACCTGCACTATGTACCATTGTTTTCTGCAAATGATCAAATAATTTTAATACTGCCTGAACAATAATTTAATTTATCTACAATTAAAACTACATGCAAAGTAGAAAAATAGCAAGTTACCAAGTATTATCTAAATTTAGTAGCTGCTGCAGGTATAGTAACTTGAGAGTAACTTATTCATTTTGCTTCTCAATGATGCTATATCATTTTAGCTTCTTCATAGCATATCAAGCTTTCACTTTTTGATATTAAAGTGACTATTGCCACTAAGTAATCAATAAATACAAGTAGATGATGCATAAGCATGTAGGCACACAATATTAAAAATTCTGCCACATATAGTTGGAAAAAAATGCATAATTGGTACAAAGACATATGAGGAACAGAAGTACTCCATAAAATGATGTTAAAATATATGCATTCATTTAAAATCATCCATGGAGGCTGATTTGAAGTATTTGCTTTTATAGTCACGTAGGAACCTGTTTTTTTTTTTTTTTTAAGTTTCAATATTCAAAACATTCAGGGATAAATCTCTTTATAAAAATACCTATAAGTCATTGTCAAATCTTTATAAACTGTGAGTGGGAGAATTTTACAAGAAATTACTAGGCTGACTTGGTTTGATGTATAGTAATACATTTAAACTACATTTAAGTAGAGATGAGAGGAGTGTCAAAGACTACGGCAATAAACATTAATTTCTTCTGAAAGTATTCAACGTTTCTCTTGTACAACTTTTATGTTCACTTTTTCATTATGTCATTTAATGAGATCATGTTCTAGTTAAAGTTAAAAAAAAAGTTATTTCAGAAGATAGAATTTAGCCCTCTAGGTATATCAGACTTTTGAATGTCATATGGCTTTTGAAGTCCTTATCTATCTTTCATTTATTCTGAAGGGTTGTTAGAATAATTCATTTGGGGAAAAAAAGGAGAACGTACTCATAATATAGTTGTTTCTTTCCAGCTTGGATCTTGTTGACTGCAGAAGCTTTAACTATTCTTCCTTAGTTATATTTTCTGACTTTTTTTTTTCTGGGGTTCAGCGGCTTGTGAAGGTGAGCATTCATTGAGAACCTGTTATTGAAAGATTCTTTCCAGTCATTTAAGTTTTCAAGGGTAACAGCGTGACCTCAAATAGCTTTCACTTCAGCTCTGGAGATCTGCATAAACAAAAAACTATAATTGGCCAAGGCAAGAATATTTTATGGTTGAAGTGTTTGATTCTTTTGTTCATAAAATTTGTCATTGAGCAATGGAACATAGCCCTTTTAGAGCTATTCGTTCAGATTACCTGTCTGCCACCTCACCCAAAATCTACCTTTCCTTCAAACACATGAGAGTATGTCATAGTTATGCCCTCTTAATGTCTCAAACTCAAGATTTTCTCATCAAAACCAGTGCTTTGTATGAAAATGAAAAAAAAAATTATTTGGGAAATATGTATACATTGTATAATTTTAATTTTTTAATTCGTTTATTTTAGTATTATAGTAATGAACCTTAATCCTTTAGATTAGCTTGTATTATAGAATTTCTGAACAAACTTAGCAGAAAGATCTGCTTTAAAGATATTGTTCTGTCGTGTACTGGCTGTGGGACTTGGCACAACCTGGTTAACCTTCTTGTGCCTCAGTTTCCTCGTCAAAATAAGGCTATTGATACCTGTGTTAATACCTGTCGTGAGGATTTTCTGACTCACACTGTGTTTTGTAAACAGCTAAGTGTTCTAGAAATTTATTTTTTGTTATTTTTGCCATTTTGATGATGGCTGTTATTTCAAAGTGTCTTTGATGAATGTTTACATGAGCACCTATCTATTATTAGATTGTTAAGAGAAAATCGAAGAATGAAAATTAGCCTTCTATGTTAGACCTTCATTCATTTATTCAAAAAATATTTATTGAGTGCCCTTTCTGTACCATTGATGACTGAGGTACACTGGATGGACCCAAGCTACAGACTTTTCAGTCACCTATGCATGTGAAAGTTGGACTATGAGAAAGAAAAACAGAAAAAGAATTGACACATTTGAATTGTGGTATTGGCAAAGAATATTGAATATACCATGACTGCCGAAAGAATGAACAAATTAGTCTTACAAGAAATATACCCAGAATTCTCCTTAGAAGCAAGGATGGCAAGTTTTCAGCTTTCTTGCTTTGGACACTTTTATCAGGAAAGACCAATTGCTAGAAAAGGACATTATGTTTGGTAAAGTAGAGGTTCAGCAAAAACAAGGGAAACCCTTAATGAGATGAATTGACACATAGCCACAACAACGGACTAAAACATACCAGTGATCATGAAGATGGCACAGGCTGGAGCAACGCTTAATTCTGTTAGACATGAGGTTGCCATGAGTAAGAGCCAACTCGATGGAAACTAACAACTTTTTGTACTAGGTTTAATGTTTTCAGTGAGGATGCCATGGTGAGAAAAACAGGAACAGATTTCTGCCATCTTGGAGCTAAATAAGCAAAGGGAGAATTCTAACATTAATGAAAATATCACATAAATGTAAAATCACAACAGTATTTATAATGATCTCTTCTAACATGTTCATGCAAAATAAAATATTTATTTTTTCAATGTTGTTACTTTTTAATAAAATGGTGCTACCTTTGGATTCACAATTCTTTGGTATTGGTTAGTTTTTGCCTTTTGTTTTGTTTTTAAAGGTATCATAGTTGTGTAAGTAATTTTTCCTGGATTCATTTTGTGATGAGTAGACTTTTTATTAATTTCATCATTAAAGTCCGTGTCTCCACTAACAAATCAGAGCCAGTTAAATGGTACAGAATTAGCTGTTCTAATCAGAATTATGAAAAAGACTTCGCAAGAAGACTCTTATCAAAATTTGGCAAGATTTGGGAATGCTCAGAAGTTATTCAGGGTCTAATTTGATTTGCCAGAGATTATTGTCTAACTGGGTAATTACAAATGTATCCAAGGGAAATAATATGTAATATAATTTTAAGGCAAATTAAAACATGATCTGAATTGGGACCAATAGCTTTCAAAGTAGACTATATTAATGTATTGAGAACTGTTACGGTAATACTAAATGCTTGAAGGTAGACCTAATCTCTGAGTTGGCATTTTCTTTACTACACAGGAATGCCATTTTTGTTCTGTGACTTTTAGTTCAGAAATTATATTGCTCAAGACAATACAGCATTTTTAAAATGAGCATTGAGTATTTTTAATATATAAAAAAATTCACTGATTACTAAGGGATGGCTTCAGGTACAAAACTGAGATGCTACCATATAAGGGCAGGGAAAGAACAGGAAATGATGTAAAATTATGCCTCAGGATTCAAAATAAGAAGTAGGGTACTTTCCTTGATAGCTGTTACCTGAGTAAAGGTCAAGGCAATCATTGCCTTTGATTTAAGGAAGGAATCTAGTTCATCTCAGGCCCACAGTTTCGGTATCTCCCTAAGCAGATGTTGTTAGTAGCTGTCGAGTTGATTCCAACTCATGGCAATCCTGTGTGTGCAGAGTAGAACTGCTCCATAGGGTTTTCCAGGCAATGACCTTTTGGAAGCAGATCGCCAGGCCTGTTTTCTCAGAAACCTTTGGGTGAGTTCTAACTGCCAACCTTTCACCTAATAATTGAGTGCTTAACCATTTGTGCCACCCAGGGACTCCTGCCTAAGTGGAAATTGTTCTAAATTCAATAAGCTAAGGTCTAGATGATGCTAAACAAGTTACACAGAAAACTCAGGAATGAAGTATCTCTGAAAACCTGAAATTGAAGGAGGCTGTGAAGTAATTTGAAATATACAAAGGGGTATTAGTATATTGGGGGCACATGAGCATGTTTTCTTTAGCCTCACAATATTCTTTGGTTATTTTTAAAATTTATATTCCTATAAGATATATATATATGTAATATTAATTAATTAATAATATATAATATAAAAAAATTCAAGTGGAGAGGCAGAGAACTGTGACATACCAGATATATTGAAAATATGTCAGATTTATATATATAATATACATATATATTTGATATATATATCAGTTATACTCTGTGTGTATATATATATATGTTGTACATTTAATAGTATAGGTTCACTATGACTCAGAATCAACTCGACAGCAATGAGTTAGGGTTTGGGTTCTTAGTTTCTTAGTGCTGCTATAACAGAAATACCACAAGTGGGTGGCTTTAACAAACAGAAATTTATTTTCTCACAGTTTAGGTTAGAAGTCCAAATTCAGGGTACTGGCTCTAGAGGGTCGCTATGAGTCAGAATCGACTTGATGGCAATGGGTTTGGTTTTTTTTTGTTTGTTTGTTTTTGGCTCTAGAGGAGGAAACCCTGGTGGCATAGTGGTTAAGAGCTTACAGCTGCTAACCAAAAGGTTGGCAGTTTGAATCCAGTAGGCACTCCTTGGAAACCCTATGGGGCAATTCTGCTCTGTTCTATAGAGTCTGTACGAGTTGGAATCAACTCGACGGCAGCGAGTTTTTACGGGGCTCTAGGGAAAGGCTTTCTCTCTCTTTCTGCTCTAATGGAAGGTCCTTGTCTCTTTTCAGCTTCTTTTCCTCGGTTCCTTGACGGTCTTAATGTGGCATGGCATCTGTCTTTCCCCATCTGTGCTTCTTTGCTTCTGTGCCTAATCTGGACTCGTATATCTCAAAAGAGATTGGCTTAAAACACCCCCTACACTGTTATGGACTCACTAGCATAACAAAGAAAATCTGTTCCCAAATGGGATTATATCCACAGGTATAGCGCTTAGTATTCCGTCACATATTTTCTTTTTGGGAGGGGACACAATTCAATCCATAACAGTATTATGTATTATGTATATTAGCAGATAATCATATTTAATCATATAGAGTATAATATATGATTATCTACTAATATTAAATTAAAAAAAAAATCAAGTGGTAAGCAAGAGAGTAATCACCTCATCAGTATTCTTCCTCCCAGATTGGGCTGTTAAAATATATACCAGCCAATTTATTTTCAAATCTTGATCTTGGTCCCAGTCTCAGCAAGCCTTAGGACTTGGAGTTGTTTCCATCCTCATTTAATCCAAAGTAGACAACAGCTACTGGGTGATGTCAAGCAGCAGGTAAATTTAAATCACAGAGCCAGATCCTGGAACACCAACTGACTGACTATCCAGCTAGCCCCACTCATTCCATTAATCTAACAATAATGCAGTTCTATATTTTAAGTCATTGAAATGTTTACAATCCACTTACTGCATTAAGGTTTAGTTGTAATGGACTAAAGCCATGAATTCAGGTTCTGTTTATAATTTTAACGTCTAGGATTAGAATTTATTAGGCTCTGTAGAATTAAGGGGTGGCTTGGTAGTACACATGGTTAACCAAAAGGTTGGTGGTTCAGACCCACCCAGCGGTGCCTCGGAAGTAAGCCCTGGTGATCTGCTTCCAAAAGATCAAAGCCTTGAAAACCCTATGGAGCAGTTCTACTCTGCACACATGAGGTCACCATGAGTTGGAATTAGCTCAGTGACCACCACTAACAACAACATAGAATTAAGGAGTCTAAGTGGTGCAAGAGATTTGCAATAGGCTTCTGACCAAAGGTTGGTGGTTCAAAGTCACCCAGCAGCTTTGCAGAAGAAAAGGTCTGGAGATCTACTTCCATAAAGATTACAGCCAAGAAATCCCCATGGACAGTTCTACTCTGTAACATATGGGGTACAAATGACAACATAGAATTAGATTAGTGCTGTTCAAAATTAAATTAGATTGCATTTTAACTTTTAAAGGTATACACAAATGTCTCATTTTCTGCTTTTCAGATTAAAAACACAACAAAACAAACAGCAACAGAAAAAACCTAGACCACAGACTAAATGTAACTGAAGACTTAAGTCATTTTTGTTTGCTCACATTTGTTACCAAAGCATAGTGTCTTAATTAAACTAACGACAAATAAAAATAATTCTTCTTTTAAGAATTAGTTATTTCTGTTGTGCATAATCACTATGGTTGGATAGATGTGCATATATCAGATAAATATTAGAAAACCCCTATATGTTATATGCAAAGATGTCACTGTGAGGACTAAGGTGTACCTGACCCAAGCCATGATATTTTCAGCTGCCTCTTACGCATGCGAAAGCTGGACAATGAATAAGGAAGACTGACAAAGAATTGATGCCTTTTAATTATGGTGTTGGCAAACAGTATTGAATATATCATGGACTGCCAGAAGAATGAAGAAGTCTGTCTTAGAAGAAATATAGCCTGTGTGCTCCTTGGAAGCGAGGATAGTGAGACTTTGTCTCACATACTTTGGACATGTTATCAGGAGGGACCAGTCCCTGAAAGGACATCATGTTTGGTAAAGTAGAGGGTCAGTGAAAAAGAGGAAGACCCTTGATGAGATAGACTGACACAGTGGCTGCAACAATGGACTCAAACAACAATTGTGAGGATGGTGCAGGACTGGGTAGTGTTTTGTTCTGTTGTACAGAGGGTCACTATGAGTCAGAACAAACTCGATGGCACCTAACAACAACAATACGTTAAATATTACAGATGCCTTTTAGAGAAAGACATAGCCTTTGTTTTTAATATGATGACTAGCACATAAATCCTAGAAACTATAGAAAATCAGGTTAGTACAATAGAGAAGGAAGAATATTGATGGTGATCTAGCATTGAAAGCAAAAATGAAAATTAATTTCTGAAATGTTACCGTTGTAGTAAAATGCGGAGATTCATATAATAATAACAATAACAGTAATTGTATCTTTTGTTCTGTAACACTTCAACACAATTCTAAAGCTTTCAAGAGGACAGGAGGACACACTTTGGAAGGATTATATCAAGACTTTGGCCAAGTTGTTTTGTAGTCTTTAATCTCCTAATCTTTGTGAATTAGCTTTTTGACTAATTTTGAGCAAGTGGAAATGGTATTTCTAAATTTTGAATCTTTCTTCTTTATGATGCTAAAAATAATTTATCAGAATAAGGGCCTAGGAAATTATGCATTCCTTAACTAGGTTTTTAGATTAAACTATGAGGTAGGCCCAGAAGTACATAAAGATAGTGAAATTCTCTTTAGTATTTTATGAAATTAGCAAAGCTTTATTGTATTTTCTGCCTGAGTACTCAGTTGAATAAAAGGCATAATAAATAAGAATTCAAAGGCAGAATTTTGTTAAGGTGGAAAGTAAGAAACAGTAATACAGTCACACTCATATATATTTTATGAATTCTATGCTTTCTGTATTTGAAAGTTTGTCAAGATATGCTTTGGTTTCAAAATATAGATTAACACTGAAAGTTTTAATATTTTCCTCTATTTACATAATTATTCCTTCACACGCGTAAGTATAAAATATTCTGCCAAAAGCACTTGTTAAGATATTCTTCCTCATTATAATAATAGTGAAGAGAGCTGAAGAATATTTCTTAAGTTAGAGAAACGATACTGCTTTCTCTAACTCCGGGGCTTCTTGTATTTTGAGGCAAATTTATCACACATACTCTTCCTCTGTTTCTGCCTCTCAGTTTGGGAGAGTGGATTGAAATTATTTTTGACAGGCTTGAGGTTTTGGGGAAAGGGGGAAATGAGAATGGAACAGATTCTCCTTTGGATGTTGCTGAAATTTCCTGTCTATGAAATTATAGGAAGCAATGTCACAGCCTGGCTATAAAGATTGTACGATTGCTTCTGACGTGGAAACAAATGCCCCTTGGTACCCAGATGCCCAAGGATGGATTTGACATGTTCAGCAATGATTTTGTAAGCCAGCTCAGCTTTGGATAGGTATAAAGAATGGTTGATGATTAAGTTTCTACTGGTAAAGAAAGTGTGGTTTCCTGAGCTTTGGCTGATCTCCAAAGACTGGAATAGGAAAGTCACCTGAGGCCAGGTCTGTACGCAGAGTTATGCATCAGATGCTTAGATTGCTAATGCCAGTGTTCATATTTTTAAGGATGCTCAAATAGCACTGTCTATGTTACCTCACCCTGAATGCCTCAGTGCAAGTTTGCTGGTGTATCCTCCCAGAGGTATGTGTAATGGGAATTTAGCTCTTTGGCAGATATTCTGCTATCTTGGCACTTTTAGTCATTTTTGATTATCTAAATGAGAGCCCCTGTTGCAAAATTTTCCATTTGACATGGCTCCCCTGCCATTCAGCATTGTTTCTCAGCATCTTCCCCTGAGGAAATGTGTGCAAATGGAATATTACTGCAAGCAAAACAAAAATCCTGGTCAGTAAATCCACTGCAAAAATAAGCAAACTGGCAATTCACCTGGCACCTTGCCAAGCTTTGCAGACATGCCTTTTGGTATGTCCATTATTTGTCTACACTCTGCTCTGTAGCTTTCCTATGCTAGAATTGTCTTTCACAGACTCTATTGCATCTACAATGTACTTACACAATATCTAAAGGCATTAATAGAGGTTGGTAGACATGTGGTTGTCATCATCGTCGTTATCAGCACATATTAAACAGTTCTTATGTGCCTGTTACTTAAATATTTTACCTCATTTAATCATCATATATCATCTGTGATGTTTTGGTAAGAATCATTATCCACGTATTTAGATGAGGAAGATTAAACAATTTACTCAGAGACGTATAACTGGTAAGGGCATGCTAGAATTCAAACCCAGATCTTTCCGCTCCTAAATGAATATTTTCCTTAAGGCACATAGTAGTAGGCCCTTGATCAGATATACTGATGCAGGTACATGCCTTATTGTTGTCCTTATTAATTGCTGTGGTGTCAGGTCCAACTCATGGCAACCTTACGTATAATAGAACAAAACATTTCCTGGTCCTGTGCCATCCTCACAATTGTTCATATGTTTGAGCGCATTGTTGCAGCTACTCTGTCAATCCATCTTGTAGAAGGTTTCCCTCATTTTTGCTTACCCTCCACTTTACCAAACATGATGTCCTTTTCTAGGGATTCGTCTTTCTTGATGGCATGTCCAAAGTAAGCAAAATGAAGTTTCAACATCCTCACTTCTAAGGAGCATTCTGGCTGTACTTTCTCCAAGACTGATTTGTTCATTCTTCTGGCATTCCACCTTATATTCACTATTCTTTGCCAACACCCAACTCAAATGTGTCAATTTTTCTTCTGTCTTCCTTTTTCATTGTCCAACATTCACATGCATATGAGGTGTTGAAAAGACCATGGCTTGGGTCAGGCTCACCTTAGTCATCAAAGTGACATCTTTGCTTTTTAACACTTTAAAGAGGTCTTTTACATCAGATTTGCCCAATGCAGTGCACCATTTGATTTCTTGACTGCTGCTTCCGTGGGCATTGATTATAGATCTAAGTAAAATGAAATCCTTGACAACTTCAGTCTTTTCTCTGTTTATCATGATATCGCTTATTGGCCCAGTTGCGAGGATTTTTGTTTGGTTTATGTTGAGGTGTAATCCATACTGAAGGTTGTGGTCTTTGGTCTTTATCAGGAAGTGCTTCAAGTCCTCTTCACTTTCAGCAAGCAAGGTGGTGTCATCTGCGTAACATAGGTTGTTGATGAGTCTTCCTCCAATCCTGATGCCATGTTCTTCCTCATATAGGGCAGTTTCTTGGATTATTTGCTCAGCATACAGATTGAATAAGTATGGTGAAAGGATACAGCCCTTACACACACCTTTCCTGAGTTTAAACCATGCAGTATCCCCTTGTTCCTGTCTGAACCACTGCCTCTTGGTCTACATACAGGTGCCTTAATGAGCACAATTAAGTGTTCTGGAATTCCATTCTTCACAGTATTATCTGTAATTTGTTACGATCCACACAGTCGAATGCCTTTGCATAGTCAGTAAAACACAGCTAAACATCTTCCTGGTAGTCTCTGCTTTCAGCCAGGATCCATCTGACATCAGCAATGATATCTGTTGTTCCACATCCTCTTCTGAATCTGGCTTGAATTTCTGGCAGTTCGATGTTGAAGTACTGCTGTAACCTTAAATTTATTGAACCAATGGTTCCCTTTATTTATTATGCCTCAGGAAAAGGTGCCTATGTACAAATAACCTAGTAAGTGCTTGTTTAACTGCCTGGAAGGATTACAAAATTATTTTTGTAACCAGCGGGCCAGTTAGAATAAGATAAATTATCAGAAATATCTAGTATTCTAAAATTGCTTCTAAAGATACCATGCCCCACAGGCAATAAATACCAACAGAATTATTGATGATGTAATTGAAGATTTGACCTCTTTAATAAAGCAGACATCCTATAAAATGTTATTTATTTCATGAAGTAAGAACATGCTTCTTTTTTGTCTTAATGCACAAAAAAAATAGAGTACACAGATTTCAAATGTCTGTATTCTTCATCTTTTATTACTCTGAGCTTACAGCTTGAATTTCATGTCACTATTACTTTTATGAAGTATTGAGAATTTGGCAACGATATAAAGTGATATTTGAATGTTTGAGACATTTGCTTAAGTTTACTGCATGTACTTTGAAATATCTCAGCATACGTTTTATTTATATTTTAAACTATAGTTAATGTGTTGATTTTTTTCCCTGAATTATTTGAGATTGACTGGAAAAATGACAGTGCTGAATTGTCTTATCATTATAACTAGTAGATTAGTTTTGAGAAGATAGACAAATAGAAATAGGGTTTATTCTACATTAGAATTCATTCAGTCTCTAGAAAACATCAATATCATATCAGCCTTAAGACAATGCTAGTGAAGTATAGTATGCAAATATACATATAAGAAATCCATATATTCTTATAGCTCATACCACCCCTGTAATTAGTGTAGGTAAAATCATTTTTATTTATTATGCATGCATACTTCCAATTGACATCAGCTTGATTTGAATAAGAATTTAGGATTATGCGTTCAGTGTTCATTCATTTATCATTCTCTTTTTATAATTATTAACTGCCTAATTTTCACTTGGAGATTGTATTTCTTTTACAGTTGTCTGGTTTTACTGAAGACTAAACTAAGCTTTTGAAAGCTGTGTTCTGTTTGGATTTCAAACTCTAATAGATAATGAAACATATTCCAAAAATGAGTTTATGTGCCCTCTGGCCTGTGGTATTGTAATCTCGTATCTGAACAGAGTTTGTGAAACAAATTGGAAAAGCAGTATATAATCATTATTTTAGGCTCTTAATTAGTTTGTAACATTTTGATGAAGAAATGGTATGGCATGATTCTTTCCTAGTTTACCACTGCGTGCCTTCAGTGTAGTTGTGCGGTTTGGTATTTTATATGGTTCTTCAGTATAGTACAGAACTAGTCGTTAGACCCCTGCCATGTTCTGCAAAAGTGAATACGAACAGTTTAATAGCCAGGGGATCAGCATGGGAAAAAGCATCACAACTCCTTTTTAAAGGGAAACCCTATGGTCGTCCTCAAAGAAGTTTACAATTGTGGATATTTGGCTGCTTTAAAATGTTCTACTTTTGTAAAATTCTTTCCTAGTACAAATATGCTTAGAATATGTTGGTGAACTCTTCATATTATGCATAGATCCCAGAATGTGCAATAAATGATGGCAAGAAATGGCAATATCATAGTTGCTACAGTAGTAGGCGTATGATTAAGACAAAAAAGGAAGAGACAAGTATCAACTCAAGGAAAATACAAGCTAATCTTGCCTCTCTTGTACACTATTCAGAGGTAAGCTTCACAGAGGCCTGAGCTTAAAAATTTGTTAGAATGAATACAGTTTGCCATGGTCCGTAACCCTGAATATATTGTTGTTGTTGTTGTTAGGTGCTGTCGAGGTGGTTCCGACTCATAGCGACCCTATGTACAACAGAAAATGAAACACTGCTCAGTCCTGCGCCGTCCTCATAATCACTGCTATGCTTGAGCCCATTGTTGCAGCCACTGTGTCAGTCCATCTCATTGAGGGTCTTCCTCTTTTTCCCTCACTCTCTACTTTACCAGGCATGATGTCCTTCTCCAGGGACTGGTCCCTCCTGACAACATGTCCAAAGTATGTGAGATGTACTCTTGCATCCTCGCTTCTAAGCATTCTGCCTGTACTTCTTCCAAGACAATATGCTACTATCACAATTATATCATAACAACTATACTATCATGTTGCAGGCTCTATTCTTGGGGGTTTATATTTTTCAACTCTTTGACTTCTCACAGTAGCCTTAGGGAGTAGCAGTGATATGAAATAGGTGCTGTTATCATCACAGTCTTCTTTATATAGAAAAGGAAACCAAGGCACAGAGCAGTTATGTACTTAGCAAATAAGTGGCAGGGGTAGGATTTGTGTCCAAGCAGTTTGATTCCAGTTAATGTCGTGGTTAGAAACCTGACTTGTTTTCCAATTAGTGTTTGATGTCTCAATTTTGAATCATCACATGTGTCTACCGGGGTAGGGGATGGAGAGTACATACTACAAAAGCATAAGATATAATTTATACCCTAAATAGGCTAGATATCTTTCTCTTTACTTCTCATTTGCTCTTTCATTCAGAATTTATTAGACCTACTATACACCAGACATTGTGCTAGAGGCTCCATGTAGGGTCATTTTGCTATAAAAGACAAAGTCCCATCTGCATACCATCTGCATTGTAGAGAGATACTACATAAATATTGTTAAGGCCAGAAAGTAATTTTCACTGGATCACTCATGCTGTAGGTATGATATAGTGCTGGACTCTCGGTTGTTACATCAGTAAATATTTGTCACAGAAAAGCTGTGCTTAAACACCATTAATATATGAAAAACTCAAGTGCTGTATACTGGGACACACTGCCCATAAACTCCACTATGTTCAAAACTATGAAAACATAGGTCCTGATATCCAATTTTTGACTCATATTTTGTAAAGGCAATGTATTCTCTGTTCTTTCCTGAAAATTTTGCGTTTTAAAAACAAACTTCCTACATTTTCAGAAGCATGATCCATAAAGGAAAAAGTTGATAATTGGACTTACAGAAAAATTAAAAATGTTTGCTTTGCAAAATACACTGTTAAAAGAATGAAGAGAAAAGCCACAGACTGGGAGAATGTATTTGCAAGTCACATGTCTGATAAAGGACTTTTGCCTAGACTATAAAGAAATCTCAAAACTCAACAATAAAAAAACAAGCAACCAAAGGAAAAAGAAATCCAAAGATCTGAAAAGACACTTATAAGATGTATGAATGACAAATAAGCCCGTGAAAAGATGCTCAACATTATTAACCATTAAGAAAATACAAATTAAAACTGCACCAGTAATACTGCTACATACCTATAAGAATAACCGAAAGAAACAAACAAGCAAAACTGGTGAGAATAAGTGGTGGCAAAGATGCAGAGCAACTTGAAGTTCAGACACTGCTGGTGGAAATGCAAGATATTACAGCCACTTTGCAAAACAGTTTGGCAGCTTTTTATAAGGCGAAATAGACACTTAACCTTATGATCTAGCAATCCCACTCCTAATTATTTACTCAAGATAAATTAAAACTTATATTCACACAAAAACTTGTATAGCTACTTTATTCATAGCAATGAAAATCTGGAACAACCCAAATGTCCTTCAGAAGGTGAATGGTTAACCTCCATACAATGGAAATACAACTCAGCAATAAAAAAGAATGGATTATTCTTACATATGACAATATGGATGAATCTTAGATACATTTTGCTAAGCAAAGAAGCAAAACTCAAAAGGTTCATACTGTATGATTCTGTTTATATGATATTCTGGGGGGAAAAAACCAAAACTATAGGAACAGAGAATAGATCAGTGGTTTCCAGAGGTTAGGACTGGGAAAAGGGGTTGACAGCAAAGGGTAACACAAGGAATTTTTTGTATGATGGAACTATTCTTTATCATGATTTTGGTGATGTGTACAAGACTGCATTATTTACCACAACCTATAGAACTATAGTGAATTTCATTGTTACGTAAATTTAAAAGGTATAGTTGATCATAAATACTGAAAAAAGAAGTTAATTGCATTTTCTTTCCCCAAGACCTTAAGGAAATTCATATTCCTTGACTTTGTTATTCCATTTCTAGAAATTTAATCTTTGGAAAATATATGTTCAAGAATGTCCTTTGCAGTGTTCTTTGCCACAGAAAAATCTTTGAAAAGACATATAAATTGTGCAAGTACAGTGAGGTAGTTAAATACATTTTGAACATTTTGAACATTTCCCATGGACAGTCATGAAAATTATGTTTCTGAAGGTTAGTTAGAGAAATGGTCATCCTTTACTGATGTGTTATAAACAATATACTGAGTTACCGAGTCTGACTTAAAATTACTGATTTTCAAATATTTAAGAAACTTCTAGACAGTTTGAAGTACATTCTAAAGGTATACCTCATAATCAAGCCAGTCCAAATCCTTTTCTAGACAGATGGATGGATGGATGGATGGAATGAGTAATGTTATTTCTGACATTATAGTTATTTCAGTTTCTCTTGTATTTTTCTAGCAAAGACAAAATAGGGATGGCAAATGGAGGTAGTATCTTTGACCTAAATCATTTTTCTCTTTGGAATGTTCTTCATTCTCATTTTAACCAATAATAAAAGACCACATTATATATAAATGGTGCTTTGTAGTTTCCAAAGTATTTTTTTTAATATATATTAGCCTCTTTGATCCACCATCAGGCTCAGTAATATAATCAGGGGTGACATTAGTACCCTCCTATTTACATTAAGTATTGAGGCCCAAAGAAACTTAACAATTTGCCGAGGTCACATCTTTGGTAGATGATAAAGGCAGAACACAAATCCAGATGTCCCAGCCTCAACAAAAATTCTGACCATTACAAAGTACTATTTATTTGTTCCAGAATTTTACGTTTAGAAGAGGCACTCCTGCATTACAAAGATCACTTATTTATTCCATTATTATGCTGGATTTATGTTTTAAAAATTATACAGAGTCTGCCTATACAATTCGCATGAGAAAAAAGGTTTTCATACTAAGTAGATGCCATTACCTCATATTTTGAGGTATATTTGTGTGCTTTTCTCTTTTCCTCCTTAGATAAGACTTCCGCATGTTGATTCCAAGGCATCCACTGTGTCCAGAAGAGTTGACATTGTTATATCTCGAATGCAGAGTGACAGAAAAGAGTCAGTGCCTGAAAATGAAATCTTGAAACTCTTTTCAGAGATAAAAATTCTGGAAACAAAGCTTTCAAATGCAAGAGCCAGGCATATGAAAGAAAAGTATTTGGTAAATTCCAAATAGCTTTCTTCAGTCACAGAGAAGAAAGGCCAAAGGACTCAGAATGTAGAGTTTTAGCATAGCCAGCATCTTACATGGGGCTGCTTCCTGGGTCAGAAGGGAGGAGCTTAGAGAGAATATGGAGAAGAGAGTAGATGGATGAGGGTCCCTAGAGGGGTTCTCACTGTGAAGATGAAATGTTGTGTTGGAGAAACGAAAACTATAGAAATTACAGACAGGTTGAAAGGAAAGCAAAATCAGAGGGGCCAGTGCCTCACCCATTTGAAACTTAGATGAGACTGTGCACACCAGTTCCCTGCACATCTACCATAAATTGTGAGTCAGTTATAGTAGTAACAAAAATGATGCACTATGTTTAGTCACAGTGAAGATCTGAGCTTATTGCTACCCACCTTCCCAACCTGCTATTCATGGGCCATTTTATGATGTGGGTGAGATCCCCAAATACCCGGTGTAGATGCGGAAGTGTTGACTGCCCTCATAGACTCAAATTTGCTTGAAGTTATGTCTTTGTTTTTTACTGCTGTCAAATCGGCCCCTAATTCATGTTGATCCCATTGACAAAGGGTTTTAATTGGCTGGTTTTCGGAAGTAGATCACCAGGCATTTCTTCCTAGTCTGTCTTAGTCTGGAAGCCTTTCTGAAACCAATTCAGCATGATAGCAACATGCCAAAACTTCACTGATAGATGGGTGGTGACTATGGGTGGTGACTGCTGTTGAGATGCATTGCTGGGAATCAAACCCATATCTCCCACATGTAAGGTGAAAATTATCCCACTGCACCAACACTGCCTCTCGCAGTTTGGTCCAGTAGGGCATAAAGTATGTGTGGAACGGAAAATCAGAAACCATGACAGGGACTCTAGAAATTATCAGTAGATGTATCTGTACCTTCAAAGACTGTGCAGTGATACACAAAAACAAAGTTGATGGGAATAACTTAGAGAACCAGCAAAATTCAAAGGAAGGTATGCAACACCCATACACAGTTTTCTCTTCTGCTCAACTGCCACTCAGAGAGAAAGGAAGAAAGGAGAGTAGGAAAAACCCTGAAAAACTGAAACTGAGTTAACAGAGAAGATTTTGTTTTATCATGGAGTCCCAAGTTACTTTAAATGGGTAAGTTTATGTGTTTTTTTCCCTTTTCCCTCACCCTTGGCCCCTGACGACCAAGTAGAAATTGGGGCTTGTAAACAAGTTGAAGTTACTTTTTTAGGGAAAAAAATGTGGTTTTCCATGTCTAAGCCATAGTGAGTAATTTTCCAGTCGGTTATACGTACACATAAAATAGTGGTTACTTCCCACCACTTGCCTGTTAGTTTGTCTTACTGTGGTGGCTTGCGTGTTGCTATGATACTGGAAACTATGCCTCTAGTATTTCAAATACCAGCAAGGTGACCCATGGTGAAACAGGTTTTAAAGGAGTCTCCATGCTAAGACAGTCTAGGAAGAAAGGTATAGTGATCTACTTCTGAAAATTGGCCAGTGAAAACCCTATGGATCACAACAGAATATTGTCCAATATAATGCTGGAAGATGGGCCCCCTAGGTTGGAAGACACTACACAATAACCACAACAATGGACTCAAACATACCAACAATCATGAAGGTGGCACAGGACCAGGCAACATTCTGTTATACATAAGGTCACATTGAGTTGGAGCTGACACAACAGTGACTAACAACAACCACAGCATTTACCCCTGGAATGTGTGACTGTGCGCAAGGAAATGTGATGTATAGGCACTAAGACATTTTATTAGCTATTACATGATTCTTTCTTTTAGAGCCATTCTAGTTTATTCCTAAATCATAGAGCCCGTTTCTGATGTTTCGCATCCTCCTTCATTCTGCATAACACTTGTCATGGATTGAACTGTGTCCCCCAAAAATATGTGTATCAATCTGGCCAGGCCACGATTCCCAGTATTGTGTGATTGTCCACCATTTTGTCATCTGATGTGATTTTCCTGTGTGTTGTAAATCCTGTCTCTATGATGTTGATGAGATGGGATTAGTGGCAGTTATGTTAATGAGGCAAGACTCAGTCTACAAGATTGGATTCTCTTGAGCCAATCTCTTTTGAGATATAAAAGACAGGAGTGAGCAGAGAGACAGGAACTTTAGACCACCAAGAAAGCAGCACCGGGAGCAGAGCTCGGAGAAGCTCCTAGTCCAGGGTAACATTGATGGTAAGGATCTTCCCATGGAGCTGACAGAGAGAGAAAGCCTTCCCTTGGAACTGACACTCTGAATTTGGACTACTAGCCTCCTAGACTGTGAAAGAATAAATTTTTCTTTGTTAAAGCCATCCACTTGTGGTACTTCTGTTATAGTAGTCCTGGATAACTAAGAAAACACTTAATGCAGTATTCACGAGCTAAGCGTGTTAAATAATACTAAGAGTTGACTGACTTTCTACTAGATTGAGCCTCCTGTATCCAGGTACATAAATTTTCCTCACAGGAAGGAGAAGACAGGTGTGTCAATAACGCATCGTGATAATGAAATGGGAGCCAGAGTCAGGTTATCTGGGTCTGTATCCTAGCACCACCATTATATTTGTCATTGACTTTGGGCAAGTTTTTTTTAACTTATCTAAGCTTCAGTGTTCTTATCTGTAAAATTATCATAATGCTAGTTTCCACTTCATGGAATTTTTGTGAAGTTTAAATGAGTTAATATATGAAATTCACTCAGAGCAGTAACTGACATTTACTTAGTGCTATATTTGTGTTTGCTGTTATTAATGCTTTGAAGGTTAAATGATTTAATGTATGTAGAATATTATAATAGTGTACTGGGCACATAAATGATCAAAATATTAGCTGCAATTATTATGTAATAATATTAAATTGCTCATATGCAAGTTCAAGTTGAAGCTAAGAAAATTAGAACAAGTCCATGAGAGCCAAAGTACGACCTTGAGTATTTCCTGCCTGAATTTGGAGACCATCTCAAGAATAGATTTGACATATTGAATGCCAGTGACTGAAAACAAGACCAGTTGTGGGATGGACATCAAAGGTGTCATACATGAATAAAGCAAAAAAGACAGGAAACAAAGAAAAGATCAAAATGAATGTTGGAAGACACTCTGAAACTTGCTTTTGAACATAGAGTAGCTAAAACAAAAGGAAGAAATGATGAAGTAAAAGAACTGAACAGAAGATTTCAAAGGGCAGCTTGAGAAGACAAAGTAAAGTACTATAATGAAATGTGCAAAGACCTGGAGATAGAAAACCAAAAAAGAAGAACATGCTTGGAATTTCTCAAGCTGAAAGAACTGAAGAAAAAAATTTAAGCTTCCAGTTGCAATATTGAAGGATTCTATGGGCAAAAATTGAACAATGCAGGAAGCACCAAATGAAGATGGAAGGAATACACAGAGTCACTGTGCCGAAAAGAATTGGTCAGCATTCAGCCATTTCAGGAGGTAGCACATGATCAAGAAGGGATGGTACTGAAGGAAGAAGTCCAAGCCGCACTGAAGGCACTGGCGAAAAACAAGGCTCCAGGAATTGACAATACCAATTGAGATGTTTCAACAAATTAATGCAATGCTGGAAGCACTCACTTGTTGACTTAGGCTGGGTTCTCTAGAGAAGCAAAACCAGTAAAGTGTGTAAATATATATAGAGAGAGATTATATCAAGGAAACTGCTCACACGATTGTAGAGGCTAGAAAGTCCCAAGTCCGTGGATCAGGGTAGAGGCCTCTCCCAAGTCACACAGCTGCAGAAGCTGGCAAGCCCAAGATCAGAAGGTCGGAGAGCAGGGCTCCCACTCAAAGGCTGTGCAGATCGACGAATCCTAGGTTCAGCAGATAAACTGACAGCTCAAGTCCCAAGAACAGGAGGTGAGACGATAGGAAGCAGCCTCAGGATCCAGAGAGAGCAAAAAGCCAGAACGTCTGCTTATATACAGATGCGGGCCACACCCCCAAGGAGACTCCCTTTCATCTGATTGGCTAGTCACGGTATATTCAATCATGGGAGTGATTACATTAAAACAGGGAGACTCATGGCCCAGCCAAGTTGACACACAATCTTAACCATCACACTTGTCAGTGCCAAGAAATTTGGAAGACCTGGCCAGCTGACTGGAAGAGATCCGTATTCATGCCCATTCCAAAGAAAAGTGATCCAATGGAAAAGAGAATTATCGAACAGTATCATTAATACCACATGCAAGTAAAATTATGCTGAAGATAATTAAAAAACGGTTGCACCAGTATATCAATGAGGAACTGACAGAAATTCAAGCTGGATTCAGAAGAGGACATGGAATGAGGGATATTATTGCTGTTAGACGGATCTTGACTGAAAGCAGAGAATACCTGTATTTTATTGACTCTGCAAAGACATTTGACTCTGTGGATCAAAACAAATTATGGATAACATTGTGAAGAATGGGAATTCAAGAACACTTATTTGTGCTCATGGGGAGCCTGTACATATACCATGAGGCAGTTGTTCAAACAGAACTAGGGAATACTGCATGGTTTAAAGTCAAGAAAGGTGTGTGACAGGATTGTGTCCTTTCACCATACTTATTCAATCTGTATTCAGAGTAAATAATCAGAGAAGCTGGATTATCTGAAGAAGAACAGGGCATCAGAATTGGAGGAGGACTCAGTAACAACCTACGTTGTGCAGATGACACAGCCTTGCTTGCTGAAAGTGAAGGGGACTTGAAGCACTTGCTGATGAAGATCAAAGACTACAGCCTTCAGTATGGATTACAGCTTAATATAAGAAAATACAAATCCTCACAACTGGACCAATAAGCAACATCATGATAAGTGGAGAAAAGATTGAAGCTGTCAGGGATTTTATTTTGCTTGGTTCTGCAATCAATGCCCATGGAAGCAGCAGTCAAGAAATCTAAGGAAGTATTATTGAATTGAGCAAATCTGCTGCAAAAGGCCTCTTTAAAGTGTTAATTAAAATGCAAAGATGTCACCTTTAGGACTAAGGTGGGCCTGACCCAAGCCATAGTGTTTTCAGTTGCCTCTTACGCATGCAAAACCTGGACAATGAGTGTGGAATACTGAAGAAGAATTGATGCCTCTAAGTTATGATGTTAGCAAAAAATATTGAATATATCATGAACTGCCACAAGAGTGAACAAATCTGTCTTGGAAGAAATACAGCCAGAATGAGGATGGTGAGACTTTGTCTCAAATTCTTTGGACATGGAGGGACCAGTCCCTGGAGAGAGACGTCATGCTTAGTAAAGTAGAGGGTCACCCAAAAGAAGAAAGACCCTCAAGGAGATTGACTGACCCAGTGGCTGCAACAAGGAGCTCAAGCATAGCAATGATTTTGAGGATGGCACAGGGCAGGGAACTATTTTGTTCTGTTGTACATTGCGTCCCTATGAGTTGAAACCAACTTGTGGGCACCTAACAATCACATTACATTATTATAGGCTAAGAAACTTGGTATAGCTGCTAAATTAGACAAGTGACAGCAAAGACATTTGCTTCTAAAACAAATGGTTCACCTGCTGTGCAGATGCAATTTCAGATAACTCCTGGCCTTTGTGAACATGTTTATCTTGGAAATATTGTTTTCTTTTTTCCAGCTGTTATTATTTCTTACCTGAAGTATTTTCTTTTTAGTGTTTGTCTTGGGTTTTCCCCCATATTCATTTTAACCTTTGCTCTTATGTTCTTTCTTTTCTTTTATCAGCAATTAGAGTTTATTTTTCACTTTGTGAGCCTTCTTACATTATTTTTTTTTTACTGTTTTTATGTCACTTAATCTAATCGTACATGGTCTGTGCTGTTTTTGCTGAATATCTCTACTTGGCTCTTTTTATGTTGGTCTTGTGTTCTATCTCATTCTTCTTTTTCTTCGTTCTGAGCTCTTTTCCATCTGCTTATTTTTTCTGTTTTTGAAAAGTATTGTCTAATTTGCTCCATCCTATGATGTGATTCTTAGATAACGGAAGAGACCACTCCTTTGGTCATACTCCTTATTATGCTAAACTTACTGATGAGCCCAGTAAGAAGCCCTTCTTTATGGTTTGGCATTACCTAAAAGCAACATAATGGTGTTACCCAGAAGCAATATAATGAGAAATACATACGTAAGATACGTACCGGGGCCAATACTGCAGAATAGATAAGAACATGACTTGTAACATCTTATAGTTCTGTGTTTCATACCTAACCATACACTTATTAGCTGCATGATTTTGAACAAGTGTTTAACCTGTCTGTGCCTGGATTTACCAGTAGAGATAAACTAATGGCATTAATGTGAATATTAAATAAAATACTTTATATAATGTGGTTAGCACAGAGCCTAGCCCACTCTAAGCTTTCTCAAAAATCAGATGTCGTTGTCATTATATTGCAGTTGTTAATGTTTTTATTATTATTTGTATTATATTACTTAACATCAAATTTCTTTAATTTTCTTCTTCTGTGTGTGTACTGGATAGACAAATAATCTTTAAGTTGTGAAATTAGTAGCAAATAGAAACATCAGTTGCATTGCTGCCAATATTAGGATGGTGCAGATAGCTTCTGTTTAACTTTTATTCCATATTTTATTGAAGTATAAAAACATTTCCTTAGCTGATTAGAGTTTCAGTCTAGAAATGTCCCAAGGCTACTTGCCCTTGAGAAAGTAATGTTTAGATTAAGAAAATGGAATTAAGTGCGTATGAATTCCACTAAATTTGTGATGTACTGTCTGTTGATATCTTACTCAGCCGTTGGCAAGCATTTCATCAACGTTTATTGGCATTCTTTTCTGAGGTTTAAATAGGACATAAAATTTTATGATATGTAGAGTATTTTTGATAACTGTTTCATTAGTTTTCATGGGAAGTGTAATAGTATACAAGAGGAAATATCAATAAAGTACCCAGTAAGCATTATTTTTGGAAGTGTAAGGTAGTTTGAAGTTTGTATAATAGCAAAATCCTGGTCTACTTTTCAGATCATGCAGTATGTTCGAGACTATCTGGATTTCTCTTTCCTTTTCTTTTTTTTATTTTCTATTTCATCTAAACCCCGTCTTTTCTTTTCTCTTTTTGAACATTGATGTCTAGTTCAGAAAACTAAGAATTACAGATTATGTTGTTTGTTTATGGTTATAAAAGATAGATGGTAGTTTATCATATTAAATCCCAGTTTCTTAGATGTTACAAAACAAAGAATGCTACATGATGTAGTATGTAGCATATGTATAGTTTAAACATTAATTTGATGTAAAAAGCCCATACTCTGATAGCTATTCTCGTGTTAAACTTTTATGGTTGCCTGAACAGTGGCCACAGAGGACCTACCATAAGCTATTTATAATTTATCTTTAAATAGTATGTACGTTTGAACTGGAAAACAAAACATTCTTAAAGAATCTTAAGTATTTTCATATGTTCAAGAGTCTTTTTCTCAGTCAAGTACTTGCTCTTAGAGCCAGGAATGGACACGCCTGAGAACAGTAGTGTGAACTCTGGCCAGGACCGAGGCATCTGTCCATCTGTGCCATGGTCCTCCACCTCAGAAGCTAACAAAACTGAGTGATGAGATCGAAACAACACCACATCCCATTATTTCCAGAATCACAACTGGTTTAAACAAGTCTACCCCATGAAAGAAAACTTGTAGTTTGTCACTATTGATCCCAGAGAGCGGCAGGGGCTGGGAGTAATTTTATAGTCTTCTTGAAAGATGAATTCAATTTCCCTCTTAAATATATTCTATTTTATTATGACATTAGATTATCAGAGCTTGTGAAAATCACTTTTAATGGTGTAGTTTCAGTCTCATATGCTGTTTTATTTTCCACGCTTGCCTGAGATTTCACTTGGTGGCATTGATTCTTCGACGAAAATGAAAATAGGAAAGCATAAGTGCTCTTGTGCAATGGGCTCTCTCTGTGCAATGGGAAGATAATTATACCAGTGCGGATGAGCAGATGAGCTTACTCAGGCTCAAGTGCTTTATTTTTGGCTCTTTAATGGCTTATATTAGCCACCCATATAACTAAAATGATCTGGATAATTATAAATATTCTTTATGTTTTAGCTGCTCCAACCTGTGAAGCTATATATAAGTAATTATTTATACACATATATGAATGGTAAAGTAAGTGCTTCTCATGGCTATTATATAAATATCTGGATTCTTTAGATGAAAAAGGGCATTGGTTTTCTGTAGTTTATTATTTCTAATCCTTAGAATGCCCCTGAAAGATAAATATTATTATTCAGTTATTAAAAATGAGACAGCTGAGGTTCAAAAAAAGTTAAATGATATACTCAAGAGGTTAAAGATTGGTGCTAGGATTTACATGTAGATGGTACTAGGATTTACACTTCTGGTTAGGATCCCATTGTGTATCTTCTCTTTTGCAAGATCTGTTATAAAATAGCTCATATATACATTGTGGAATCTGTTTATGACCGTTAAATTGGTTTCTCTAAAGAAAGTCTGATCTGTTTGCTCAGTTTCTGAATTACCCTGTATGGTTAAAGGTATAGTAATTGCACTGAGGAAATGAGTATATTGGTATCTAAGGAAGTTAAGGTTTTAAAAAGGAGCCCCTGAGTGGTGCTAATGGTTAAGTGCTTGACTACTAACCTAAAGGTTGGTGGTTCAAGTCCACCCAAAGGCACCTTAGAGAAAAGCCTGGCGATCTACTTGCAAAAGATCACAGCCATTGAAAACCCTATGAGGTGCAGTTCTACTCCAACACACATAGGGTCTCCATGAATCGGAATCAACTCGACGGCATCTGGTTTTCTTCTGGTTTGAGGTTTTAAAAATTGTTTTTGCTACTGCAGTGAGGGTGCTAAACTGAGGAATGTGTTAAATTTGGATCATAGGAAACCTAAGTGACTGGGAATTCAAAGAAGATAGAAATATAACAAAACTCGTGTGTCACTCCAAGTCATTCAGAATTTGATCTCAAATAATTCTTCCAACGTGAAATTTCTCTTCTCATGCCCCTTCAGTATTAATTGTCTTCCAAATAACTTGTATTTTCCTGCCATTTTACCTTTGTTGAAACTTTCATTACCTGAAATATCCTTCCCCATTGAAACCAGTTCTCAGTCTTTCTCTCTTCCCTTGTTGAAAGCCTTTCTCTATCATGCCTTTCCTTCGGAGATGCTCTCTTCTCTAAACCGAGACAGTAGTGTCCGTTTGAAATGCACATTTGCAATTTGACATTTATTTTTGGATTTTATTTTATTTTTTATCTGTTTATAGCTCATCTCCATCATTAATCATGAGCTTGGGGGGATAAATGATATCTTCACCTTTTTATCTCATCGTACGCCTTAAACATAGTATGTACTCATCAAATAATAGTTGATACTTTTTTTTCAGAGTATCAGAGCGTTTAATCCACTCAGCCAACATTCATTTAGCTTCTATAATAGTTGATACTTTTATAACTCTTGAAGACAGAATATTCTAGAAGTATTTCCTTACAAATACTATCTATGGGAGAGAAATGCTCCTCAAAAAAGATGGTCTTTGGTCAAAGAAGCCTGAAAAACACTATCACATTTCCCTTGTAGGAAGTTTATAATGGGTGTTGACATTTTCAACACTTTGAGAAGTATTTCAGTGATGAAATCATTTTGCTCTTGTAACCCAGACTTGCCAACTTCCCCCCACTTTTTTCATCAGACCCCTATTAATGTATTATTCTTCATAATATTCTTTGTAAGACATTGCTTTAAAGTATTTTTGTGTAAAATATATGCTAATATCCACAAACACAGAAATTGAAGTTTGATTAGATGTTAAGTGAGCATTTTGTTTGGCCTGCCTGCTTTTGTACATGGGAAAGCACCACCCCTCAGTGTTGCTTTGGTGTGTGTGTGTGTGTGTGTGTGTGTGTGTGTGTGTGAGTGAAACATACAGTATAGATTCAACCTGAAAATAGATTGAGACTGAAAAAAAGAATGATTGGAACTTGTTTTTCAGCTTGATTATCTGCGAGAATCTCTATTGCTTCTCATAATTGTTTGTACCTCCAGGGCAATGAGACTGGCCTCATTGCCAAATATGAATCCAGATATTAGCAGTGCACCATTTTTTCCTTCAAGCAGACATGCTTATTGTCTATTTGTGTATTTCCTTCCTCAGAAAAGGAATATCCGTCTCCCTGGAATTAGAAATGGCATGGTTAATGGGAAGAGCAGAGGTTTTGGAGTCAGAGAGCTTGGATTTGGTTCCTAACTCAGGCCTATGTGAGCCTGAGCACATTTTCCTTTCTAAGCCTCTGACTCCTCATCCATACAAGGAGATGGACCACACCTGTCTCTACGTGTGTCTCAGGAGGTCTGAGTAATACATGCAAAGCCCTTAACCCAGTACCCAGCACAAAAGACATGCTTGATAAATATTAGTTGCCTTTGCAGTTATTTTTGTGATGGACAGATCATGACAAAGAGAATTCCACAGGCAGAAAATTACAGACAGAACTGCCTCTGTCTTGTTATTGCCATTCCCTGTTTTGTGTTGTTATTTGGAACTACAAATGGTACCACTATTCTTTGTGTCTTCTCTTTTAATGAAGAGACTGTGAATTGAGGGAGTTGTAAGAGTTGAGCTGAATTTTACATGTGAAGTTTCGGTGAAGAGGAACATTTTAATTCTAAGAATATGTGAATAAATAACCTGAAAGACTTTTTAAACCATTTAAATCATTTGAAATATAGAAAAGTAACTTAGAAATGATCCTATTACTCTTAACTTCTGTAATTGTAAAACATCATTCCCCATTATTTTATATTTTCTATTAAGATCTTGTGCTATGATGTTATTATCAGTCTCATAGAAATTGTATTTACAGAAAGGCACTGGATTAATAGCAAAATTGGGAATCTTTGGTATTTGGAATGCATTTGGACCGTGTTTTTGAGTATAACTTGTGTTTAGCAATTCATTGGATTGTTTAAAGAGAGAATAGAAAACGTATTAATGAAAATTTAGGATTGGCTTTCAACTTTTGTCTCAACTCATTATATATGTTAGCCCTAGGCCCATTTCCATTGTAGTCTCAGAGTATTTATCACTGTACAGAAAACAGAATAAAAGAGTCATCGTGATAATCTTGCTTAAGGTTGTATACTTAAGAGTGAAAGTGCCTGAAAGAAAATCAGAATGATAAAATTCTTCTTTATAAAGTAGAATAGAATGTTCAACATAAACTGTGGGTTTCAGGCCAACAGATTACCCTCACCTTCATTTTGCAGAAAAAATACATTCTTATTACATATGGCTGTTAATAGCATGTCAGTTATGTCTGTCTCCAGCCATCCACAGCTAACTTGTTCCAGAAGAAGCCAACTTTGTCCCTATGAAGGATGACAAATGGGAATTTTGCTGTGGTATCTACCTTTCTAAATGGCAAGTCATCTCCGGGAAATTTTTCTTGACATAAATATTTTGAAAGGCAGACGAAACTGTCCTTTTTGCTCTTTATTGGTTTAGACACCAGGTGAAGTCTTCTAAACTAGATTGAAGTGATACAGGAAACAGTGTACTTCAGTGTTCCTTGGAATGGTCTTAATTATGCATTAATTGGCATCTGTCTTGATCTGATTGATTACAGGAGAAGATGTATCAGGGAGTTTCTGCCCAGCACTTCCTCCTCCAGAACGGATGGCTTGTGAAATCCCCTGCCGAATGGACTGTATGGTGAGCGAGTGGACGGAGTGGTCCTCCTGTTCCCAGTCCTGTTCAAATAAAAACTCAGATGGGAAACAGACCAGGTCAAGGACAATCCTGGCATTGGCTGGAGAAGGTGGGTAACAATAAAGGTTTCAACACGAGAGTCACTTGTTCAAAAATCTTTTCCCCATTAGGTAACTGAAGGGTTCTTACTGGGGATGTCGCCACTCACAAGTGGTCATGTTGTGTACCCTGCTTCCAAATGTCTCAGATTGCTAGTGCTACCATAACAAAAAACTACCACAAGTGGTGACTTTAAAGAACAGAAGTTTATTTTCTCACAGTTCTAGAGATCAAAAGTCTAAATCATAGTCTTGGCCCGGTCGATTCTTCTTGGGGCCTCTGTCCTAGTTGATAATCCTTGGTGTTCTTTTGCTGCTTATAGACGCACCTGCCTTCAACGTCACGTGTTATCTCCCCCTGTGTGTCAGTGTCTGTTCTGATCTTTTAATAAGACGCCACTCAGAAAAGTCTACATTTAGGACAACCCTACTCTGGTATTACAGCATTAACATAACAGAAGAAAACCCCTGTTTCTACACAGGATCACGTTTACAAGTGTAGATATTGGGACTTCAACATAATTTTTTGTGGAATACAATTGTATCTATACACCAGATTTACAATTTAATTTCAATGTATACTTTTTTTTTGGTTTAATACTCTAATTTATCTATGCTGGGTTCACATATTTATATTTAGCCCATACCTATGGTGGCACAAGTGGTTCATGATTGGCTGCAAACCTAATGGTTGAAGGTTCGAACCTACCCAGTGGCTCCTCAGAAGAAAGGGCTGGCGAACTGCATCTGTAAAGATTATAGCCAAGAAAACCCTACGGAGCAGTAGTACTCTGTAACACATGGGATCTTCATGAGTCGGGCCAACTCGATGGCAGCTAACAATAACAACATGTATAGGCCCTAGTAATCAGATGGATGTTATTTTTCATTATCCTTTTTTTTTTTTTCCTGAGAGAAGGAAACAAAGTGTAATGGGCACACATCCAGTTTGAAGTAGCTCATGTAGCTGGGAGCAAAATTGTAACATTTTTGGTAAAAAGATATCCAAATTAGGAATCAGGAGACTTGGCTTCTTGACCTGGAACCGCCAATAACATTGGCAAGCTACCTGATCCCTACGCTCTGGGTTCCTGTTCTGTCGTGCTGGCTTGTGATGGGGAGAAAGATGAAGGCTGTGAAAATGTCTTTGAAGGAGCTAAAAAGTGCTATGGGAATGTAGACGGGTGACATCAGAACAAATTAGAGGAGCAAATGTCCCTGTCATATATAGCAATGGTCTTTGTCTCCAGACACACGCACATCATTTCTTTCATGCCCTCCCAGGACTTCATCTGCCTAAGGCTCAGTTAGAACAGCAGGGTACTCTGGCCACTGGCTGTGAGGAACTCCTTTTTAAACAGGATTTTCATCTGTGATCCTGAGAAATGGGGCCAGGGTCAAGATGAATGAAGATTTTCGTATTCTTAAAGTACAGTTGCTTCCTTTGCTTGTCTTTTATATTTCTGGAAGGGGAAAACTAGGCAGTAGTATTTAATGGGAAAAAAAATAACAAAAATAACAAAATCGCGGTCACAAATCTTCTTGAGCATTGGGCCCACTGAATAAAACATTATAGTGTGGATGACTAGGAAAAGATCAGTACTTTATATAAATAACACTTTCACATGAATATAAAAATGTGAAAGAAAAGACAGTAATGAAATTTGATTGTGTGGTTCATCCAAAAGTATAAAGATGCACATCTGTCTGGCCTCTCTGCCAGTGGATAGCACATTGTCAGATATGATTTCAGAGTTTACGGATGGGCTCTTACTTGCCAAACTTTAGCAGATACTTCTGGATTTCTCAAATATCAGTAAAATGCACTGCTTGATGGAGGATTGGTGTCTTAAAATAGTTCTCTGAGAAAAATAATGCCTCTCTTGGGGAAAGAAGGCCATGTATGTGTAGTTGTGTGTGTGTGTGTGTGTGTGTATCCTACCTAATACTACTTCAAAGCCATGGGCTTTTATATCTGACTAATTTATGTAGGCATAATGATATTAAAAGTAGAGCATTTTTTTTTTCTTTTTTTTTTTTTGGAGCTTATCTCAGAGATATTTACCCCACAGATGGGCAGTAGAGTCAGTTAGTTTTACAATCTCATTGACTTGGGCTGCTGCTTGTTATTCAGGGAAGAAGAGGGCAATATATTATCCTCAAGTTGTTACTCAGGACATAATAACCATGGCCTTAGAATGGGAAGGTGGGTACATTTGCTCTGGCCATCGGAAGGCAGTGTCAAAAAGACCATGTTACTAGACCATTAAAACAAAAATCAGAAAAAAACCAAACCCGTTGCCATCGAGTAAATTCTGACTCGTAGCAACCCTATAGGACAGAGTAGAACTCTCCCACAGGGTTTCCAAGGAGCGGCTGCTAGGTTTGAACTGCCAGCCTTTTGGTTAGCAGCCTGAACTCTTAGGCACTGCGCCACCAGGGATCCCAAAACTCACTGCTGTCGAGTCGATTCTGACCCATAGCGACCCTATAGGACAGAGTAGAACTGCCCCACGAGGTTTCCAAGGAGCAGCTGGTGGATTTGAACTGCAGACCTTTTGGTTAGCAGCCGAACACTTAACCATTGCACCACCAGGGCTCCAAGCCTTCTAGACCATTAAAGCAGCAAAAATAACAAAAAGAAAAACAACAATAACAGCAACAACAGTAGCAACAACTATGCATTCTCTTTTATTTTTATTGTTTTCAGGTGGAAAACCATGTCCCCCTAGTCAGGCCCTCCAAGAATATCGTTTATGCAATGACCATTCCTGTATGCAACTCTACTGGGAGACATCGCCTTGGGGCCCCTGTTCTGAAGACACACTGGTAACTGCCCTTAATGCAACCATTGGCTGGAATGGAGAAGCTACGTGTGGTGTGGGCATTCAGACTCGGAGGGCCTTCTGTGTCAAGAGTTACATAGGACAAGTGATGACCAAAAGGTATTATTAATATATTACTGAAGGTGCATATGATTATTGCATAGTTGAACATTTGTAACCAAAAGCGTTTATCCAGCAACTGATACGTCTGGGTCTGTGATACAGTAACAAATTTTTTTTTTTTACTTTTAAAGATTAAAAAAAATGCTTCAAACAAAGGTAAACATAGTTATAAATGGACCATTTGTGCTATTCTGTGTTTTGGTTAGTGGATAAAATAATTAATGTACACAAATACTGATATGTTTGAATAATCAAACATGTTTTCTATAGCTCATCTCAGTATTTTTGAATTATCTCCAATCACATGAAGGTAAATCAGCATTTTGAGAGTATAGGGTTATATGATATTCTTCCTTTAAAAAAAATGCAAAAAACAGTTGCTGTCAAATGGATTCCTACTCATGGTAACACCCTGTGTTGCAGAGTGAAACTGCACTCCATAGGATTTTCAAGGCTGTGACCTTTCAGAAGCTGATCTCCAGTGTTTAGCTATGGTGCCATCCAGGGGATTCTTTTTTAGAAATCTTCTTTAGGCCCCACACATCTCAGAGAGAGTGAGTCTGAGCTCCAACAAAAGCAGCAATGGAGGCAGACCCAGTGTTGGTAGCATCAAGCCTTGGTCCCATCCTTTCCAACTATACCCTTGTCTTTCCTGGAAAATAAGCAAATGCATTCACTCTTCTGCCTAATTCAGTACATTTTGTGTTTTGCCTGGGGCATCTCAAATACCTAATTAATTCAATCTGGGACACCATGGTGAAGGGATCTGAGCCTTATCCACACTGTTACGGAAGCCACTTTGGCTGAATATGAGGTGGGTCAGGGAAGCTGGGGCTTATGGTAATGAGCCACTGTTGGCAGAAATAGTGCAGCCTAGCTGGAAGCTGCCCCTTGCTGGCATTGGAGCATCCAGTGAGCAGATGGCTCTGCAAATACAAGCAAAGGTAACTAAGACCTGAAGTACAGCATAGCAACAAAGACCTCATCTCTCTCTACTTCTACATGCAGCTCACAGAGAATTGGGGTTGAGTGTTCCTTGTTGTTGCAACCCCTGAGTTTCCCAGTGTCTGGCACATAGTCAGTGTTCAGTAAACACTTCTGGAATTCAGGAATGAAATAGACCTCTGTGTTGAGGAGTGATAGGGATTGACAAGGGTTGGATATGAAGATTGGAAGATGGACAGGAGTGATTTTTATCCTCTGCTTCAATACAAATTATTTTACCAACCATGATAAATTTTGGCAAAGTGGGCTATCGTGAAGAGTAGTGAACAGATCATACATACCGCATTCCTCTCTGATTAATTCATAAATGTTATTGTTTCTGCTCTAGCATCTAACTCTGCACTGCTTGTGATATTTTTTAGATCAACTTGTGTCATTTGTGTTTTTCAACTTGCCAGGTAGCCATGGCACCCTATGGGCTGATGGAATCAATGAAAGTTATAAGCAAACATAGACAATAACGTTTGTATATCACCTGGTTCAGGTGATAATCAAATCCACGGAGCTATGGTAAAATCCTAAAAGGCTTATAAATATACTCTGCAGATATGGATGCCTTTTATTTGGGAAAAATTGTGCCTGTATAATGTTCATCTTTATGACCTAATTTCTCAATTACTTGAAAAAAGATGCAGGAAACATTAAGGTGAATATCCAGATAAAAATAAATATGGCTGAGGTGTAAAAGAAAGCCCTACATAAAATACGGTAAACTATGATTATTTATAGTGATGGGGAACAATTTAGCATGACTAACGTCTGATCAGAACCCTGGTGGCGCAGTGGTTAAGAGCTCAGCTGCTAACCAAAATGTTGGTGGTTTGAATCCACCATCCTCTCCTTGGAAATCCTGTGGGGGCAGTTCTGCTCCATCCTGTAGTATCGCTATGAGTCAGAATTGACTCGACGGGAATGGACACGGGTAGCATCTGATCTCCCTTCCACAAAATTTTCAGCTCTGAACCACAACAGGAAAAATCCACTTATCATGAACATAATGTTATTTTCTTAGCAAAGAGGCATTAGAATTGAGACTGATACCTACTGAATAAATTATCACATTTTAAAGGAATTTTTAGACATGAAAAGTTGGGTTGTATGTTCAAATAGCCCTCTATTTCCTCTTCTATCCTAATAATTACTTTGGATTGCTTTTTTGTTTTTGTTTTTTTAAATAAAAGTCTCTGAATACATCAGCTTTCTCACTGTGGCTTATCAACTTAAAGATGTTTTGTAACCAAAAAAAAAAAAAAAAAAAAATCATAGCACCAAAAGTTAACAGTTTGAAGCATAACTCACAAACTAATATGTATGGACTCGAAAATTTACATAAGTGAGAGTAAAGTATTATTATTACACAGTAAATAACCTCCAATTTTGTTCTGGTTTATCAACACAGAAAAATGAATTGCACAGATGTTTTCCCCAACACACATATATATAAAGACATTGCTAATTACTTTTTGCACTGTTAATGAGGCTAGAGACTTAACATCCTAGCTTTAATTCTTACTGTATGCCTCCAAACAGCCCTGCTAAATATGAGCAGCCTCCGTTGACTTTAGTAAAGTTAATTAAGGTTTTTGAGGTTAATGAGATTAATTGAGTTGAGGAAATAATACCTTGTGGCCAGTGAAGCCCACAGCGAGATTATCAGCAATAGAATGTATCCTTTGCTCTGCCCTTTCCAAAAAATGTGTATAATTTTGCCCGGTTTCATGTGAAAGCCTTGGCAGTGAAAAAATATCCCCTGCTACTTGTGAAATCCTTGGGGTGGGAGTAAGAGGAAGAAGCTGAAAGGAAAAAGAAAATACCCTAAAGAAAGAGTGGTCTTCAGGGTAGAGAGAAGGAAGTGTTCCTCCATGGATTGATTGGGCTAAAAATAATGTGCATTACCTGAAAACCCACCTCACTGTAAGGGGCGGGGGGGCGGGACACAGAATTTTTTGCAAGTTCTTGCATCCCTGGGCTGTTTAGGTTTCCATGTAATTGAATAGGTGAGAATGTTACCACTGTATGAGTAATAGAACTGATCATATCAGAAAATGAGAACCGGATAGGACACAACTGAGTCAGAAGTGAGAGCTTATTGGGATATTTCTGGGGTTTTCTTTCGTTTTGTTTCACTATTCAATGCTTTCTTTTCAGTTGAAATGTACAAAAAATAATAACGAAGATTCAGAGCACACAACCCATAGCCTTCCAAAGTTCCTGAAAAGGCAGTTTCTACCTTTTAATGTGAAAACACCTGGCATTTTGTGAGATATAGTAATACATAGCTCCATTTAAACATTTAATGTTTAAAAAGCTGGCAGGTTTGCCCCATCCAGCAGAGTGAGATGAACGTGCCAGTTTCTGGGTGGAATGGTGATTGAGGAGATGGAGCGTTGTGTGTCTGCATCTTGATTATGGAGGCATAAGTGAAGAATGGCCGGTCTTTGTAGCACCATTTGATGCAATTCAGCACCGTGCTTATAAGGAACTGAAGCCTACAGTGCGAGCAAGAGACAGTAGCCATATAGAACATTCCAGTGCAAGTCCAGTACTGAAATTGAACACATTCATCTTTTCATGGAGAGCACTGCCAAAACAGGATCAGAGTGTGACACAAAAAAGTAGAAAGTATAAATTTTGACAGAAGGCAAGTTGCTACACTTTATTTACCAACTAAAAGGTGAATCCATATGTTTCCATGGGTTTGAAGGCTTCAGTTTTGTTTTGGAAATTGCTAGAGAAATTAGCCTGTTACCACCAGTGACTTATTTATGTTTAGGCTCCAGTAGCATATAACACTATTCAATCTTTGACTTACCTTTACTAAATATTTACTATGAACTAAGATATGAAGTTTTTGAGATATGATATAAGATAGAATTCCACCATCAAGGCATTAAAAACTAGTGTGTGCACAGCATGCACACACGCACGCGCGCACCCACGCGCAGGAGAAACCAGCAGCACCGAAGATACCGGAAAGCCCTGTGGGACAGTGAAAGTACAGAGGTTCAGAAAACAAGCTTATAGTGTTTAGAAGAGGGGACATTAAGTTGCAATGTACAAAGAGGACATTTTTGAAGAATGAGAGGAAATTTATGGTGTTGCAAATGTGATGATCCTTGAAGAGATAGACAACAGGTAGACAAATAGAAAGGAGGAGGAAGTTGAACCGCTGAGGAGCAAGGTAAACCTGCTTGGCAAAAGAAAGGAACAAAAAGACAATTTTACTGATTATAGAGAACACTTGACCCCTGCTGAACCAACAATCATGTGCAGTTCCAGGAAAGACTTCCATCCATTGCTCTATAAAAACAATGCAGCATGAGCTTGACATTGTGGGATGGTACTCTCTCGTGGGACTTAAGAGGAGAACACACAGAGGGAAAAGGGCCCATGTTATGGAGAGTTGACATTATTCCAGTGAGTATTTATTGTGAGGTATGTTTATAAAGAGTAAGTAGACAGTATCAGTCACCTAAGAGATTATCACCACCCATCTGTCACTTCATTGTACTATGGTGGCTTGTGTTGCTATGATCCTGGAAGCTATGCCACTGGTATTTAAAATACCAACAGGGTCACCCATGGTGGACGAGTTTCAGTGGAGCTTCCAGATTAAGACAGACTAGGATGAGAGGCCTGGCAATATACTTTTGAAAATTAGCCAATGAATATCCTATAGGTGACAACACAACATTGTCCAATATAGTGCTGGAAGATGAGCCCTCTTGGTCGGAAGGCACGTAAAATCCACAGTGGCTTCAACAATGGACTTGAGCATCCCAAACATAGTTGAGATAGTGTAGGACCAGGCAACGCTTCATGGTGTTGTTCATGGGGTCATGATGAGTCTGAGTCAACTCAGCATCAGCTAACAACAATAAAAGCCTAACACCTACTGCTGATTGGAGCAATATAAGCAGCCCTCTGTAGGAAGCTTGAAGCCCAGAATCACAAATATTTCTGGGCTATTTTGTGAATGCATGATTGAGTATGTGTTGAGGGGCGGTGACCCATGACCCACTGAGCACACAGGAAGTTGGTATTTCTCAAATTGTTCTTTCATTTCCAGCCATATACTAGGGGAGGTTGGAAAGGCATGAGAATAAAATGTCAGTTCAGTTTATTTTTAGTAGGCCTCACGGTATGAACAAAGGACTTGGGGATGATTTCAGGTGTTTTCTGCTATCTCTACTAAAGTAGGATATAAACTTTCCTCACCAGAAGTAGCTTGTTTAAATAACACTATATCCTCATAAAAGGAGCCCTGGAGGCACAGTGGTAAAGCACTCGGCTGCTAACCAAAAGGTTGGCGTTTTGAACCCACCATCCACTCCACAGGAGAAAGACGTGGGAGTCTGCTTCTGTAACGATTACAGTCTTAGAAACCACATGGGGCACTTGTACCCTGTCCTACAGGGTCACTGTGAGCTGGAATAGACTCAACAGCACACAACAACGTTTATTTTTCTGTTTTAATTTATTTGTATTAAAGTATCATACCCACCATGTGGTTGTTGATAGTTGCTGTCGAGTTGATTCTGACTCATAACAGTCCCCTGTGTTACAGAGTAGAACTGCTCCATAGGCTTTTCTTGGCTGTAATCTTAATAGAAGCAGATTGCCAGGCCTATTCTTCTGTGGTACCCCTGGGTGGGTTTCAACTGCCAACCTTTAGGTTAGCAGTCCATTTGCCAACTGTTTGCATCACCTAGGAACCTACACACACCATAGTAGGAATGAAATAAGACCTAGGGTCTGATGATGAAAAGCAGCAGATCCCCACCCACTCCTCCTCTAGTTTGTATTCCCATTTTCCAGACAAAATCATTTTTTGACAGTTGCTGTTTCTCCTTCTCTCTTTCTTTCTCTGTCTCCCTTTCTCTCTCTCTGTCTCTCTCTACTGGGTAAGTATTCACAAGGTTCACTAATCAGAACAGTAGAAAAGGTAGACAGTGAGAAGCCTTGCACCTGACCCTGTTTCCATCCACCCCATTCTCAGCCACTGACAAGTGTTTTATTAGTTTTACTGTGTCATTATATGGATACAAGAAAATGCAAGTGTATAATCTTATCCCCCCTCTCTTTCTTGTAATTACCTCCTGCTCTAAATGATATATATTTTCACATATCATCCTTTTTTATTTTCACTTAACAATTTAAAATATTTATCCCTGATTCCCTCCCACAAAAGCAGTGGATTTTAGTTCGTTTACACTAACTCTTCTCCCCACTCCTCCCACAATGTTAGTCTTCTCTTGGTCGATTACATTAATACTTTTGATTTATATTTTTTCAACATTATTTCTTATTTTATTTGCATTTAGATTAACTCTTTAAACACCTGCTTGCGTGAGAACATCACAGCTTCCACCATTTCTTTTTCCCCTTCCATCTCCTGTTCTCTGAGGACTTTGAACCCATGGTTCGAACTCCTTCTGAGAGTTTGCATTCTAATGAGTTCCTAAGTGATGCTAATGCTGCTGGTTAGGAGGAATTCTGAGAACCTCTAGTAGAGGAGTGGTTTGCAAAATTTATTATACATAAGAATCACCTGGGGATATTGTTAAAGCATAGATTCTGATTCAGTATATCTGGGGTGAACCTGTCCAAAGCCCTGCATCCTATGCATCTTTACCTTACAGTGGCAAGAATGATATTATGTTCATTCCCTTACACAACCAAATTTGGTCTTCAATGCTTTGCCTACACATTTTTTCTAAACTTTTAAAGCTTAAAAAAGTCTTCATGTTTATAATTATGTAAATTATTGATGCCTGATGTCAGTTGGGTTCTTCTCTCTTTGTAGATAACCTTTTTTTTTTTTTTCATCCTTTGCCCTGACCATTTTTAGTCTCTTTTACTTTTCTTTGTGTTTGAAATTTGGACAGTCCTAGGTTGCACTTGGTGATGTTACATATACTTGGTGGACTTTTGATGCTGAATGGTCATACCTTCATCAGCTATGGTATATTTTAGTCCATTCTTTCCTGGTTAATTTCACCTTGCGTCTGCTATCTCCTGTTGGAACCTGTTAATTGGCTGTTTGAACTTGCTAGACTGGTGTTTTTTCTGTCAATAATTTAACTCAAATTCTCTCCATGTAAATTTGGGTCTATTACTGATTATTTCAGTGACTTAGTTTATCATCTGAAAATGAAGATTATACTGCCTCTCAGAATTTTCATTAGGAATAAGTAAAAGAATGTAGAAAAATCTCTTAACTTGGCACCAAGATTTATACCCTGACTATCTGATACTAAGCTTAAGTTATTAAGGTTTATATGCACTGGTTCTCTGTTCCGTATAAGAAACTTATGGGAAACAGAATTTAAAATCCAAATACATATTGCAGAGCACTTTCATTTTTATTCTTAGCTTGTCACTAATCAATGTAGTTTTTAGCCTTCTATACTCATAAAAACAAGCAAGCAAGCAAATACACTCACAAAAATTGTGTGTTTGCCATTTTCTGAGACTTTAGTTATTCCAAGTGATTATGAATCAATTAACTATGTTACTTCCTTCCCAAACAGGAGCATTAAATGAATTACAGGCATACCTCATTTTATTGTGCTTCTCAGATACTGTGTACTGTGTTTTTACAGATTGAAGGTTTGTGACAACGCTGCATTGAACAAGTCTATCGGCACCATTTTTTTTCCAAAAGCATGTGTTCATTTTGTGTCTCTGTGTCACATTTTGATAATTCTGGCAATATTTCAAACTTCATTATTATTATTTGTTATGGTGATCTGTAATCAGTGATCTTTGATGTTATTATTTTCATTGTTTTGGGGTGCCACAAACTGTGCCCATATAAGACAGTGAACTTAATTGATAAATGTGTGTATTCTGACTGCTCTACTGACCAACCATTCCCCTGTCTCTCTCCCTCTTCTCAGTCCTCCATATTTCTGAGACATGACAATATTGAAATTAGACCAGTTAATAACTTTACAATGGCCTTTAAGTGTTCAAGTGGAAGGAAGAGTCACACATCTCTTACTTTAAATTAAAAGCTTAGAAATCATTAAGCTTAGTAAGGCATGCATGTCAAAAGCTGAGATAGGTGGAAAGCTAGGCCTCTTGCACCAAACAGTTAGCTAAGGTGTGAACGCAAAGGAAAAGTTCTTGAAGAAAATTAAAAGAGCTCTAGTGAACACATGGTTGATAAATCGAAGCAGCCTTCTTGCTGACATGAAGGAAGTTTTAGTGGTATGGATAGAAGAGGAAACCAGCTATGACATTCCCTCAAGCCAAAGCCTAATCCAGGGCAAGGCCCTAAACTATCTTCAATTCTGTGAAGGCTGAGAGAGGTGAGGGAGGTGCAGAAGAAGTTTGAAGCTAGCAGAGGTTGGTTCATAAGGTTTAAAGAAAGAAGCCATCTCCATAACATAAAAGTGCAAGCTGAAGCAGTGAGTGCTGATATAGAAGTTGCATCAAGTTATCCAGAAGATCTAGCTAAGATAATTGATGAAGGTGGCTATGCTAAACAACAGATTTTCAAGGTAGATGAAACAGCCTTATATTGGAAGAAGACTTTCATAGCTAGAAAGGAGAAGTCAATCCTTAACTTCAAAACTCAAAGGACAGGCTGGCTCTTGTTAGGGGCTAATGCAGCTGGTGACTTTAAGTTGAAGCCAGTGCTCATTTAGCATTCTGAAAATCCTAGGGCCCTTAAGAATTACGCTAAATCTACTCTGCCTGTGCTGTATAAATGGAAAACAAGGCCTAGATGACAGCACACATCTGTTTACGACAGGGTTTATATTTTAAGCCCACTGTTGAGACCCACTGCTCAGAAAAAAAGATTTCTTTCAAAATATTACTGCTTATTGACAGTGCACCTGGTCACTCAAGAGCTATGATGGAGATGTACAAAGAGATTAATGTTGTTTTCATACTTGCTAAGACAGCGGTTTTTTCAGTCTGTCATTGAAAATACCATGGCTTGAGTCAGGCTCACCTTAGTCCTCAAGGTGACAGCTTTGCTTTTTAACACTTTAAAAATGTCTTTTGCAGAAGATTTGCCCAATGCAATACGTCTTGTGATTTTTTGACTGCTGCTTCCATGGATGTTGATTGTGGATCAAAGTAAAATGAAATCTTTGACAACTTCAGTATTTTCTCTGTTATCATGATGTTGCTTATTGGTCGAGTTGTGAGGATTTTGGTTTTCTTCATGTTGAGGTGTAATCCATACTGAGGGCTATAGTCTTTGGTCTTCATCAGCAAGTGCTTCAAGCCCTCTTCACTTTCAGCCAGCAAGGTTATGTCATCTTCATATCCCAGATAATTAATAAGTCTTCTTCCAGTCCTGGTGCCACTTTCTTCTTCAAATACTCCAGCTTCTTAGATTATTTGCTCAGCTTACAAGTTGAATAAGCATGGTGAAAGGATGCAACCCTGACACATACCTTTCCAGATTTTAAACCATGTGGTTTCTCCTTGTTCTGTTTGAACAACTGCCTCTTGGTCTATGTACAGTTTCCTCATGAGCACAATTAAGTGTTATGGAATTCCCATTCTTTGCAATGTTACCCATAATTTTTTGTGATCCAAACTGTCAAATGCCTTTGCATAGTCAGTAAAACACAGGTAAACATCTTTCTTGGTATTCTCTGCTTTCAGCCAAGATCCATCTGACATCAGCAGTGATACCCCTCATTCCACATCCTCTTCTATATCCAGCTTGAATTTCTGGCAATTTCCTGTCTATGTACTGCTGCAACCACTTTTTAAATATCTTTAGCAAAATTTTACTTATGTGTGATATTAATGATATTGTGTGATAATTTCTGCATTTTGTTGGATCACTTTTTTTGGAGTGGGGACAAATACGGATCTCTTGCAGCTGGCTGGCCAGGTAGCCAGTGAGCACCTTCAGTGCTGCATACATTTGTTTAAACATCTCTGTTGTTATTCCATCAATTCCTGAAGCCTTGTTTTTCACCAGTGTCTTCACTACAACTTAGAATTCTTCTTTGAATACAGTCAGTTCTTGATCATATCCTACCTCCTGAAATGGTTGAATGTTGACCAGTTCTTTTTGGTACAGTGACCCTGTGTATTCCTTCCATCTTCTTTTGATGCTTCCTGCATTTTCAGTATTGTATCTAGTCCATAGAGTCCTTCACTATTGTAACTCGAGGCTTGAGTGTTTTCTTCAGTTCTTTCAGCTTGAGAAACGCTGAGCATGTTCTTCCCCTTTAGTTTTCTAATTCTAGGTCTTTGTACATTTCATTATAATACTTTGTCTTCTTGAGCCGCCCTTTGAAATCTTCTGTTCAGCTCTTTTACTTCATCATTTCTTCCATTCTCTTTAACTACTCTATGTTCAAGAGCAAGTTCAGAGTCTCTTCTAACATCCATTTTGGTATTTTCTTTGTTTCCTGTCTTTTTAATGACCTTTAGCTTTCTTCATATATGATGTCCTTGATATCATCTCACAACTTGTCTGGTCTTCGATCATTAGTGTTCAGTGCCTCAAATCTATTCTTGAGATGGTCTCTAAATTCAGGTGGGATATACTCAAGGTCATATTTTAGCTCTCGTGGACTTGTTTTTTGTCTTCAGCGTCAACTTGAACTTGCATATGAGCAATTGATGGTTGGTTCCACAGTCAGCCCCTGCCTGGCCTTGTTCTGACTGATGTTCTAAGTTTCTCCATCGTCTCTTTCCACAAATGCAGCTGATTTGATTCCTGTGTTTTCCATCCAGTAGGGTCCGTGTATATAGTCGCTGTTTATGTTGTTTAAAAAAGGTATTTGCAATGAAGAAGTCATTGGTCTTGCAAAATTCTATAATACATTCTCCGGTGTTGTTTCTATCTCCAAGGACATATTTTCCAACTTCTGATCCTTCTTGTTTTGAGCTTTCACGTTCCAATCACCAGTGATTATCAATGCATCTTGATTGCATGTTTGATCAATTTCAGACTGCAGAAGTTGGTAAAAATTTTCAGTTTCCTCATCTTTGGCATTAGTGGTTGGTGCGTAAATTTGAGTAACACTTGTATTAACTGGTCTCCTTTGTAGGTGTATGGATATTATCCTATCACTGACAGAGTTGTACTTCAGGATAGATCTTGAAATGTTCTTTTTGATGGTGAATGTAAAGCCATTCCTCTTCAATTAGTCATTCCCAGCATAATAAATCATATGATTATCCCGTTCACAATGGCCAATACCAGTTCATTTCAGCTTACTAAAGCCTAGGATAACTATCTTTATGAGTTCCATTTCATTTTGACAACTTACAGTTTTCCTAGATTCATGCTTTGTACATTCTACCTTCTGTTTATTAATGTATGTTTGCAGCTGTTTCTTCTCATTTTGAGTCATTTCAAATCAGTAAATGAAGGTCCAGCAAGTTTTACTCATTGAGGCTGACTCTATTTTGAGGAGAGAGCTCTTCCCCTGTCGTATTTTGAATGCCTTCCAATCTGAGGAGCTCATCTTCCAGCACTATATTAGATAGTGTTCCGCTGCTGTTCATCAGGTTTTCACTGGCCATTTTTTTCAGAAGTAGACTGCCAAGTCCTTCTCCCTAGTCTGTTTTAGTCTGGATGCTCCATAGAAACCTGTCCACCGAGGGTGACCCTGTTGGTATTTGAAATACCAGTGGCATAGCTTCCAGAACCACAATAGGCAAGCCACCACAGTACGACAAACTGACAGATGTGTTTTAAACTTAAAGTTATACAAATACATACCACCTTATATATTACCTTACATTTTCTTCCTTTTTTTGGGGGGGTAGGATATATTTAATTTTAATTATTACCCTGAACAAATACTTTTTAAAAAAATATCTCTACTGATACATTCATTTTGAAAAAAATCAAATTTTATTTGAATTGATACTGGTAGTCAGACACTTACTTGGCATTTTTCTTATGTTATATAGCTTTTATTTCTTGTCATCCCCCATAACCTTCAGGGGTTGTTTTCTTTCTGGTCTAGCAGAAAGTAATTTCATCTCTGGATTAAGAGAGATGAGTACTGCTCTGGCTTTGCCTCTGGCTTTGTTCCCTTGGGCAAGTAACTTCACCTCTCTGGGTCTTTCATCTCTTTCATTTATAAAAAGAAAAAAAGAGTCTTAGTGTTTTCTGGTCTGAAATCCTATGGTTCTGTGTTACATCACTTACTCTATCCGGAGGCATTGATACATTCTCTTCCATTGACAGATGTCCAGATTCTAGTCGGCCGGAAACAGTGCGCCCGTGTCTCCTCCCGTGCAAAAAAGACTGCATTGTGACACCATTCAGTGAGTGGACTCCCTGCCCGAGGTTGTGCCAGCCAGGTAGGTGGATGCTGTGTTCTGAGTGTTCCTTTCCTAACCATCTGATTGTTCTGCCACTGCTAAAAAAGTAAAGAGGTTGCAGAATGTATGCACCTTTATTTCCCGTTTGCTTGTCACCCTGGGATTAAGGTTTATAAAAGTTTATAAATGAAATGTATTTCCAGACCCATCATAACTTGGGAGGGAAAACATATTCAGTTATATGTCATAATTTCACTGGCATATGTTGCTGGAGTACTCACTGTCTACTAGCCCTGTTGTGGCATTTTAAACATCCATTAACTGTGATTCCACATTAAACACCATCACCATCACAATATCTTTGGGACTCCTGTGTGCTTGGAGCCCGGTCTCAGGTACCCTCATAGGTATCTAGAACCATAAGTCCTATGCTTAGGTTACTGACAAATATAGAAACAAAAAACAAAAAACAAAAAAAACAAACCCATTGCCATCAGATGGATTCCAACTCATGGTGAAACCATACGTAATAGAGTAGAACTGCTACATAGGGCTGTAATCTTTATGGAAACAGATTGCCAGGACTTTCTTCTGCCGTGCTGCTGTGTGGGTTCAGACTGCCAACCTTTAGGTTAGTGGTTAAGCGCAAACTATTTGTGCCACCCAGGGATCTACTAATAAATATAAGAATGTGGAAAAACAAGGGCAGATATATTAAAGTGTGTTAAACAAGTACAGAAATTGGCAATGTAACTTTAATGATGATGCTTTATACACCTGTTTATATTTGCAAGACTGTGATACAGGATACTTAATACCTAAGTATTAACACAGGAGCACTTTGCTAAAATGACTTTCTTAAGACGGGTCTTTCCCCTAAAGTTGATTGCAGTCCCCTGATGAACTGGTCCATGTGGAAATACAAGTATCCTCGTCTTGAGCAAGGGAGAATAAAGAAAACCAAAGATACAAGGGAAAGATTAGTCCAAAGGACTAAGGGACCACAACTACCACAGCCTCCACCAGACTGAGTCCAGCACAACTAGATGATGCCAGGCTACCACTGACTGCTCTGACAGGGATCACAATAGAGGGTCCCAGACAGAATGGGAGAAAAAAAGTAGAACAAAATTCAAACTCACAAAAAAAGACCAGACTTACTGGTCTGACAGAGACTGGAGAAACCCTGAGAGTATGGCCCCCAAACACCCTTTTAACTCAGTACTGAAGTCACTCCTGAGGTTCACCCTTCAGTCAAAGATTAGGCAGGCCCATAAAACAAACAGTAATAAGTGTAGCTCAACCATATATACGGGACTAAATGGGCACACTAGCCCAGGGGCAAGGATGAGAAGTCAGGAGGGGACAGGAAAGCTGGATAAATGGAAATGGGGAACCCAAGGTCGAGAAGGGGAGAGTGTTGACACGTCTCAGGGTTGGCAACCAATGTCACATAATAATATATTGTATTAAATGTTTAATGAGAAACTATTCTGTCAACTTTCACCTAAAGCACAATTAAAAAAAATAAAATAAACAACTTGGTCCCTTTCCTCCAGACCCACACCCTAGCCTTGGTCCTTTGGATCTTACCTTTACCATCGTGAAAAAAGGAAAGAGGAAATGAATATTAGCCCTAGTGTCCAGAGTAAAGTGAGTCTCATCCATGCATCCTTGTTCTTCTCTTGGTGATCGTGTCCTCTCAAGCAGGGCACGGCTCTCACACTGTTAACACGCTAGCCTCCTGGAAGAAGGGAGAAGGAAGTATGCAGGTCATTAGGTCACTGGAGAGAGAACCTGTCACAGAGATTGAGAGCATTAACATCATTCCTTGGAACATTCCACCCCTGAGCATCTCGGATCCCCAAATGCTTTTTGACTCACACATCTGTAGCAACACTTCACGGGAGCGACATGAAGGGATGGCCCACATTGACTTAGATCTGACTGCCATTTCAAACAATCTCTCAGTGACTGACAAAGGGGTAGTGACAGCTGTTGAAGATTGTCATCGTCATTGTCTTATATTGCACAGGTTAGGCACTGGGCAGTACCGTTTCATCTTCTCAGTAGTGTTTTGTCACAGAGTTAATATAGTAGCAGCAAATGAGCTTTGCTTACCGATAGAATCCAAAATAAATTGAATTATTGAATAAGAATTTTTTTCAATTTACCTGATCTTTTGGGGGGTAAAAATAACAGTCTCTCCCAGAGACTGTCTTGGTTATCTAGTGCTGCTATAGCAGAAATACCACAAGTGGATGGCTTTAACAAAGAGAAATTTATTTCTTCACAGTAGACTAGAAATCCAAATTCAGGGCATCAGCTCCAGGAGAAGGCTTTCTCTCTCTGTCAGCTCTGGAGGAAGGTCCTTATCAATCTTCCCCTGGACTAGGAGCTTCTCTGCGGAGGAAGCCCAGGTCCAAAGGACATGCTCTGCTCCCAGCACTGCTTTCTTGGTGGTATGAGGTCCTGCCATCTCTCTGTTCACTTCTGTCCTTTATATCTAAAAAGAGATTGGCTTAAGATACAATCTGATCTTGTAGATTGAGTTCTGCCTGATTTGTTACTATACATAAATTATTTGCTGTTCTTATACAACCTGGAGTTCCAAATTGACATACTAAAATCCTGACGTATAATTCCACCTCTAACTCTCTTTCCCACCTCGTTGACATCATACAGGTAGGATTTATAACACATAGGAAAATCACATCAGATGACAAAATGGTAGACAGTCACACAGTCATGGCCTAGCCAAATTGATATACAAAATTTTTTTTTCCTGAATGAAGATCCAGAGTAAACAGGCAGTCCCTAACTGCCTTTGAGTTTGTAGGAAAGTCAGAACAGGTGCACAGTTCTTATTTAGCCTTATTTTAGAGCAAGAAAAGGCTTGAAGCCTTTTCAATGATTTAAAAGCTGCATGTGCAGCAACTGAAGGTGATTGTGATGAATACTTTTTTACGAGTAGGGGTTGTTAGTTCAATCATTTCAAAGTGAGGGTAAGTTTACACAATATTAAAAGGCAAGTAGGAGTTGTCTGTAAGTCAGATGTTCGTAACCTGGAGACTGCCTGCCTGTAAATGAGCTGGACAGATAGGGTGAGTTGAGTAGCCAGGGGAGTTGCATCCAAATGGAGTGGAGCAGAAAAGCTACTTTCTCTGCTCTAAACCGTTTGAAAGGTAACATTTATGAGGCTGACTTTTGGGATTTTAATGGTAATGCACTTGAAAAAAATATAGACTCTTAAAAGTAAATAGTAGAAAACTACAAGGAGATAATATAATCTATGATGATGATTTCTTTTTTTTATTGTACTTTAGGTGAAGGTTTACAGAACAAATATTTTCTCGTTAAACAGTCAGTACACATATTGTTTCATGACATTGATTAACAACCCCACAACATGTCAACACGCTCCCTTCTCGGCCTTTTTTTTTTTTTTGGTGAAAATATACATAGCCAGAGATAAACCATTTCAAAAATTTCTACGTGTACAATTCAGTTACGTCGATTACATTCTTCCAGTTGTGCTGCTATTCTCACTTTAGATGCAGATTTACAGAACAAAATAATTTCTCTTTAAACAGTTAGTACACACATAGTGCCCTATGACAATGGTTAAGAACCCCACTACATGTCAACACTGTCCTTACTCAACCTTGGGTTCCCTATCACCAGCTTTCCTGTCCCCTCCAGCCTTCTAGTCCTTGTTCCTGGACTGCTGTGCCTCATTAATCCCGTTTTGTTTTATGGGGCTGTCCTATCCCTGGCTGAATGGTGAACCTCAGGAGTGACGTCACCACTGAGCTAAATAGGTGTCCGGGGGGATGATGATGTTTTTTGAGGTTCATCTATTTCTTTTAGTTTCTGATTCATGAGAGATAAACGTAATTCCTCTGTTAAATAGTTATAAGAAGGTAAAGACAGAATTAAAAAGGAATATCCTACTAGCAACCAGATCTTGGCATGGTAGCTATCAAGGTTCCACAACACCTAGGGAAGCACATTAACCTTGTTGAGTCAGTGGGCCCTGGTGACCAGGAATTACTTCAGCCACTACCATTCCATGTATTGCTGCTACATCCAAGAAAATTCTCTCTGCTGCCTGACCGTCTTCCTTTAGCATTGGCTAAGAGTGGAGGGATCATAGGGTATGGAAAAGAATTGCTCAAGCAACATCAAATTTTGCTGCGATTTCCAGAGATTCAATTAGTTATTTAAGTGGTTGGCATTGTAATGAAAATAGTTCTTAGCCTCTGTGGTCTCATTTTTGCCTCCACCTTTTCAAGCCTAGATAATTTGTTTCGCAGCCTGGGAGCCTAGGGACCTGGAGGAGCAAAGATCAATTTTCAGATTTCTTCCAGCTTTCCACTTCAATCCTATTTACCCTCATGTTTAGTTTATACCTTGGGATCAAGAGATTATTAAATAAGCATGGGTTAATTAGGGGGCTACTGTCAGAGGAGGAGAATACTGGAAGACATCAAAGTTCGAAATCTGTGGTTCTCAAGCTTTATATTGCATCTGAATCACCTGGAAGCATTATTAAAATGCAGATTTCCAGTTCCATGACTATAAATTCTTAATTGAGTCAAATAGAAACTTGCAGTTGTAAGAAGCACTCTCTGAATGATAATGCACCCCCCCCCGCCCCCACACTCACACCATTTGCCATAGATCTGTGAACAAACACTGCTTGAACTCGGGGCATATTACCTTATTTGCTTACATAGGTAAATGAGTTGCTTTACAGAAACCAAGGTACCCATTCTAATCAGAAGTTTATTTTTAGACTTTGAATGTACTTCCTATGAAGAAAGAGAATAAATTAGTTTGACTTAGCTAGGGTGTTACTTAATTTTATTAAGTAATCTACAATTAAAATGAATAAATTAATTATTTTCACTTCCTTGGCTTTGGTCCCATTTTAATATGAATGAATCTAAATTAGAGTGTGGAGTCTGGAGGTTTTTGACTCACTGGGTTAGCTGATATGCGTAGATTTATAAACTGTTTAATTTATATTACTATAACAAAGCTTGGAGTTAGAGGTGGAATTAAATGTCAGGATCTTAATCAGTCAAATTGGAAATCCAGGTTGTTTAAGAACAGCAAATAATTTATGTATGGTAACAAATCAGGAGGATATTAAATTCATGACCAAAATTAAGTAGATTGCTCATAGTTTAGACAAACAACTTTTAAATATTCCCTAATAGAAAAATCACCAATGAATATTCTGTCAGTCTCTTGAAGTTTTTTCAAAATTAAGTTGCAATATATAGACGGCTCAAGTAGAGTATCTACTGAATGACATACTTTTAATGATAAGGAATAAAATATCCAAAAATAAATATTCCTGGAATGATAGATTCTCTGCCATTTGAAATCTTTCCAAGTTACATGTAATTTGCTCTGATACCTAAAATATACTTATCATCACTTTATTTTGAGACTGTGTAGATATTAACCAAAGTTAGAATGCAGACTGCATGAAAGTGGTGACAAGTTCTGTTAGAATTGTATTAGTTTCTAATTTGAGCCAACAGTATCCTTTCCATAGCTAAATGACCACAACACTCATTACATTGTTAATAGATTTTATTTAATTTAGCATTTCATTATATTCTCTCTTGAGCTTCTCTCTACTTTGTTCATGTGTAGTAGGAAGAGTTTGAACATTAGAATCTTACAGACTTGTGGTATACTGCTGCCATTGCCAGCTCTTAGCTGTGTACCCTGAAGGTTAATCTCTCTGAGATTCTGTATGCTAATCTATAACATAGCTATAACGTGTAACATCTGTAAGACAGTTTACTTCGTAGGTTTTTCTTTTTTTAAATCCCGTGTGAAGGGACTAGGCCAGCAGCAGTTGCTCAGTAAGTGATAATCCCTCCTTGTCCTCCATTTTGTATTTAGTCTCCCCCAAATATGTTGTTAGAGCCATGAATATTCAAGTCATAAAAGTTACTCATTTCAGAAACAGAAGATACATGTATATATATATGTGTATATACATATATACACACTGACACACTACATATGTGTATATAAATATCTATCTCTATATATATGGGGCGCTGGTAGCACAGCAGTTAAGATCTTGGCTGCTAATCAAGAGGTTGGAAGTTCAGATCCACCAGCTGTTCCTTGGAGACCCTATGGGGCAGTTCTACTCTTTCCTGTAGAATTGTTATATGAGTCAGAATTGACTCGACAGCAATGGGTATATATA
>NW_004443969.1:11625911-11669250 GCF_000243295.1 Trichechus manatus latirostris
ATATATATATTATTACCTTGCATGAATTATGGAATATCACTATACATGACCAACACGGTCATACATGGTGTTGGAGTTTGAGGCGGTCACTGTTTTCCCCTACCCATCTTTTCCCTCAGCCAAATGTAGAACCAGTTAGGAATTAGTGAAAGCAGAGGGAATTGAACATAACAGGTTTATTACCGATAAAACTACATTGGAGATTGTGGTTTAGGAGTACAGCAACAGTGGCCTTGCTGATTCTCGGTCCCAGAATTAGATTTAACTACATAGATAACTACCTGGGTAGAGCAAACAGTTAAGCACTTGGCTGCTAATCAAAAGGTTGGAGGCTTGAGTCCATGCAGAGGTGCCTTGGAAGAAAGGCCTGGTGATCTACTTCTAAAAAATCAGCTATGGAAAACCCTATGGAGTGCTGTTCTGTTCTGACAGACATGGAGTCGCCATGAGTTGTAGTCCACTCAACGGCAACTGATTAACTGATTATCTGGTTACAGTCCACTCTGAAGAGCCAAAGAACTCTCCTTGAATGGGAAGACCGAGAACAGAGTGCATCCTCTGAGTAGATGTACCTGAAGAAAGAGAAGAAATGAGAAAACAGAGCCACCTATGTCCACTTCCTTCTTCCAAAGTCATGATTTAGATGCTACTCAGCCTTTCCACAGGAGATGTAAGTGAGGGAGCTGGAAAGAGTCTAGGAATGAAGAAGGCTACAGATGTGGCTCTCCCTTACGTGGAAGGAATCATCAGGAGGGCTCCAGTTCATAGTCTGGTGCTGTGCATCTCTGTGAACCCATGCCCCACTTTCCACTGCCTCCTTTACTTCACTCTAGCTACACTGCTCTTCTTCCTGGCCAAGCTTGTTCCATCTTTAAACTTTCACTTGTCACTCTTTCTCCCTGAAATTATCTTCTTCCAGCCCTTTGCTTGAGTGACTTTTGTCAATACTTTGTTTTCATAGTTGCAATTAAAATATCATCGCTTCAGAGAGCCTTTCTCTAACTTTATTTTAAAATCCCCCCCTTTTCCTCCTTTCTTTCTTGCTCATAAACCTGTTATCCCCCTGCCTCAGCACTTACCATTATCTTAACAAAATTGTAAATGGCATTTCTTGTTCACTGCTTAAACATGTTGAATAGTGGCTGTCACAAGTGCCTAAATATTTATTGAATGAATGATGATAGATGAATGTATCATTAATACAGTAAACATTTTTTGTAGAGTTTACTATATTCCAAGTTTTGTGCCAACTACCAGTAACATTAAGATGGATACATAAGGTTCTTTCGGTCAAGGGGCTTCTTAATGAGAGATTCAGACATGTAAACAAATGTTTTCTATAATAGGAATGGGCAAAGGAATCATGGAGCCAGGAGGAGGGGTCTTGCTCTGCTCAGTAGTTGGGGAGGATGCAACAGAGGAGGTGAGATCTGGCAGACCAGGAGTTTGCAGGCAAACACAGGGTAGACATACCTTACAGGTAGCAGAGGGGTTGTGTGTGCACAGGCTCAGGGATGTCAGAGAACAGTGTAATTGAATGAATTACAGGCAGCTCATGACATAATCCATATGGAGAGTGAGAAGAGATGGGGTAAGAGAGATATGCAGGAGCCAGCTCATTCAAACCGTTATGCCATTCTAAGGAGTTTGGACATTATCCCGAATTCTGAGGGAACGGTTTAAATTTTAAGCATGAGTGTAATAAAATCAGATTTGTGTTTTAGGAAAAAGAAGTTCATAAAATAATGAGGTTAGACAACATTGAAAACCAGTGGGAAAATTGGGTGGCCATTCAGTTATCTGGGCAATGAGGAGATTCCATTTCCTGAATAGAAAAATGTGATTCGTAGGTAAGCATATAAATTACCAAAATTCAAAATTGTTTAATAGCATGTCTTGACCCAGAATGTACTGAGTTCTTCATCCATCCTATGAAGTTCATGTAACTAAATGACTATGCACATCCTCTCTCCTACCCAAGGGATTTAAATGCTAAGACAGAAGAAAACCAGTAAGCAACTGTCAGAACTCCAGGATAGAGCAAATCCTTCCCAGTCCCCTCTCTCCTGAGTGTGTGCTCCCAAAGAGTAAAATAGTCTTAAAGAACAGGAGTATTTTACTAATCCCTGCATTACCATGTGTTCTTATCAAGATTGGCTACACAATTTGCAGGGTCCAGTGCAAAATGAAAATGTGAGTGCCTTGTTCAAAGGTTATTAAAAATTGTAACATGGCTACAGCAGAGCATTAAACCAAGATGAGGGCCCTTCTGAGCTTGGCTGCCTATGAGCCTGTGCAGACCACACACCCATGGCTGTCCCTAGCCCTCGCAGGCTTTCCCTAGGGGCCAGGGTCTTAAGGACCGTGGCTTTGAGTTTTCACTCTTGGGACAAGTTGCCGTATCTAAAGACTAACACATTAAACCACATTATTTTATTGGATAACAGTTCACTTGCATTCCGCTGAGAACATTCAAGGACCAGCGGGAATAGGGCTGGGGAGAGGTACTTTTTGGCCACAGGCAACAAAGCTGAGCAGTGAAGAACAGACTTTGGATCCAGACTGCTTTGGTTTTAAGCCTTCTCTACCACTTACTGGCACCTTGGTCAAGGTACAAAAACTTGCTGTGCCTCCCATTTCCCTAACTACAAAACAGGTATAAAAGTAGCTGTGTCTTAGGGTTGTGATGAGGACTAAGTGAGTTAATTCATGTAAAGCACTTTATATGTAACTGGAGCATGGTTGTTTTTCTTATTGTCTTAAAGACAATATTCTGGATATTAAACTTTTTTTGATTACATATGGTACAGATATTGCCATTCAGAGTGAATTTTGTCTCATCATGAACAAAATGCTTAACTTCAATATAGTTGAATTTATCAATTGTTTACTTTTTGTTTTTCATTTGTGTTTTAACATAGCTTTTCCTGTCTTAAAAAGACATACAGATATTATCCTATACTTTCTCCTGATACTTTTATATCTAAGTATTTAATAATTGATTTTTCTGTATAGTAGTAGGTAGGAATCCAATTTCTTTTTCCCTCTGACCTTCTTTCCTCTCATACCTCTGCCCTCCTTACCTCCCAGTGATCCAGATGCTCTTGTTTCCCTTGCTCTTTCTGGAATGTGACTCTGGGCCTTTGCACACGCTATTCTCTCTGCCTAGGATTCTCTTTTCTTAAATTGTATGTAGATGACTCCCACCTACCAACTACTCCATGTTCTTGCTCCAGGATACCTTCTCATGGTGGCTTTTGAAGTTTAAAATTGCAATACCATGGCACTTTCCTACCCCTGGACCACAGACACATATTTCCTAGCCCTCCCTGTGGCCTTATTTCTGCTAGTTTTTGTTGTTGTTGTTGTTTTGCACAGCATTCAGTCACCGTACGAAACACCACATATTTAACGTTTGTTTTTTAATTGTCTTTCTCCCTCCACTAGAATCTAAGATCTGTGAGGGCAGGAATATATATATATATTTTTTTTTCTTTTGTTTCTCTGTTACATTTTCAGATCCTAGAACAGTATCTCCTTCTGATGGAATTTCAATACTCATTTTCCAGAACAATCCAAAACACCTGTAAACCATTTTCATCTTGAGTTTTCTTTTTCCAAATAGAAAATATGAATCCCCCACATATATTAATACAGGTGCCTGTGGAAAAATCTCTCGGTGACTTTCTTCTTTAATTCTGTTCTCCTGCTAAGAGTCCAGGCCAAGATAGGTAAGCACCCCAACTCTTTTCCTCTCTTGGAGCAAGTTTTTTCTAGTCCACACACCAAGGGAATCAAGCTTTATGGGGGGGAGGTGTATCTGACCAAACCTCCCACTGTGCGTGGCCCAGGCTTTGTCTCCTTTTTGTTCACCACATCCATTGAAAACTAGGCTGTCTCCATCAGAGATGGAGAAATTTCCTCAAGGACCAGTGCTCCAAAAATTACTTTCCTTCCTTTCCAGCCATACATTTATAAAGCATTTAAAAAATATTTCAAAGGGAAATAAGAAGAAAAGAAGGGGGGATTTATATGCCGTATCAACCTACTGTAACCTTGGACTGTATTGGATTCAAATTCAAACAAATACACACACTTAAATGTGTGCACACACATACACAGAGACACACACATACATATGACCATATAACAGTTGGGATATTTATTAGTATTTTATAATTCTTATTAGTATTTTATGTGTGAAAGTGTTACTATGACTATGTTTAAAAAAGAGCTGCTTTATAAATCTGTTCTGAAATATTTACAGATAAAATGATACAGTGTCTGAACATTCTATAAAAATAATTGGGGTGTGTGTAAGTGAGTAGGGACATAGGTGAAATAAGATTGGCCATGTATTGAAATTTATTGAAGCTGGTTGATGGATAATTTGATTTATTAGATATGTTTGAAAAATTTTATAGTAAAAAGATAAAAAAGTTTAAGTCGGATTAAAAAACAAAATCCTACAGCATTTTGGTTTTTTTCTGTGCCACGAGTTTCTCCAGACATGTAGTCTGCCATGTTGTTAGAAAATAATGTCTACATCTTCCCCTTCAAGGGGGGGGGGAAAATACATATATATATATATATATATATGTAAAACCTTTTGCTGTCGAGTCAATTCCGACTCATAGCGACCCTATAGGACAGAGTAGAACTGCCCCATAGGGTTTCCAAGGAGAGGCTGGGGGATTCAAACTGCCAAACTTTTGGTTAGCAGCTGAGCTCTTAACCACTGTGCCACCAGGGCTCCATATATATGTATGTGTGTGTATATAGTAGATGGCTAAGTGTTTATTCAGTCATTATTTTCACTTATTCATCCTTTTATTCATTCAATAACCATTTATTAGATGCCTACTAGTTTCCACTAAATTAAACCTAGAGAGGCACACTGTTTGGAGACAGAGATGGACAAGAAAACAACAGAATACAACATGGTGCTTTGTAGAGGCTGGGGCAGGGCACCCTGTGAGCACAGGAAGAGGGACACTTGGCTGAAGGGGACATAGGGGAAAGGCTTCTTGAAGAAAGCATGGGGTTATCCAGGGAGAGGAAATGTGCTTAACCTGTCCAACACACTAACCCTTCCACCAACTAACATTTTTACATACTTACTGTATGCCCAACCTTGAACTAGCCACTTTAGTTAGTAGATTACCTGATTATTCTCTTCCAGAGCCCTATAATAAGGTACTCTTATTATGTCCTTTTGAAGTACAGGAGATAAGTAATTTTCCCAAGTTCACAGACCTGGGATTCTAATTTCACTGATTTTAAAATATAATATTATGACATCGACATTAAGCCAAAAGAAGGAATTTCCAAAGCTGGTGGCTTTATGTTGATGAAGACAACAAGCCAGGCAGTAACAAATACACACCTCGTGTATAAAGGGATGAGTAAGGGCCTTTGTCTACTGTGCTAAAATTCATGGTTAAAAAATGAAAAGCTATATTTGGTTTGCCTTCACAGAGCCATTTTCCCTTCACCTGTCCCAACACTACTGCAAAAGCAAAAACTTTAATATCACAGCTGATATTAATGTCTGAGTGATTCCCGCATCTTACATTCAGGTACACTCATTTTTACATGGAGACATAGCCTGGAATGGACATTGCAAAAGGAGTTTGCAAAAGCCAGGTTTTATGTGGTTGAGCCATGGGACTGGTGGTGCGTTTAGAACACAGCAAGCTGCACAATAGCAAATGGCCAAGGGGTACTTTTCACTGTTCTGAAGGAATGCAGGGTGCACCAAGTATCCCAGGATAGCTGTAAGCTCTGCTTTCCTGAGCTGTGTCCTCACTCTGCTGTGACCATAAGCTTGACGTGGAGACTCTCTGTACTCTGCAGTCAGTATACTACCACTCATGAATAGCATCCTTTTATGCCCAAGCAGGCATAAAGCATTAATCGGTTAGGGCCACATGAATTATTTTTCAAGAATTTTTCTAGTATATAATTCAGTATTAATGCCTAATAATAATGACAGCATCATGAGGTTACATCTTAAATAAATGACACTTGTATCCAAATAAACTTGGCTATAGACAATGCAGTCTGGAGTTCCAGGTATTTCAGTGTTAATGCTGATGGAGGGCAGCCCATTAGCGAGCCCTGTAGCAGGCAGCCACTAGACATTTCATCTGCTCAGATGAAAACAAGTCAGGATGGGAGAAAAATAAATCCCTGTCATTTCAGCACACATTGGCAAGAAGAAAAGACAAGTGCAACTTGTCATTATAAATAGCATTGTTAACCCTACTCCTTTATAGTACACATCTCCAGTTTTACCCATTATGATGTACTTAGCTAGAGGGCAGGTTGCATTTTTAAATGTGTTGCGAACAGTAATGATTTAGCTGATGCTCATTTGTTTTCTGTTGCTTCGTTAAGCAGGCTGCATTGTCTTTTTCCTGTTTTACATATTGGATGAATAAGAGAAGCTAGCTTTAAATGTGCTGAATCAGTGGTTCTCTGCTCTGGGAATTAAAAAGAAGTACCAATGCTTGGGCCCTGCCCATGAGAGATTCTGATTTAGTTGGTTTGGGTTGGAGCATTAGGAATTTTTAAAAGCATCACATGAGATTCTAATATGCAGCCAGGGTTGAGAACCACGTGGGCTGAGTAGATATTGAGATTGATTGCGGGCAATTTCAGTTGTAATATTTAGAGAGTGAGGGGAAGGCCTGAACTCAAGGAGGGTCACTATTTGACAAAGTTGGCTCCCTAAATTTAGAGATATTTTAAGAGCAGCAATGGCTGGGGGCAGAGGAAATTGGAGAATCTGGAAATTACAACAATTATATGGGCTTCTGTGGGTGTGTGGTGTCTGCCACAGAGAAAAAATGTTTGCTTTCCTTGACTGTCAGTAGTTTATGCAGATATAAACATGGGCAACTCCTTCTGAAATTTGTGTTTGAGCCTTACATCTAGAGAATTTTAAGTTCACTGGTTAGTTTAATATACACTTTACATTTGCAAAATGCTTTACATCCCACTTAATTAGGCATTCCTAACAGCTGTCCTGTGAATTGGCTCGGCAGTAATATCCACATAGGACAAGTAAGAAAATTGAAGCTCTGAAAGGTTAAATGCATTGCCCAAGGTCATATAGCAATTCGGTAATGAGCTGGGATTAGAAGTCAGAGCCCTGGAGGTCTTGTCTGTTGCCGAATCCATTGAATTTGGCCTCTCTTGCAAAATGAATGATGACTATGAAAATTTAAGAATATAGAATACTTTTTTTCAGGCAACATTTCAAAATGAAAGAAGGATATGTATAACCTAGAGCTGATTTCAGCATTCTTGGAAAGTTTAGGAGAAAACCTTGGCAATTTTGTTTAATTTCATCTGTATGTAGACAAGGTCTTTGGCTCAATGTTCATTTTGAAGCACTTGGAATTCTAGACTGGGAGGGAATTCTGAGAGAGGAGGCTGCTCTTGATGTATCGGCTCTATATATGGAGCACCAAGATGAATAGGAGCAAAAGTGTATAAAAACGTCCTACTCATCGTTCTTCTAGGGCATTGCATTTTTTACCACTTAAGACCTCCATTTCTCCTTGAACAAAGAGCATACTGGATTGAAGGGCTTTGGATAATAAATACAAAGTTTATATTTTCATTTCTGAAGGCTTATAAAACTATGAAGAACTTCTGCATTATTATCCATCCATCAAGTTTCATTTTTGCTTCACTGGGGAGATTTAATAATGCATGTATGTATGTTTCAACAGAACACACAGCCCCTAGGTGAGTCTCTTACATACAGCAGGCACCCAATAAATATTTATCAACGATGACAACAGTGTATGTGGTAAATGTTTCCCTTTGAGAACTCAGGGGGAGTTGAGCTAGTGGTGATTCCCTGATTTTTAGCTTTTTGAGGAAATCAACTCTGAATCGCAACAACAATTTTGAAGAAACTGGAAAGGAGCATTGTCTTGTATATAATTATGTAGACAGTGGAGATAGTGCATTTTTTAGAGGAGTTAATGTTGAAGAAACTCAGGCTACCTAACATTCTATGCACTTTGTCTGTAGAATTGACTTAGAAACAGACTTCTTAATGATCTTTTGGAATTTTTGCCAACTGAAAGTTGTTTTCTCCTCATATCAACTTTCACTTTGATTAAACGTCAGTTCTCTTTAGTTATAGAGTGTCTATTTATGATGTTTCCATCACAACAACACGTATAAATAGCTCTAGTTGATTATTTTGAGGTAAGCCCTATAGTCTCCATTCCCTTTAATTTTCGATTTCATGATTTATGAGCAAGTGTGCTTGGGGAACAAGACGGTTTTCTTCGGATGCATGGACTGCTATCTCCAGCAGAATGCTGTGGCACGAAATAAAAAGGTCCAGTGATCAGACTGAATGGATAATTTTAAGATCAGCAGTATGGTCTGCCTTTTCCACATGTTGGAAATGCAACCCTCTGCTGGAATGAGCAATACAATGTGCCTGTTTCTTGCATTCACATGTAGGTAGTGGTCTTTTTTCCGAATGATCATGTAATTTTTCTTACAAACTGGGATACTTCTGAGAGTGAACAGGAGAGCTGTTAATATTTGAGCCTGGACAACAGGTATTAACAAGGACTGTCCCGAGCAAACAGAAGTTTTGATCACTCTATCCATTCCTCTCCAATAATAGGTGGTTGTAGGTACTAATTGCCTTGTAATTGTATTTAATGTCAAAAAAAACAAACAAACAAAAAAAACCCCATTGTCATTGAGTCGAATTCTGACTCACAGCAACCCTACAGAACAGAGTGGAACTGCCCCATAGGGTTTCTAAGGATGTAAATCTTTATGGAAGCAGACTGCTGTATCATTCTCCTGCAGAGCAGGTGGTGGGTTTGAACAGCCGACCTTTTGGTTAGCAGCCAAGCACTTAACCACTGCACTACCAGGGCTTCTCTAATTTAACTTACTGGAAACAAAAAGGGAATGGTTTTAAGCTACTTGTGGTCTACTCCTGAATGCACAGAACATGGATGTGACACAGCTCTGAATATAAGGCCATGTTGTCACTTTTTTTTTTTTTTTAATTAGAAGGAGTCTCAACTATTCAAGCTTTTCTTCTACTGTTTTTTGTTTTTTTTTTTTAATTTACCCTTTTCTTATGAACAAGGAGCCCTGGTGTCACAGTGGTTAAAGTGCACAGCTGCTAATCAAAAGGTCAGTGGTTCAAACCCACCAGCTGCTCAGCAGGAGAAAGATGGGGCAGTCGGCTTCCGTAAAGATTTATAGACTTGGAAACCCAATGGGGCAGTTCTACTCTGTCCTACAAGGTCATCAAAAGTCAGAAATAACTTGATGGCGGTAGGTTTGGTTTGGTTTGGGTTTTCCTTATGAACTCACATTAAACTAGAGAGCACTCATTCTGTGCCAAACAATGTGTAGGTACTTTACGTGTAGTATCTCATTTAATCTTCACAACAATCATGTTTTACAGCCAAGGAAGCTGAGGTTTTAGCACGGCTAGAGAAGTTGCCTGAAGTTCAGCAGGTACTGGATTTATAACCCAGCTCCAAGAAGGGCTTTTTATGTAATGTATGTTTGTTTATGAATCTTAAACATTGGTACCATCCTTTTGTTTCAAGATCAATTAGAGCAGAATCTCCGATAGTTTTTGTTTTTAAATGATCACCTGTATGCGTGAGTGGGGAGGAAGAAAGAAAGCACTAGTGTGAGAACAAGACAATAATAAGCCTGAATGAATATTGATGTCATGAAGCATAATGGGTCAATGAGGCCTAATCAGTAACAATGATGTTTGAGAAACAAGGGGAACATGTAAAAGTTTATTTAAAAAAGAACTGCAGGTCAGAATTCTTCAGACTGATGTTGGAATAACTGCTGTGCTTTGTGTGTTTATAAGCATTGTGCATCTGCTTTGCACGTGCACTGGCCTCTACAAGCCCTCCTTCCCATGCGCTCTTCTCCAGCCATGCCTCTCCTACCAGCCAGTGGTTTTGTTCACCTGTGTTCTACTAAGCATGTCTTTCCCCTACTGGCACGTTTCAGATCAACTGCAAACTTAGGGAGTTGGTGCTTCATTCCAAATCATTGATTAGGTCTGGCACCAAGGCTCAGGTGTCACACTCATGACACTTCAATTCAGTGTGATCTGTTCCACATTACCTGGCTGAAGATCACCCAGAGATGCTGTTTACATACTGATTTCTTCCATCTTTGCTACCAGCGTTCTGGAAAAGATTGATATAGACCTTCACAGAGAATCAATAAATACCTCTCAGTGTTTGTAGTCCATATGTATATTTTGTATATTAAGTACAGTTTTTGATCTTTGAATTGCCATTTTTTCTAAATGTTATTTTTTTTACTATAGTTAATAGCTTAGGTGTAATTATGCTTGAAGCCTTAGTAATGATAAAATACACATAAATCAGGATTGAATTTAGACCAGTTGTTTATTAGTCATAATCATGCTTGAGCCATTGTTTATGTTTGCAAACAGATACTTTAATTTATTGTTATTTTTCTGTAGGCCTCATGAGGCTGGAAACATCACTCAGGGGCTCTACAAATACTGTTTTTATTGACACTGAAGTCTTGTAACAACAGGGTGCTATTGAAAGGAAGAGGTGTCCCTTAGGAATAACAGAGGAACTCCACCCTCTAGAATGTTCCCCACCCTGCTCATCTTACTATAAAGTCTCTTAATGGAAAGATCATGGGCTTTGATGTCTATTGACTTTGGTTTTAATACTTTCATGGTGACTTTGGACAAATTATTTACCTCTTCCATCCTCTAGTTTCTTGTCTTTCAAATGGGAAAAATAGTAATACCAATCTCATAAGCTATTGTAATAATAAAATGAAATAGCATTTGCAAAATGCCTAGAAGATCATCTGATATGGATTACAGAGATAATTCGTGGACACTTTTAATATTATTTACCAGATGTGAACTCCAAATGTTTTCTACCTGCACACTGTGGCAGATCCTCACCACTTTATTCTTGTGTGTTCGAAAGGAAGAGAGTCTTTGTTTGACATCACTTCCGAGAGCTTCCACTTGGCATTTTGCTCATTTACTCTTGCCTGGCTTTAAACCATGATGCTAGACACTGCTTTGGATAGCCACTTCTTTTGTTGCTAGTTTCCTCTAGGGTATCTGGAATTATGGTCCTCCCTTGATAAGGAGCCCTGGTGGCACAGTAATTAAAGCAATCAACTGCTAACCGAAAGTTGACAGTTTGAAACCACCAGCAGCTCCATAGGAGGAAGATGTGATAGTCTGCTTCCATAGAGGTTTATAGCCTTGGAAGCCCTGTGGGTTCGCTGTGAGTCAGAATTGACTTGACTTGAAGGCAGTGGGTGGGTCTTGATACAAAACTGTTACCATCATTCTGGCTTCAGAGTAGGGGTGGAGTGAGATCATTTACTACTCCATTCTCAGTGTCTGTGCTACCTGTCCTTTGATTCCTGCACAATACCACTGAATCAAGTCTGTTGTGCATAACAGAGTCTGTGTCTGTTTGGTCATAATTACCTAATTTGACCGATTTGGTCATAATATGAGGCCCTGACATCATAAGGTGGGGAAAATCCTTTAAAACTTAATGCTAAATATGACCATTCCAAAGTTCAAGGAAACACACAGACACAAATACACACACACACACACACAGAGACTCACACACACAAAAACAGAAACTCTTTAACAGGTACGTGGCAGATCCAGTGTTTGTTTCCCTTTCTCAAGCCTCTCCTTTCTCTTCAAAGAAATACACATTTCTTTGTTTCTGCACAGCGCAAGTCATTTCTCCTTCCTGGAAAACCTTACCTACACACTAAAGATTTGGTTTTTCCCTAGAATCCATCCTTTCCAACCCCCGCCTGAACCTTTGTAGGACATCATAATCAATGTAACTATATCTCCCAAACTTGGAATTATTTGACCTGTAATGATACCATAAGATAGACTACCTCAGTGTGTAGTTGTGTGTGTGTACGTGTATGTGTGCATGTGTGTGTGTATGCAGCGTTTACGAGAGAGGCATTGATTCATACTCTAGGTCTAGTCTCCTTCAGGGTTTTTCTCTCAATGTGAGGTGAAAGCCTGTGTCTTCATTTTTCCTGTTGTCTTTCAAACACTATTTCCAGTCTCCTGAGCTAACACTTGAACAAAACACACACACACACACACACACACACACACACACACATACACATGCTCACATATGTAAACAAGCACACACACAGACTCATGCACACATCCTAAGAACAAGCAATAATTTTCAGAGTAAGGACAGTGAAGTAGGAGTTGGGAGTGGAGGAAGAGACTTTTTCCTAAAGGCATATGTATTTACAAAGGTTATCCCACTCAGTGAAGATAACATTTTATATTATTATGCAGAACTGTTATAGTTACACTTTTTGTTTCCGTACTCTTCACAGGACCTTAATTACATGTAAAAACGGGCCAGTTATAATGTGGTGTCCCTGGGTGGTGCAAAAGATTAATGCGCTCAACTTCCACCTGAAATGCTGGAGGTTCGCATCCACCCAGAGGCACCTCAGGAGGAAGACCTGGTGATCTGCTTCCGAAAAATCAGCCATTGAAAATCCCATGGAGCACATTTCTACTCTGACATACGTGAGGTTGTCACAAGTTGTAATCGACTTAACGGCAGCTGGTAACTGATGTAATCATAGTGTCCCCTCTGACAAAGAGCATCATTCCTCCTTCACTTTATTAGCAGTCCCTGTCAGGAAACAGGTGGCCCACTCAAATGGGGCAACTGGGGAGGATTTTAGGAAGGGACTGTTTACAAAGGGGTTGGTAGGGTAAAGTAAATGAACAACAGATGGCTCAGTACTGGGCAGTGATAGTAAGGAAAATTGATACCGTCCACAAGCCTGCATAGAGGTGAGAGGAGGGAGCTATTTGTGGAACCCAGAGAAAGCAGCTGTAGGAAAGGGCCATTCGATAGGAACTGTGGTTTTTGGTAGAAGTATGGAACCAACTTGTAGTGATCCACAGGGTAGAATTGGGCAGAACAGATACCCTGATCTCTTTCATCTCTTGCCTTCCTGTCTCCTTCCAGTGTGTGCTCCCTATTGGCCAAACCCAACCAGAAGCCAGTGAACAAGGGCGTCTCTGATGCAGGCAGGCCTCCTATGATTAGTTCCCTTGATAGAGAGCAGGTTAAAGAAAGACAAAGAGAACATCTGGGGGAGCAAATGGAAAATACTCTGTACATCTCCTTAACGTACCGTCTAAGATCGTGAAATGTATAAATGTGTTGATCTCCCCTCCTTCTCAAGATCTCATGAAAATGATAGAAAACGAATTTTAAAAGCCCTAAGTCCTTGTCAAGGAGCCCTGGTGGCACAGTGGTTAAGTGCTCAGCTTCTAACCCAGAGGTTGTCAGTTCAATCCCACTAGCTGCTCTGTGGGAGAAAAATGTAGCAGTCTGCTTCCATAAAGATTACAGCTTTGGAAACCCTATGGGGACAGTTTTGCTCTGTCCTGTGGGGTTGCTGTGAGTCAGAATCGGTTTTGGAAGTCCTTGTCAAAAATAAAAGGAGGGAGCCATCAGTGGATGAGAGACTTGGACACATTTATGGAAGATAGACATTAATGGAGAAGACTGAAAGAGCAGACAAACTGATGACACAGCTGAGGAAGCTGTGGCCTAATTTAGTGGGGCGGTGGTGGCAAGAGGAGAGGAAGATCATCCAGGAGGACTTTGCACAGCCCTGGTGGCTGGTCTGATAGAGGACAGGAGTGAGGAGTGTGGCTGAAAAATTTTAAAATTCGGGTGTTTCAAAGTCTTTAACTAGTGGAGGAATAGAAATAGTGATACAATTATAAAAAAATTGAAAGGTACGAGTAAATTCTCATGTATTATAGCAGAAGGTCAATAGATGATGTTTAAAGTTAATAAATCAAGAAGCAAGGTCATAAGCACATTATTTATAGATTTGAAATTAATTGCAGGAGAAGTAAATACAGAAACAGTTAAAAGAGTTCCCTCTGAGGAGGAGGGCAAGGAGTGAGGAAGCTGGGGTGGTGGGTCTGTTACTTCTCATTATAAGCCTTTTTGTACTAATAATTTTTTTTCTAAAATTATGTGCATGTATTATTTTAAATAAAAGCTACTTTTTCTGTTCTGCTCCATTTAGTTTACTAGCTTTGTAGAAATTAACTTTTAACATGATTAGGTCCATTGCCTGTACCAAACCTCCCAATTAATTCCATTTTTCCCTACACTCCCTTCTCTCCATTTTTTATAGCCCCCTCCATGCTCGATGCTCCTTCCCACCTCCTCCCATGTGCACATGTACACACACACAGACACACACAGAGACACACACACACACAGACACACACCTTCATTCCAAATGCAGTTAAGTATCTTTCTCTGTAAATGTCTGTGCCTTGTCTTTTCTTTCTTTTTTTTTTCTGAATAGTTTTCAGCACTTTTTTAAAAATTGTGCTTTAGATGTAGGCTTACAGAGCAAATTAGTTTCTCATTAAACAGTTAATACTCATATTGTTTTGTTACATTGGTTGCCAACCTTATGACATGTCAACACTCGCCCCTTCTCAACTTTGGGTTCCCCATTACCAGCTTTCCTGTCCCCTCCTGGCTTCTCGTTCTTGCCCCTGGGCTGTGTGCCCATTCAGTCTCCTATACATGGTTGAGCTGCATGTATTATTGTTTGTTTTATGGGCCCATCTAATATTTGGCTGAAGGGTGAACCTCAGGAGTGACTTCAATACTGAATTAAAAGGGTAACCAGGGGCCAGACTCTCAGGGTTTTTCCAGCCTCTGTCAGACCAGTAAATCTGGTATTTTTTTGTGAGTTTGAATTTTGTTCTACATTTTTCTCAGCTCTGTCCAAACCCTCTGTTGTGATCCCTGTCAGAGCAGTCGGTGGTGGTAGCCAGGCACCATCTAGTTGTGCTTGACTCAGTCTGGTGGAGGCTGTGGTAGTTGTGGTCCATTAGTCCTTTGGACTAATCTTTCCTTGGTTTCTTTGGTTTTCTTCATTCTCCCTTGCTCCACACGGGTTGGGACCAGTAGATACATCTTAGTTGGCCACTCACAAGTTTTTAAGACCCCAGACGCTACTCACCAAAGTAGGATGTAGAACATTTTCTTTATAAACTATGTTAGGCCAATTGAACTAGATATCCCCAAGACCATGGTCCCCAGCCCTCAGCCTAGTAATTCGGTCCCTCAGGGAGTTTAGATGTGTCTGTGAAGCTTCAATGACCTTGCCTTGATCAGGTTGTGCTGATTTCCCCAGTACTGTGTACTGTCTTACCCTTCACCAAAGTTACGACTTATCTATTGTCTTAAAAAAAAAAAAAAAAAAAAAAACCAAACCTGCTGCCGTCAAGTTGATTGCAACTCATAGTGACCCTATAGGGTAGGATAGAACTGCCCCATAGGGTTTCCAAGGAGCAGCTGGTGGATTTGAACTGCCAACCTTCTGGTTAGCAGCCAAGCTCTTAATCATTATGCCACCAGGGCTTCCTTGTCTATTGCCCATCTATTGTCTAGTTAGTGTTTCTCCCTCCCTATCCCTTCCCTCCCTAGTAACCATCAAAGATTGTTTCTGTGTGTAAACCTTTCCATGAGTTTTTATAATAGTCGTCTGGTACAGTATTTGTCCTTTTGTGACTGACTGATTTCACTCAGCATAATGCCCTCCAGATTCATTCATGTTGTGAGATGTTTTGCAGATTCATGATTGTTCTTTATCGTTATGTAGTATTCCATTGTGTGTATGTACCATGGTTTGTTCATCCATTCATCTGTTGATGGGCGCCTAGTCATTTCCATCTTTTTGCTATTGTGAATAATGCTTCAGTGAACATGGGTGTGCATATGTCTATTCCTGTGACTGCTGTTACTTCTCTAGGATATATTCCTAGGAGTGGGATAGCTGGATTGTGTAGTATTTCTATTTCTAGCTTTTTAAGGAAGTGCCACATTGTTTTCCAAAATGGTTGTACCATTTTACATTCCCACCAGCAGTGGATAAGGGTTTCATGCTCCCCGCAGCCTCTCCAACATTTGTTATTTTCTGTTTTTTTGATTCGTGCTGGTAATATCAGGGTGAGATGATATCTTATTGTAGTTTTGATTTGCATTTCTCCAGTGGCTAGTGATCATGAGCGTTTCCTCATGTGTCTATTAGCCACCTGAATGTCTTCTTTAGTGACATGTCTGTTCGTATCCTTTGCCTGTTTTTTAATTGGATTATTTGTCTTTTTGTTTAGAGGTGTTGGATTTATCTATTCATTTTAGATATTAGACCTTTGTCAGATTTGTCATAGCCAAAATTTTTTCCCAGTCTGTAGATTCTCTTTTTACTCTTTTGGTATATATATACGGTATTGTGGAGCTGGCCATTGGGGGCTGGGCAGGATTGGTGTGGCAGCAAGCTGATGTCTCTCTTTCCAGGTGGCATGGCACAGCCTGTCAGGAAGGGGCGGATGCAGCACATGACCTATATGGGAGGGAGAAGGAAAAGGGAGAAGGGGAAAGATAAACAAAAAATATGTCACTGAGGGATCCGGCCTGTGGGGGCAGTGCAGACCCAGGGAGACCATTTACCAGAGGCTCTCTCACCAAGCAGCATAGCTCAGCCCTTCAAGAAGGGAGGTGGTACACGGGGCTAGGTGGTGGGAGAAAGGAAAGAATGGGAGAGAGAGAGAGAGAAGAAACAACAACAACAAAAAAAAAGAAAAGCAAACAAACAAGGAAACAAAAAAAATGGCACTGAGAGAGCTTGCCAGTGGGGGAGGCGTGGACCAGGGTTGGGGGAGGCATGTGCCAGGGGCTCTCTAGCCAAGCAGTGTGGCACAGTCCATCAAGAAGGGACGGGGACGGCACATGAGGCTAGCTGGGTGGGAGAAAGGAAAGGAAGGAAGGGAGAGAGAGATAAGAAACTGAAGGAAAAAATGGTGCCGAGGGAGCCTACCAGTGGGGTGGTGCAGACCCAAGGAGGCCATGTGCTGGTGGCTCTCTAGCTGAGTGGTGTGGCACAACCCTTCAAGAAGAACAGGGACAGCACACAGGACTAGCTGGACAGGAGAAAGGAAGGGAGAGAAGAAACAAAAAAAGCCAAAAAACAATAACCAAAAAAAAAAAAAATGGCACTGAAGGAGCCAGCCGGTGGAGGCGGAGTGGACCCTGGCGGCAGTGAGCTGGTGTGCCTCCGGCCTAGCGACTGTGATCCATTGGAAAGTGGCAGAGTCCATTTAGAGGGAAGAAGGGTGGGGGGTGGGAAAGCGTGTGTCCCTGGTAAGTGGGTGCTCTGTCTTCTGCTGGAAGCTCCGTGAAGTTGCCTTCCCATACTCCCTGTCTACTGTTGTTAGTGGCTGAGGTCCAAGATGGCAAATCCTTGCCCTGTTAGCTAGTAGGAGGCCTCCACTCTGTACCTCTCCTTCTTCTCTGTTCTCTGACAGTTTCTTATTCCATTCAGTGCTTGATCAAGTTCTTTATCCCTTCATTTGATGCTTAGGATTGCAGGATTGATGTTTGTATCTGTTTTACTTAGTTTTTCAGGTCTTTGCTGTAGAGGGATGGCATGGTGTTTCTGTCTATAGTGCTGTGTTTGCTCTGTCTCCTCTGTGCCTTTTCTCAAACTGTTTCTTTGGTCTGAAATGGCTTCATCCTATTTTTTCTATTCAGCCTTCAAGGCCCAGGATAATTCTCCTTCCTCCATGACTTTGTATTTCCAGAGTCAGAAATGATTTCTCTTTTTTCTGTACCTGCCTACCACTGAGCCACTTTCTGGCAGTTCTTATGCTCTGCATTGTCTTATAACTAAATGTGTATACATGTTTCCCCTTGCATTTATGCTTAACTGTAATTTTTTTAGTTCAGGAATTTGTGTCCACATACCTCCTGCAATGCCTTACACATAGTGATTGAAACAGATGGTAAACACTGCAAGTGTAATTGATTTTTTTTTTTGTGATTGATTAAGAAGGCATCTAAATATTGTTCAGTGAATGCCTCAATACACTAAAGTGAATATTAGTTGTCTTTTTATTGAGGTGCCTATTAATAGTTTTGCTTCTTAGCAATATCATGAAGTATATAGTACTTTGTTCTTTCACAATTTTAGTGCCTCTTTCCTAAGTTCCAATTACATACATATTGTCCCAGGTTAAGAGGAATAAACAATTTAATAAACTAATATCTGTGAATAAATATGTTACTAATATATTAATTTTATAAGATAGTTTGCATTATAAAAGCAGCCTAGAAAGGGAAATGCCTTATCCAAGGGAGTGAATTGTTAACTGTGGAATCCCAAGCTCTGAGCTGTTGTTTTGAGATCAAGCAGCATTTCTGGGGCCCTCAGATCAAGCCATATAACTTTTATGCCATAGATAATATTGTTATTGTTGTTGTTAGCTGCCATTGAGTTGGCTAAGACTCATAGCAATTCCATGAACAACAGAATGAAACTCTGCCCCCTTCTGTACCATCCCCATGATTGGTTGCAGATCAGACTCATGATTCGTAGGGTTTTCGTTGGCTGATTTTCAGAAGTAGATTGCCAAGCCTGTCTTCCTAGTCAATCTGGAAACTCCTCTGAAACTTACCCACCATGGGTGACCCTGTTGGCATTTGAAATACCAGTAGTATAGCTTTCAGCGTCATAGCAGTATGCAAGCTAACACAACAAACTGATGGATAGATTATGTAGACTCTAATTTAAAACATATTAAGACAGTGTGAAACACTCTTTACATATTAGAACACATAGATTTGAAATCACAATTATTAAGTGTAACATATCTATCTCATAGAAGTACAATTAGACATTAACCCCTCATCTTTGCTTGTTATTCTCATTTCCCAGGTTGTCTTTTCACATATGCTTACTTTACCTTTTTTTCTTTTAATTTTTATATTGCTACATCAGCCTGGATTGTAATCTGCATCGACAGAAAAGGATACTATAATTTTATTTTTCCTTTACTTCAGGAAATGCCACAATAAAACAGTCTCGATACAGGATTATCATCCAAGAAGCAGCCAATGGAGGCCAAGAGTGCCCAGATACCTTATTTGAAGAGAGAGAGTGTGAAGATGTTTCATTCTGCCCTGTGTATCGGTAACTAGTTAACTTTTTAAATAATCATTAGATCTTACTATAAATCATGACCTATTTCCTTTCATGTAATATATAGTTGTTTAGTGAGAAATAAGAAGAGGCAATGTTATATATCCTCAAATACCTCCATGTTTCCCCCTCTTTCCTGGAATATATTTGGAGTAAATAATACGAAAGGCTAATTAACAGAAGAAAACATGCTTTAATTGTAAGTGAGCTGCTGGACTGCTGCCATCCAGGAACTCTTCAAGATCCAGGATCCAAAGAAATTCAAAATGAGATCTTTACCAGATTTTATATATATATTCTTTCGTTCTGATATATATACATCAGAACGAAAGAATATATATATGAAGACATCTGGGAAGGCAGAGACCAATCTGCTGTTTTAATATCACTCAATGAAAGGGAGGATTCCGTGAATTCAGAAAATGTTTCCATAGTCTTCACATAAGAGGATTCTTCGAGAGCTCTGTGTACATGCACGTGTGCATGTTAATGAAGCAAAGAGATAAAGCAATCAAGACAAGGACTAACAGGGCATAGAAAGAAGATAGACTTCTGTCTGTCTTGACTCCTAAATGCAGTGCTTTGAAATCCCCCTACTGTGATGGGCACAGAAGAGAGCCATCAACCAGGAACAAACTTCGAAGCTGTGACTTCCAAGAGTCCCCTAAGCAGGACTAGTCATGTTCGCCGGGTCACACTTTCAGGATGTCATTGAAGAAGCCTAAATTAATATTGATTTTATCTTCTTTTACTCCAGTTCTTTCTATCTGATGACCAGTTTGGGAAGGATGTAAATTAACACTGGGAACATGCCCAGACACTACTAGTTTGTCCTCATTAACCACAGGGCCATTGTTGAAACTGTCAACATTCATCCTTTTGTACCGTGTGTAAATATTGAAACTTTTGAGTCCAGCAAAAGAGCTCTCAAGGCAAATAGCCAAATGAAAAAACCCAAATCAAATATCATCAGATAGCTTTATGAACCCAGGGTTATTATAAGCAGAGAATATTCTAAAAACTATTAGTGTGCTCTTTCAGTCAATTGTCCACTCTCTTTACTCTTTTTCTGAAGCTACACTTCAAGTTAGTCACTCATGTTTCAACTAGTTTCCATCATTGACCGCCTGTCGTTTCTCTAAGGAATCAATTCCACTGTGTGTGGATTGGATCATTGTATCATTTTACCTGATAGGTTCTTTACAATGTGTCCAAGTTATCAGCACAACTCTTTACTCTTTAGTAAAACATCTTTGAGTTTTGAGCAGTATGGTACCAATTTAGATTTTGCTTTCTCACCTCGCTGGTATGTTAGGGAAGCAGGTATCATAAGAGCAACTTGAGGTAGGCTGTTGTGATTATCTTATGATTCTTTCTGAGTCCATTAAGGTCATATTTGTACACATTTACCAAACTAAAGCAGAATCAATATGTCTATATAGTTTGCTTTGTGAATATGAGCATTCCCCACCACATTTAATTAGAAAGTAAAGAGGAAGACAACATGTGTGCCTTTATGTCTGCATAACATTGGCAATGTGGTGAAGCCAAGAGACCTTCTCTGAGCATCCAGGGACTAAGGACTAACAGCTGTATGTCCTAACTTGCGCAGTCTTTAACTTACCACTTAACTTTTTTGAGCCCAGGTTTGTCATCCAAAAACTTAAGAGTTTAAAGGGAGTCCTGAAAATTCCTTCCTATTTCAGTCTACAGGAAGCTAAACTAGATTCAATTCTTCGTTTTCATTTTTCTTCTAGAAAGCCTTTGTAAACTCAGTTTAAGTGATCCAGATCAATGACTTGTCCTAGCTGAAAATTGGACTGACACCTCTTATCATTTTGATTTCTGAATGATACAGTTTTGTTATATTTTATATATGTGTTTTGGAATTGTGCTCAATGAGTATATGTATCTGAAGTAAATTTACAACTACTTAAAAGTAATAGGTAATATCTTTAAATGTGACAGGTTTTGCTATTTAGCTATTTCCCGATTTCTCCCCAATTCTTCAGGTATTACCAATCTGGAGGCCACTTGAATGAGATCAATGGTATTTTTGCTTTATATTTCTGTTTCATTTTTTGAAGTAGCATCTCTTATTAGAGGTGTTGACTCATATGAAAAAGTATAAAAATATACTAAATGAAGGAGCAGAATCTGTGGTTACACTTATGACTTGGGTTTTATGGATCATTGTGAAGAGACAGGTTTAAGAATATAAGTCACAGTGTGTTCTGTGAGTCATAAAAATAGTTTTGTTGAACTCAGAAAGGAAAACCATTTGAAAGCCAGAAGGCTTCCTTAAGGATTGTTTCCTCCAAGAAATATTTCATCAGGGGTGGGTTCATTCCTCTTCCCTAAGATGAACTATCACATGAGATCGGTCTCTTTGGTCCCCACCTCCTTGTGCTGTATTACTTATTGAGATGTTTGAGTTACTTCAAAGTCCTAGGAAAGACCTTATAAAATTTTTGAAGCAGAAGATCAAGTGTGAGGGTTTGTACCCCAAACTTCTGGATGCTCAGACCTTTGATTCTTCAGTGCTCCAATGGAGCATTGAAATTTTCTTCTTTTTTTTCAAAAACCAATGTTAACTTCATAAAGAGCTCGGCCTTTAGATTTGATCTGTGCTTCCAATGCTTTTTATTGCCATTTTACTATATGAACTGAGGTTTATGTGCAAAATGTCCAAATTGAAATTTTTGAAATTACTGTACTAACTGTGAATCAGGAGCAGGGTGGACTATTGTCATCCCTAGTAATTGTCAGGGCCTGATTTTATGATGTTGGGTTTATATCCATGTTATTCAATTACTGTCTTTATTGTTTTGGATTTCAAATGCATCTATTTTGAGTATTTTCTTTGTATGTTTGTCATGGCGAAATTTCTAGCCTGCTGTTCTTTGTCATCACAGGTGGAAGCCACAGAAATGGGGCCCTTGTGTCTTAGTGCCAGAGTCTGTCAGGCAGGGAATAATGGGCACCAGTGAAGCCTGTGGAAAGGGGCTACAGAGGAGAGGTGAGTGGATTGTGAAACATTGTTTTTTTTTGGTATTCAAATGTAATTTTAAATGATGTTACTCTGATAATATGTTGCTTATTTTCGTATTTGAATAAATTGTGAAATTATTTGATTGGATTGTTTATATTTGTCAGTGTATGAGTTCAAGTTTGACATTAGTTAACGCTGATATTGGATTATCTTAACTTTACCAGTTAGAGCACCCAAGGACTAAAGCAATGTAGGTAACATATCTGTTCTCAATCATAACATACCCCAAGGATGATGTTCCAAATACATGTTGGATATTAGTCAAGGAATGTGGGATATGTCAAGATTATATCCAACTGTATACTTTGCACTTTTTAGGTGCTAATTAAACACTTATTGAATAAATAGAAGAAAACTGAATTAATTAACTAATCTCAACAATCATGGCTTAAACACCATTATTTCAACATACATATTATACATGTTGTACATAATATACAAAGAAAGGAGCCATTAAGATTTCTGGAAGAGGTGGTGAATAGGCTTCTGAATCTCAGTAGAGTGTTTTATCATCAATTTCTGCAAAGTATGGCAAATATTGTTAGGAACCGATAATCATATTTCCAACATAAATCTCTGAAGAGCTCACAGAAAATCATCAGACTGATCACTTTTCTGTTTCACTCATAATCCAGGTGCCAGTGGTATAAGGATTAATAAGAAGTGCTTTGTTCTTAAAATATGACACTTTTTACTAGAGGGATATGTGTAGCAGAATTAGACCTACTTGCTTATAGATTATAATTTGGAAATGAGGGTGCCATCAAAACATTTACAGTGTAAGTTTGATTGACCACATAGTTTGATCCAGGACTGTTATGAGGCTGTCTGGTGCCTTCGTGTAAATTAGAATAAGCACTCCATTCCTTAAAAATTTTACTTCTATATTTCAGAAAATTGTTGTAATAATATGTTCCTGCTATTATAAGACATTTGCCTACTTTCTAAAAGAAACTTCTTATAAAATATACATACCTACAAGATCTACTATGTGAATGACACCTTTACACAATGCACAATTTAATTCTACATTATGACCTAGGTTTTGATACACTATGATATTAGCATGGCTTAAAGAATTTAACTCTACGTAATGACATGGATTTTGATACTTTATGATACTAGCATGGCTTAAAAATAGTTTTCATTACAAAATCTTTTAGTAAATTCTGCAGAGAAGTTGCTCCTAAATTATGAATGCAAATTATTGCCTTATTTTATCTCTCCTAGAAGGATTATACTTTGGGTTTCCCTTTAAATGGATTTCTAGCTGGAGGCCTGATAGTTCTTTAGACTGGGCAAGTGACCCACTTGAATTTTCCCTAAATTAGGCACCAGCAGAGAATTTCTAGTGTTTAGTTGGTGGGTAATTCACACTTTTAAAGTAGTAGAATGGGTTTCCAGTTTTAAGATAGTGGAGGAAAGATATTTCTACCCTCATCTTTTCCCTAAAATTACTTTAATATACCTATCGTAGTCATCTAACAGAAATACTATAACAGAAATACCACAAGTGAATGGCTTCAACAAACAGCAGTTTATTATCTCAAGGTCTAGAAGGCTAGAAGTCCAAATTCAGGGCATCAGCTCCAGGGGAGGACTTTCTCCGTCTGCTCTGGAGGAAGGTCCTCATCATCAGTCTTCCCCCGATCTGGGAGTTTCTCCGCACAGGAACCCCAGGTCCAAAGGATGCACTCTGCTCCTGGCACTGCTCTCTTGGTGGTATGAAGTCACCCTCTCTGCTTGTTTCCCTTTCCTTTTTTCTCTTTTAAGATAAAAGGTGGTGCAGGCCATACTCCAGGGAAACTCCCTTTACATTGGATCAGGGATGTGACCTTAGTAAGGGTGTTACAATCCCACCCTAATCTTTTTAACATAAAATTACAATCACAAAATGGAGGCCAACCATACAATACTTGGAATCATGGCCTAACCAAGTTGACACATAATTTTGGGGGACACAATTCAATCCATGACACCACCAAAGAAAGCAAGAAACAGTAACAAAAAATTAATTTCCAATGAGGTCTGCTTTATAAAATCATTTCAAACAACAAGGAACACAATCAGCTCACCTTCAAGTAAATTAGGAGTCATCTGTAACCTCAATCACAATATATGGATTTATAAAGTGAATGGTTGTTGCTATTGTTAGTGGCCAGCAAGTCAACCGCAAACTCATGGCTATTCTACATACAATGGGAATGTACTGTTGTGACCCATAGGCTTTTCATTGGCTGGTTTTTGGGAAGTAGATTGCCAGGCCTTTCTTCCAAAGTGAATGGAGGCTTGGTAGATTACTTTGCAGAATAGGATTACACCTAAGTGTTGCCAAGGTGAAGGTGTGGGGGCTACAGAGGAACAAAGTGATTTGGCCTGGAGAACTCCAGAAAGGCAAGAGTTCTGCAGAAGGAAGTATGCAAGAGTGCATGCGTGTGTGTGTGTGTGTGTGTGTGTGTGTGTGTGTGTGTGTATTCTGGGCAAGGTGGTGGTGGTGGGGTGGAGGAGGATAAAAACAGAGGCTTTTGAAAGTCTCAATATAAGAGCAGTGAGATACCCCCAGCCCAACTCTTAGTTCTTTACTACCCTGCATAATTAGATTCCTCGTTCCTACCACTTCCCGTTTTTGAAGGAGCCTGGGGATATGGAACCAGAGAGGTTGTGGACTTCAGAACAACAGGTCCAGAGGAGAGGGGATATGAGGGACTAGACTGAAAATAGAGGGATCAAAGGGAAGTCTGAATAAGAAATTATGAGAGCCACAGTTTCCTTCTTCTAGCAGTTTCAGCATGCTAGCAGGTCCACCTTTTCCACTCCCCCCTCCCCCACGCCCCACCTGCAGGAAGGAAACTCTCATTTTTTCTCTGGAGAAACTGACCTGCAGAGAGTGGCATTTAGGGATTAACAATGTAAAACATGCCTGGACCACTGATAGCCTTACTGTATTGTCCACCAGGCAATATGCACAGAAACCTACCTTTTATTCTTTCAGTATTAAATATAAGTGGACAGTATGGAACACTAGATATTTGAGGAAATCTGTAACATTAAAAAAAAAAGGAAACAGAGTAGAAGAGAAAAAAATTAGAAGTTCAATCTAGAAAGTTCATCATCAAACTAATGAGAGTTGACAAAAGAGAAAACAGAAAATAAAAGAGAAAAAATTACCTAAGAATAAAGAAAAAGTTTCCATTATGGGAGCTTCTAAGTCTCAAGATTGGAAGGGCTCTAAATGATTGAAAAAGACCCATTGTCAAGGCTCATCATTGTAAAATTTTAGAACACCTAGGAAAAGGCATAATCTTAAAATTTTCCAGAGTAAATAAACAGCATATCTTCCAAAAAAAGGATTTGAGTGAGAATATAATTGGACTTCTCAATGGACACACTGGAAATAGAAATAAATGAAACAATGCCTTTCAGACCTTCAATGAAAATGATTTTCAGCCCAGAAGTCAATATCAAATTATCATTCAACTATTAGGGTAAAATGAAAATATTTTCAAAAGGCAAAACTTCTAAGAATTTACCCTCAAAACATCCTTTCACTGGACACAATTGGAAGATGTGCTTCACCAAAGAAAACTGAGTATCCTACTCAGGAGAGAGGCCTTTGAAATTCCAAGGGAGAAAGGGAAGGTGTGTTGCAGGACCAAAGCTGTTCACAGGCCAAGAACAGCTGATGATTGAACAATATTTGAATGTTAATGTTATGTATACATATTACTTTGCCAAACTATTTTAGAAGTGATGTGTGTGTGTATGTCTTAAGTGCAGATATAAGTGAATGCATTGCAAAGTGTTGGGAAGGCTAGGCTGCTAAGAACAGTTTTGTCTGGGAAGGAGAGTTAGATTGGGGGAGGAGGGGAAGAAAAACTTATTTTCTACTATGTGGAGATACTTCTGCTTTCTGCATTTCTTGGTGGTTCTCATAGATGATGTCCTATTTTTCTATGTGTATTATTGTTGTTATTATTGCTTGGAGAATTTGAGAGTCTTATTCTCTGTGGAACCTTAGCCATTAGAGTTCTTTGAGGCTTGTGCTGATGCTGAGCTCCCTTGGAAGGGATCTGTGTTTGGTTCTTCCAGTCCTGTGAAGGCCCTATCAATCTCGAAGTATGTTTAATGTAAATTTCACCTTGAGAATTTTTTAGATCAGGTAGGAAGCATAAATTCAGACCATAAAGTCATGGGAAGGCCAACTTGCGGATACAAATTCTTATAATGGATTTTTACCCCTTGCCATTCAGTTTAGACAAGAAAATGGCCATTTGCTTGGCGAGTTTATTTCTAGTTCACCCTTAGACTGAGGGTCAGCTTTGTGGTTGTTACCCTTGGTGTGAAGCCCTTTATAAAATTCTCCTTAGTTCTTTCTGTTTGCATATTTTTGTTCGGTTGTTTTATGTTTTTTCCCCTCTGTGCGTTATGAAGATATGAAAGTGGCCACTCAGAGTCTCCTTGATTTCATAGAGACCCTCAGGGTGAAAATTGTGTCTTTTGCTTACCTTACAGGGACCGGGACATTCACTGTTTTGGGCCTTTATGGATTCCTTTCTTTTGAAACAACTCAAATATTTTTAAAAGATATATATTTTATGCAACCTTTTATCTTTTACATTTGATCTTTTAGGACTTCTAAGCCATTAAACTGCCAGGAACAGAAGTACTCCTTTTTTAAAGTTTCATAATGTTTAGTTTGCTCATCTGTGTAACTGGTTTACAGGAAAAATGAATTTTTGTAGTATCTTTAAATTAAAAAGAAGGAAGTAAAAAAAGCATAAGGGCAGATAGGGTTACAGCTAGAGATAAAGGACTATGTTATCTTCCTGGAGATGGAGATTTGGGTTCCACTGTCTTAGTTATCTAAAGGGGACAGTGGTGGTTCAGTGGGAGAATTCTCACCTTCTGTGAGGGAAATCAAGGTTAGATTCCTGCCAAAGCACCCCTGTGTAGCTACCACGCGTCTGTCATTGGAGGTGTGGGTGTTGCTTAGATATTGAACAGGTTTCAGCAGAGATTCCAGACTCAGACTGAGAAGAAAGGTATGGGAATCTGTTTCTGAAAATCAGCCACTGAAGTCTCAATTGATTAAAGTGGTCTGATCCACAGCTGATCAAGGGGATGGTGTAGGACTGGGCAGTGTTGCGTTCCGTTGTGCATGGGGTCACCATGAGTTGGGGGCTGACTCCACGGGAGCTAACAACAACCACAACAGTTGTCTGAAACTTCAAGGAGAGCCAGGTGTGCTTCTTGCCCAGCTAGTTGTGCTTAACCTTAATAAAGAAGGGCTGGTGGCTCAGCTTTTATGGAAAATCAAAGTATGAGAGGAAGAAACTTAAATATCCAAACATACTTAGAAGAAACTGCCTTTAAAAAAGTAAAACTTTAGTATTTTTTTTAAATGAAATGCTGACAATCCTAGAAGGGCAGTTAATTTTTCTTTAGACTTACTCGTATTTTGTTATCTGCAGACTACTTCAAAAGTAACTTAATGGACTTTCCAGTGTTTTCTTTTTGAACAGTACTTTCTTCTTATTATGAGTGTACTCTATCATCAACAGAAAGGCTCGAAATCTATGGCACTATAATGGACACAGAGTAGATACTGGAGATCAAACTTGTCTAAGACACCTTGGCTGCCTTGGGTACCCACGTTCTTTCCTGGTTCATTTTCACTGAACATTGTTTCTGTGCACTGAAGGAGTCAGACCTCTAATCCCTGTCAAATCTTTTTGTTCTTCCTTAATTGGTTTTTGTCACAGTGAGAGGCATGGTCTTCTTACACAATAGTTTTGATGGAGTCTGTGTGTTTTATTTTTTTCAGGGACTTTCTTTAAAATAAAGATGCTTTCCCAGAAGAAGTTGGGCAAAATAAAATCAAAATGGATTCTGGGTTAACTTTATTTAAAAAAAAAAGGATATGGGTAGAAAAAGGATATAGATAGGAAGAAGTTAAGGAAAAGGGTGGCTTAATCCTTAATCTTAGAGCAATAAGGCCTAGTATTCATAAATGAAAGTTCATATGAATTCTATATTTGGGCTTGTCTGATATTTTAGAAAGGTGTTCTTTAATTCACAAATTATTTCATAGTTTAATTTCTTTTAACATCTTTTATTACGTGATTGAACCTTTAAGAATTGATTTTTATCATTTTTGCATATTATGTTTCTTATATAAAACTACGTATCCATGTAAAATGAAGGCAAGTAAATATGATATTACATGACCTGGATTCAGAGAAAATTACTCATATTGTAGATCTGAGTAATTCTCTGGCTAAAAACTGACTTTCCCTAGTTATGTTGTTTCCATGGAGAGAAGGTTAGAGATAAAAATGCTAAGCCACCATTAGCTCATCAGTGAATTTTTATCTAGAAACCACACAGAAATACAGCAAACACACACAAAAAATAAACCCAACCTGTGCTGTTGAATCAACTCCCAATCACGATGACCCCATGTGTTTCAGAGTAGAACTGTGCTCCATAGGGTTTTCAATAGCTGATTTTTTAAGAAATAGATCACCAGGCCTTTCTTCCAAGGTGCCTCTGTGTGAATTCAAATGAGCACTTAACTGTTTGTGCCACCCAGGGACTCCTACAGCAAATACACATAAAGAAGAGTCATTGAAGAGACTTCCAATAAAATATCGAAACAGCCAGTCTGCTAGTCATGTTCTCTTTCTGTACATGATATCACTTCTAATTGCAAATCAACCTAGACTTCTGATCTAGGCAACCCACCAAATACTTATCTAAATAAACTATTTTCAGTAACTTTTGTGAGTGCATTAGAATGTTGCCTGCATTTATCTCATAAGGAAAGTGATTAAATCTCAATATTCTTTGTATTAAAGGCCACTCTTTGGGGAACTTCTAACTTAGATTATGACTTCAACACTAGAATATTCAATCGGAGGAAATTTTCTTTATTAATGTATCGTATTAATTAGTAGTTGATATCAAAGTGATTGATTATATTTTAAGGAAACTTTAAAAGGATCTCTTCTAAAGTCTATATTTTTTGAAGTGTAGGAAAAAAAGATCAGGTTCGATTGTAGAGATTAAATTGACAGTGTAGGGCAACTGTCTAAATTAAAGTATCCTTAGATTATAACAGAAGAATGCATTTTATAATACCATAGGCATTGGTTTAGAAAGTGGAGTGTTGGATTTAGAGCAAAGATTGCATTTTAATGTAAGTGAATAATGATTCTGGGAATTATTTTTCATTTCCTTTACATGTTTCAGGGTAGGATTAGTTTTGTGGTTTCCATGGTTGCTGCAGGTACAATATGCACTTTAATAAAAATTGATGATAAATTAAAAATAAATATTAAAGGAAGTGAACTACCCAAGGCATGGTGCTTTAGTAACACATTGTTAACTAACTGCGGATTCAGGGACAGTCTCTGTATTTTAACATAATAACCTCTGCTATAGATACAAAATAACTCTGCCTTCCACCTCCACCCCACCCACATTCAAAAAAGATTTCCCTGATGAAATGGGTGATTAAGGGTGAGGTTGGGGGTGGGGGATAAATTTTTTTTAATTGATGAATATCGTCATTTACTTGGAGCAAGAATTTTCTCTTCTGGCTACACGCCTCGCAGTTATAGAACTATCTCCGTTTAAGCATGCTAATATGAATTTTGAAATCTACTGCAAACTGTGTAAATGTAATAGGATTATACATATTTATCCAGGATCAAAATTCAGTCTCTTCAAATAGATGTGCAACTACTGACTTTTCTCTTAGCACTCAGATTACTAAGGGCAAGGTGTTCATTTTTATTTAGCCCAGGAGCCATCCCAGGATTGTGTCAGAAGGAGTTAACGCTTGTACATTTTTACTTGCATTTCTAAAGAAAATAGGAACACTAACACTCCTTCCAGGTAGTAGCAAGAGAAGTAGGAGCCCCCATTGGCTCTAAAGGCTTTAAAAAATAACAGAGGAGCATAAACACCCAGCTGTACCACTACTCTGAATCCAAATAGATAGAAAAGTTGACAGAACAGTGCATTTTAGGCCAACTGTGTTATGAAGGATTCACACAGTAGGACAAAAAACAATCATTTATGCTAGGTTATGAGGAATGAGTGTTAAAAACCTGCTAGAGCCAATTAAATCCAGTAAGTACCTCATAACAGGATATTGAAAGTAGAAAGTGATAGTAGGAAGGTTGGGGTTCATGGGAGCTTTGTAATTATGTCAGAAAGGATTTTGAAAGCATATATTGGGATAGTGACTTTGGGATTGGATTAGAAGGAACACATGGAAAAGGCCTTTTAAGAAAAAATCAATGGGAACTAAAAGCTGATTTTATATATAGAGCAAAGGATAATGATGGATTGAAAGGACTTAGTGGTTTTAGGCCAATGAGAATGGAACCAACCATGACGGATAGCATTGATAATAAAGCATGCATACACACACACATGCACACACACACACGCACACGTGCACACACACACACACGCACACGTGCACACACACACACGCACACGTGCACACACACACACACGCACACGTGCACACATACACACAGACAAGGAGCCCTGGTGGTAGCTAATCAAAAGATCGGCAGTTCATACCCACCCAGTGGCTACATGGGAGAAAGACCTGGTGATCTGCTTCTGTAAAGATTACAGCCAAGACAATCCTATGGGGCAGTTCTCCTCTGTCCCATGGGGTCACTGTGAGATGAAATGGACTCAGCGGCACCTAACAACAACATGCACACACATATATAGAGAGAGAAAGATAAATAGAAATACTCAGTTAGCATTTGAAGATACAGTACTTGAATATGTGAGAATGATCATTTCTAGAAATACATATTTTGGAATCATCAGCTCAAAGTTGTAGTTTATGCCGGATCTTTACTAGAGAAAGCACAGTGAAAGAATAGAGACCCTAGACCTCAAAGGTAACTTGATGCATTGGAAAGCACTTCCTTGGCTTTGGAATGTGGGGTACCTTGGCTCAAATTGTGGTTTTACCGCTCTCTACTTGACTGAAAAGGAGCCTTTGTGGTGCAGTGGTTAAAGTGCTTGGCTGCTAACCTAAAGGTCGGTGGTTTGAACCCACTAGCCACTCCACGGGAGAAAGATGGGGCAGTCTGCTTTCATAAAGATTTCAGCCTTGGAAGCCCTATGGGGCAGTTGTACTCTCTCCTATAGGGTCGCTATAAATTGGAATTGACTCGATGACAATGAAGGTAGGGAGTTACTTGAATAACCTTGGTCAAACTGTTTAACCTCTCTCTGACTTAGTTTTCCCATCTACAAGAGGATAATAATACCAGTTTCATGCTGTTTTTACCTGTGATTGTAGTTGCTCAGAAAATGTCAATTCCCTTTCCTTTTCCAAACCTTGAAGGATAGCAGTCTTTAAAAGTCAGGGAGAATGTAAATATTGAAAAACACATACTTTAAAAAAGTATATGTTGGAGAAATTAATGTACATAAAAAGGGGGTTCTGTGGTCAAATGATCTTTCATAAATTCTCAATATGGAATGAATGTATTGAAGACTCTTACAGAGTGCTACGGTAAAGAAATGTATTACTTTTTTTTTAAGCACAGAATATTCTCAAACTCATTTGCCCATGAGCCCCTTTTTCATAAAATAGCCCCTTTTTCATAAAACAACATCTTTTTGTTACTGAGAAATGTAGGTGCAGTATCTAAAAACCACAAGAAAAATTTTTCAAGAAGTATGTGTGTAGCATTGTCAAATGCTTTAGAATTAATAGTGCAAATAAAGATGGGAAAAAAGATTCAGCAATTGAGTGGACATAGCTGAGTATCCAGAGTCCAGTCTCAGCACAATAATTGTAAGTTAAAAAAACTTAATTTAGGGACCAGGAACTGACAGGAAACAGATATTGAACAGATGACTTTATAGACTGTGTTTCAAAGAAAAGGAGAAAAGAGTAGCATTATAGCTCAGGATGCCAAGAGTGAAAGTAGGATCACTCTGCAAATATGAAGACAAAATAGAAATAAGTAGTGGGGGAAATATATTGAAGCTATTAGAGAGGGAAAAAATACTAGAGTAAACATGATTCTGGAGGTAGCGGGGATGTGATTGAATGTAGAGCTGAACTCAGGGGTTGGAAAGAAGAAAGTCCCTTTTCCTTTCTTCTAATGTCAAGAGAAACATATCAGAATACAGTTGCAGGGACAGCAAAAAAGAAAGATGGAAGAGCTTCCATGAGGTGGCTCAATTTCCTGGGAGTCAGCCATGATCTTCTAAATTTAGATCCAATAATCTCTTTTCAGGTCATATCCACCTCATCCTCCCTTTGGATACTGTTGAGTCCTCCTTTCTTTTTGAGACTCTTTCTTTCAGCTCTGTGTCATGATTTTCTCCTTGGTGCTCACTCTACCTCTCTGAATACTTATGTTCCAATCCCTGAACCTGGCTTATCTTCATCCACCCAAACCTTACAAGGCATTAATCTTCGTGGTTCTGTTCTTTGCTTTTGTCTTCTCTATCTATAATATCTCCCCAACCCACCAAACCAAACCCACTGCCGTTGAGTCGATTCTGACTCACAGCAACCCTATAGGACAGAGTAGAACTGCCCCACAGGGTTTCTGAGACTGTAAATCTTTTATGGAAGCAGACTGCCACATCTTTCTCACGCAAAGTGGCTGGTGGGTTTGAACTGCCAACCTTTCGTTAGCAGCCAAGCACTTTAACCAGTGCATCATCAGGGCTCCCTATTTCCCCAGATAACTCCAACTGTTCATAGGATTTAAGCTCTAGAGATGATAGCAGGATTTTTATTTCAAGGGAATACCTTCCCTGGAATTTTTACCTGCTGAACAACACCCCAGGTAAAATTCATTGTTTCTAAAGGTGAAGTTATTTTAAACCTCCAGAAACTGGTCTTTTTTCTTCCTCTGTTTTTAGTTTCAATTAGTTGTATCTTCACCCATCCACTAACGGGAGGCTGAGACATCAGATCCTGTGATAAATTCTCAACAATCTGTTCACATCTGCCTGAGGACTGCAGTAACCTCCCAACTACTCACCTGTCTCCGGGCACGTTCCCACTCACCAGATCAAGAATTTTCTGTGGCTGTCCTTTTCCAATCCAAAGCCATTACTATGTGTCTTCCAAAACTCCTAACCTGTTTTACTTCTCCTACTACAGTCTCTCAGACGCTCCATCTGCTGACCATTGCTCAGGCACCACCGTAATCCACGAAAGCAGTCATCAATTTCATGTTTCTCCCTCAGCCTGGAAATCTCCTTTTCACCTCTCTTCTAGTCCCATCTCAGATACTTCCTCCTTCAGAAAATAATTTTATTCTCCCAGGTGCAGTTGAACATTTCTCAGTGTACACTCCCTACTTACACTTTATGTTTTGCAATTATATTGTCCTTTCAATATCCCTGTTACTAAATTTTCAACTCCCTAAATACAGAGGATCTACCTTATTCATCTTCATATTCCAGTACCCCCAAATACTACATAACATTTGGTTAATAAATGTTAGACATATTAATCTATGTAGCAGAATAGGGAGTTCAGAACTTTTGCAAAAATATGATAAGTAAAAGTAATATGTAAGGCATATTTAATTTTATTCTAAAAAGGCAAAAACAGAAATTATAACACATTAAAATTACTATTATAAAATACTTTATACCTAAACCGAGTAATGAAAACAGGAACTATGCTTATGAGAGTCTAATCTCCTAGAGAGTAAGACTGTATTAGCTTTTCTCTATCCCTTTCAGAATCCATCTGATGTATGTCTGCCCATCCACTTTTTCCGGCTGTCAGGTTTTTGGGGAAGCTGCTTTCCCAATGACTGTGCATGCTACAGCAAGGCAGGAGCCTTTATGACTGTTTGAAACTGAAAAAACAGGCATGTGCCACAAATTACTGTTTCTACAGGGTATTGTATGAGGTACATGCATTTTTGTTAGGAAAAATAGAAACTTTTTATGTGGGAACACGTATGTCCCAGTAGACTTCAGTGGAACTCTGTGATTTTTCAGGGTATGAATTAGTGAAACAATATGTCATCCCACTGGACTCTGAGGGTAGGCTTGTGAAAGGGGGCAAGAAAAAAAATCCATACTGCCTACCAAAAATTCAGACACACTCAGCGAATCAGCATGCCTCCATCAATGAAAACACATGGTATCAAGAAAAAATTCAAAGCAGAAAATAATAGGATCTTGAAAGGGCTATATTGTGTGTGTTTTACATATTACTTCTTAAGTGTATTTTTAGTGAGAGAATAATAAAGTGGTGATAAAATATCATACAACCTGATCTCTAATGCTGAGATCATGAATTCGACTTACTTAATTTAAGTGCCTATCCCTGAATTTATTTAAGAGTGGGAGGATTTTGGACCTTAGGTATAGCAGAGTTGGCAAATGGTGTTGCTTCTCTTTCTCTAGAGTAGTGGTTTTCAACTAAGGGTTATTTTGTACCCCAGGGGTTATCAAAAGTGCCAAGGCTGAGAAATCCTGCTTCTAGACCTAGAAGTGGAACATTAGTTTCACTTTCACATGATTGTTGTTAGGTGCCACTGAGTTGATTGAGACCCATAGTGACCCCATGTGACAAAGTAGAACTCCCCATGTTCCCTAGACTGTAATCTTTACAGGAGCAGATCACCAGGTCTGTTCTCCCATGGAACTGGTGGTAGGTCCAAACTACTGACCTTTGGGTTAGCAGTTGAGCACTTAACCACTGTGCCACCAGGGCTCCTGATTTCACATGATTAAACATATCTAATTAAAAAATATCTTTTCATTTTCATGACTACTGATAATGCTTCCCAGACAAATAACATTTCTTACTACTTGTGTTCATTACTAATAATATAAGCTAATTGGTTAATTGCATGTATAGCTGTAAATTAATTACAAATGCATTTTAAGCAGGAGTAATACCAACCCCCCCCCCAATTTTTTTTTTTTTTTTTAAAGAAGTATTTGTTCCAACATGTGTATCCAGACACTTCGGAATTTACAGCTGGATCATGGAGGGTAATATGACAGCTGCAATAATGTAAACTTATAATTAAATTCTGAAACACTTGTGCAGACTGAAAATTTGAGTACTGTGCCATCTTACCAGAACTTTCCATGAAAGTTGGGTTTTAGAGTGATGTGAATTGTGTAATTATACTTCACAAAAAGAGCTATTTATTCTGTATATTTTAGAACCTGCTAACTTTAACTTTTATTGGTATTTTTGTAATAATTTAATCTACTGTTAAAACATTTGTCATTTAATAAGTACTTTCTTAGTTATATGACCAAAAAGAAACATTTGCCTCCATCATTGTTTTATCTACTAATAATTTTTCCATGTTAGGCTAGTCTTTCATGTTAGCTACTTGTATTTGTTGAACTTAAAGACCCTGACCCTTTCTCTGACTTCCAAAAATTTCCTCATCCCAGTTATCTGTAGTTGTTCTTGACTACTTCTCCCTCAAGTGCGCTTGATCCTACTGTGCACTGGCTTTTCTGTGTACAGTAAAACCTGCAAAAGTTGGAACCTGTATAAGGTGGAAACCTGTCAGAGAAGAAAACCTCAAATAAGTGATAGAAAAGTGGTAAGACTGTACCCTGTCAAAGGTAGAAAACTTGGGAGACCCAGAATAACAAGGCAGTCTTGTTAAGTTCCAGCCCTAACAGGTTTCAGTGTATTTTACAAACAACTTGCTCTTCAGTTGTTTTCATCTTAGAGGTTAAGTCTGTACATTTATGCTCTACATCTCCATCAGTAGTGAGTTTCCTTCTTTATTGGCAGAAATATGATTTGCGTTGCCTGCCCTCTCTTGCCAAGGAATAGGTGGCACAATTTCCCAGCCAGTTCAGGCTACTAAGTTGACTGAGGCAAGAATAATATGTTTGGTTATGTTTTATCTCAATTATGGTGTTTTCAATTGAATCTTCTTCCTATTCATACGCAAGAACTGCGCTAGTGTTTGAGATCTGCGTAGTCAGTTTTACCCCTGTTCTATAAAATACCTCATCTTCCTTTTTTTATTTTCCTGTTTGGTTTCAATGGCTTAAGTTAACTGGAGTTGGTTCTGTTGAATGCAAATTAAAACCTCTAACTGATGTACATCACTACTCCCAGCTTGTTATCTTATATTCCATATTCAAAAGAATTATATCACTGAGACTAATTCTAGAATGGTCCCAATTCTTAATCATATCTTATTAAGCACCTACAGATGCTACCTCAAATATATTCTCTCCACTGTTTTCTTACTGCTGCTAATTTAGTTCAACTCATCATCTCTCTCCTGGACTAGTATATACATCTCCAAATCTATACCTTATATTTCTGAATTATCATTCTAAAATTAATATTTTTTCATTTACCAGTTTCACATTTTTAATACATCCCTGTTCACTTCTAAAGAACTATTCATTGTCTGACTCCTACTTTTATTCTCATATTTTCTTCTTATTCTGAGTTGTGCCATATCAGCAAATAAACGTCCTGAAAGCTTTACTCCATCCATATCATTAAGGTTGACTCTACTTTGAGGAGCTAGCTCTTCCCCAGTGGTATTTTGAGTGCCTTCCAACCTGAGAGGCTCATGTATCAGAAAATGTTGTGGCACTATATCAGAAAATGTTCAGATATTTGACAAAGGCCCAAAGTCCGTTAAATGGGGGAAAAAACAGTCTCTTTAACAAATAGTGATGGCATAACTGGATATCCATCTACAAAAAATGAAACAAGATCCATACCTCACACCATGTACAAAAACTAACTCAAAATGGATCAAAGACCTAAATATAAAATCAAAAACAATAACGATCATGGAAATAAAAATAGGGACAATGCTAGGAGCCCTAATACATGGCATAAATAGAATATAAAACATAACTAACAATGCACAAACACCAGAAGAGAAACTAGATAACTGGGAGCTCCTAAAAATCAAACACTTATGCTCATCAAAAGACGTCACTGAAAGAGTAAAAAGACAACGTACAGGCAGGGAAAAGATTTTTTTGCTATGACATATCCGATGAGGGTCTTATCTCTAAAATCTACAAGATACTGCAAAACCTCAACAACAAAAATACAACCCAATTAAAAAATGGGCAAAGGATATGAACAGGCACTTCACCAAAGAAGACATTCAGGCAGCTAACAGAGGACATGAGGAAGTGCTCATGATCATTAGCCATTATAGAAATGCAAATCAAAACTATAGTGAGATACCCTCTCACCCCAGCGAGGCTAGCGTTAATCCAAAAAACACAAAATAATGAATGTTGGAGAGGTTGTGGAGAGACTGGAACACTTATACATTGCTGGTGGGAATGTAAAATGGTACAACCACTTTGGAAATCGATTTGGTGCTTCCTTAAAAAGCTAGAAATAGAAGTACCATATGATCCAGCAATCCCACTCCTTGGAATATATCCTAGAGAAATAAGAGCCATCACACGAATAGATATATGCACACCCATGTTCACTGCAGCACTGTTCACAATAGCAAAGATGGAAACAACCTAGGTGCCCATCAACAGATGAACAGGTAAACAAACTATGGTATAAATTTGGAAGACAGCTACCTGGCCAACCGACTGGAAGAGATCCATATGTGTGCCCATTCCAAAGAAAGGTGATCCAACAGAACGTGGACATTATCGAACAATATCATTAATATCACATGCAAGTATAATTTTGCTAAGAATAATCCAAAAACAGACAGGGAACTGCCAGAAATTCAAGCTAGATTCTGAAGAGGATGTGGAATGAGGGATATCATTGTTGATGTCAAATGTATCTTGGCTGAAAGGAGAGAATACCAAAAATGTGTTTACCTGTGTTGTATTGACTATGCTAAGGCATTCAACTGTGTGGATCATAACAAGTTATGGATAACATTATGAAGAATGGGAATTCCAGAACACTTGCTGTGCTCATGTGAAACTTGTATGTGGCCCAAGATGCAGTCATTCAAACAGAACAAGGAGATACTACATGGTTTAAAATTGGGAAAGGTGTGCATCATGTTGTATACTTTCACCATACTTATTCAATTTGTATGTTGAGCAGGTAATCTGAGAAGCTGGACTATATGAAGAACGGAGCATCAGGATTGCAGGAAGACTTATTAATACTCTGCAATATGTGATGACACAGTTTTACTTGCTGAAAGTGAAGAGGACTTGAAGCACTTACTGATGAAAATCAAAAACCACATCCTTCAGTATGGATTACACCTCAACATAAAGAAAACAGAAATCCTCACGACTGGACCAATAAGCAACATCATGATATAGAGAGAAAAGACTGAAGTGTCCAGAATTTCATTTTCCTTGGATGCATAATCCACGCCCTTGGATGCAACAGTCAAGAAATCAGATGACATATTATGCTGGACAAATCTTCTGCAAAAGACCCCTTTAAAGTGTTAAAAAGCAAAGATGTCACTTTGAGGACTAAGGCGTACCTGACCCAAGCCATGGTATTTTCAGTCACCTCATATGCATGAGAAAGCTGGACAATGAATAAGGAAGACTGAAGAAGAATTGATGCCTTTGAATTGTGGTGTTGGCAAAGAATATTGCATATAAGATGGACTGCCAGAAGAATGAACAAATCTGTTTTGGAAGAAGTACAACCAGAATGCTCCTTAAAAGTGCGGATGGCAAGAATTCATCTCACTTACTTTGGACATGTGATCAGGAGGGAACAGTCCTTGGAGAAGGATATCATGCTTGGTAAAGTAGGGAGTCATCAGAAAAGAGGAAGACCCTCAGCAAGATGGATTGACAGAGTGGTTGCAACAGTGGACTCACACACATAGCAACAATTATGAGGATGGCATAGGACCGGGCAGCATTTCGTTCTGTTGTACGTAGAGTTCCTATGAGTCGGAACCAACTCCATGGCATCTAACAACAACAACGCTTTTATGCTCACCTCACTTGGTCCTAGCCCTCCAATACCTAATTCATCTACACACTTAATTTTCCCCAGATTGTCTGTTCTTTCTCTCTTTCCGTCGTCCAAATTCTTCACTGTGTTGTAAGGATAGGAGGTTCTTCTCTGCTCTCCCATGATATACTTCTTTCAGGCTTTTTTACTGCTAAGTTGTAATTGTTGGTTTACTTATCTTTCCTACTGGTCTGTAAAATCCTTATGGGTAAAATGGTGTTTTATTCATCTCTGTATTCCCTATACATAGCTCTGGCACCTTTTAGGAACCCAGTAAAAATTGGGAAAATCAAATGACTTGATACTTACCTTTCTTCTGGTCATGGAATTCTAACTATGTAATGTTGACATTTTTTCTTCTTTTTTATTATGGAAAGTGTTTCAACTATACAAAGATATTTATTTCCTAGATTAAATAATTCTTAGCATTCTGCTTTCATGTTTCATGTATTCTCTCTCCCTCTTCCCCCTCCTATTAGTACTGCTTACATTTGCTCACAAGTCTTCGATGTAGTTTCTTAGGTAAGCTTGTAAGCTTAGGTAAGCTCCATTTCTTCACATTATCTACTTGGAATCACTATAGAACAATAGGGTCTGTTCCAATTAAAACACCAGCACAACCAGCAATAGTGCAACAACAAGTACTAAAAATGATCTAACAAATAACACAACTTGTCAACAGAGGTTTGTTTGTTTTTTTTCTGTTTTACCTAGTTTGTAGTACTGTATTGGAGTGACAGATTGTCTTTCTCCAAAATACATAAAAACATTTCACACTCATACACACACACCTGTATCTGTACTCTTTAAAAGTTTTCCTTGAGAATTTTGAACTTTGCTACATATCATGCCCACCTCCATCAAACAAAGCACAAATGCCAAACAGGGACAGTCTTAAATAGAACAACTTGCCCTACTGAATGAGAAGGTCATTTTTAGTTAGTGAGATATCCACACATAAATTTCTTTAAATGCTAAAGTTTCTGGAGACTGATGGTTTCCATTATTATCTGAGATCCCAAAGCGTTTTTTCTTACGTTGACCTAGCTAGATTGGACTTTGCGTATCTGTGTACTATGTGACCTGATTTTGTCCACCCACTGAGGATTGAGTTCTTCCTTTAATTTTTTTTTAATGGTGCATATTTTATGACTATCAGTTAGTCATGGCGTGACATGTTACCCCAGAACCCATAAACCCAGTGCTGTTGAGTCCATTCTGACTCATAGCGACCCTATAGAACAGAGTAGAACTGCCTCTTAGTTTCAAAGGCTGTAAATCTTTATGGGAGAAGACTGCCACATTTTTCTCCTGCAGAGCAACTGGTTGGTTTGAACCACCATCATTTTGGTTGGCAGCCAAGCTCTTTAACTACCGTGCCACCAGGGCTCCTCTTAACCTAGCAGAGTAGAAGGCAAATACCATTATCCTCCTATTGTAAATGGACCGAGATTCTTTGGGTAAAATACCCATTTGGGGTGAAAATGAATATTTATCTTCACACAATCCCTATCACAAATATCTTCTATAGGTTCTGTAATGATCCATAAGCTCCTAGCTTAGGGAAAGAATTCATGCAATAGTGGTGGCAGATATTAAGTCATTTTTATTATGTTCAACTAGAGCTTTTACCAGTCTGACTCTTACTCTTAAGGATTATTTTGTCTTGCCCTCATTTATCTCTTAAAAATCATCCGGTGTTACTTTCTTAGTTAAGTGAGTCACTCTGCTACCGAAGTTAATATAGAACTTTCCTTGAAATGCAAGTATCACACAATGTAAGGGACTAACATGTGAATTAATAAGGCTCCATTAATGGAGCTACTGAAGTTAGGTGATTATCAGGAATAGTGTAAAAGACATTCCATCTCTATTTCAAATTTTGGGATTGAGAGCCTTGTAGCTACCATAAACTCTGGACTCATAATGCCAATTAAGATTTTAAATCATCTTGTGCAATCCATTTTTAGTAATGGTTGATGAAGACTAACTGCAAGTGAGTGCTAAGTGATATTGGAAGTAATAGCTGCACAGAGTCAAGAGCACTAGAGGGCAGCATAAGGCTCTTACCACCTGTAACTCCATCTAGTTTGGGTAGCAAGTCCCTAGGGCAAGCTCCAGTGGAACTCCTGGATGTTGTTGCTTCTTTGCTATTGCTTGGGCCATGCTAATACACTAAGCCTCTCCCCAACCAAAGAAACATCCTTCAAACAGACTTCCTATAAGGGCATAGCAGATTCATTTGACTCATGTTTATTGTTCAGCCTCTTCTATTGCTGTCTCCAGTGAACCTTTTTTTTTTTATTTGTTTGTTTTTGATGCTTGTTTGTGTGTATTATTGTTTAGATTGGTTGTCTTTTCCAAAGAATATTAGATGTGAATTTTGGAGAGGATCTCAGAAAACATCTAGTAGGATGACCCCATTGCTCTGCCACCCCTTCCCCAGCCTTTCTCACATATTTTGTAGATAAGTTATACTAAGTTCAGTTTGATCAGATTAGAGAATTTTTTTTTTTAAGCCATAAATTCCAGGAATAATACTCAGATATCTAAATGGGAATAAGCTGATCACCAAAAGGTGATTTCATACATGTGGCAATTTCTATATTTAAAGCAAAGTTCCATCACGACTCATTGCATGACCTTGAAGCTGACATTGTACATCATTTTCTCCTTTCACACTCTTGGACTAAACCCGAAGTACATTGTCTTCTGTATCACCGGTGATATTCTATACAATTTTATTAAGCTAATTTTGTATGGCCTTTATTTAAACATGGATAAATACATGATGTACTTCCTATATGAACTATTGATTATATTTTGCGCTATTAAAAGGCTATGTTCAGGTTTTTAATATCAAGAAACCTCAGAGGGGAAGTTAAAAAATAATGAATTTTAATGGAAGCACTAGTTACTTTATTAAGATGTGGAAAGATTTGAGTAAACTTGTGTTATTGATGAACAGCAATACACTGTTATCACACTTTTAAAAAATCTGGATTTGTAGGCTTACTGGTTATTAAACTTAAACATTATACATATTTTTAATTTTGAATACTTGCTATTTTATTGGGAGTTTTCTCTGTTCAGTATGGAAATTGATTTTTCACAAGTGAATGATAAGTATAATTTTAAAACTTTCTTTATATAAGATTTCCGATATTTTTGAGAAACGGCTTTTAAACCATAGAACATGATATTGTATGCAGTCTTTAACATCTGTTCTCTCATTTGGGCAATAAAGTATTGAACAATATTCATTACAGGAGTATTGCTGTACCTCACTATTATGTGCTTTATAAAAATATTTTATCTACTTTATGGAATGAATAAGAGCAGGTAAAGATTGATTATGATTTCTCAAAAATGTGTTTCATGGACGGAGTTGTCCCTCTACATTTTATGCACTCAGGGGCATCAAATCGGAATCTTATTAAACTTGGCATTTATAAACTTAATGTTATTTTAATTGCTTCTTATTCCTACCCCCTCTGCCCTCTGCAAGTTTCCAAATGAAAAGAAAAGGAAAAAAAAATGTATTCCAACTAAAATATCCATATTTATTATAGCAATATTATTTAGACAACTATAATAAAGAACTTAATTTTTTTATTGTTATAGTTTAAATGAAGTTTACATTTCAAGTTAGTCTCCCTTACAAAATTTTTATACATTCATTGTTATGTGACCCTAATTGCTCACCCCATTCTGCGACAGCATACTCCCCCTTTCCACCCCAGATTCCCCATAACCATTTAACCAGCTCCTAACTCTCTCTGCCTTCCCATCTCACCTCCAGACAGAAGCTGCCTCTTTGGTCTCTCATATCTACTTGAGCTAAGAAGCACACTCCTCACGAGTATCATTTAATGTCCCACAGTCCAGTCCAGTCCCTGTCTGAAGAGCTGGCCTCGGAAATTGTTTTAGTTCTGTGCTGATAGAGAATCCAGGGGCCATGCTTTCCGGGGTTCCTCCAGTCTCAATTAGACCATTAAGTCTGGTCTTCTTACTAGAATTTGAGTTCTGCACCCCATCTTTCTGCTGCTGCATCAGGGACTCTGTTGTGTTCCCTGTCAGGGTGGTCATTGGTGGTAGTTGGGCACCATCTAGTTTTTCTGGTCTCAGGCTGATGAAGTCTCTGGTTTATGTGGCCCTTTCTGTCTCTTGGGCTAATACTT
>NW_004443969.1:11669350-11671867 GCF_000243295.1 Trichechus manatus latirostris
TTTATGTGGCCCTTTCTGTCTCTTGGGCTAATACTTTCCTTGTGTCTTTGGTGTTCTTCATTCTCCTTTACTCCAGGTGGTTGGGACCAGTTGATGCATCTTAGATAGCCGCTTGCAAGCTTTTAAGACCCCTGATGCCACTCACCAAAGTGGGATGCAGAACATTTTCTTAATAAGCTTTGTTATGCCAGTTGACCTAGATGTCCCCTGAAAGCATGGCCTCCAGAACCCTACCTCTGCTACTCTGTCTCTAAAGTATTTGATTGTATTCAGGAAAGTTCTTAGCTTTGGTTTAGTCCAGTTGTGCTGACTTCCCCTGTAGTGTGTGTGCTGTCCTTCGCTTCACCTAAGATGATTCTTATCTACTATCTAGTTAGTAAGTAACCCTCAACCTCCCTCCCTACCCTTATAACCATCAAAGAATGTTTACTTCTGTGTTTAAACCTTTCCTTGAGGTCTTATAATAGTGGTCTTATACAATATGTGTCCTTCTGTGACTAAATTCACTCAGCATAATAAGTTCCAGCTTCCTCCACGTTATACGATGCTTCATGGCTTCATCATTCTTCATCGTTGCGTAGTATTCCATTGTGTGGATATACCATAGTTTGTTTATCCATTCATCCATTGATGGGCACCTAGGTTGTTTCCATCATTTTGCTATTGTGAACAGTGCTGCAGTGAACATGGGTATACTTATATCTATTCGTGTGATGACTCTTATTTCTCCAGGATATATTCCAAGGAGCAGGATAGCTGGATCGTATGGTACTTCTATTTCTAGCTTTTTAAGGAAGCGCCAAGTCGATTTTCAAAGTAGTTGTACCATTTTACATTCCCACCAACAGTGTATAAGTGTTCCAGTCTCTCCATAACCTGTCCAACATTTATTATTTTGTGCTTTTTGTATTAATGCTAGCCTTATTGGAGTGAGATATTATCTCATTGTAGTTTTGATTTGCATTTCTGTAATGGCTAATCATTGTGAGCATTTCTTCATGTTATCTGTTAGCTGCCTGAATGTCTTCTTTGGTGAAGTGCCTGTTCATATCCTTTGCCCATTTTTTAACTGGGTTGTCTTTTTGTTGTTGAGATTTTGCAGTATCTTGTAGATTTTAGAGATTAGATGCTGATCGGATTTGTTGTAGCCAAAAATTTTTTCCCAGTCTGTTGGTTCTCTTTTGACTCTTTTGGTGAAGTCTTTTGATGAGCTTAAGTGTTTGATTTTTAGGAGCTCCCAGTTATCTTGTTTCTCTTCTGGTGCTTGTGCATTGTTACTTATGGTTTGTATTGTGTTTATGCCATGTATTAGGGCTCCTAGTGTTGTCCCTATTTTTTCTTCCACGGTCTTTATTGTATTTGATTTTATATTTAAGTCTCTGATGCAGTTTGAGTTAGTTTTCATGCATGGTGTGAGGTATGGATCTGGTTTCAGTTTTTTGCAGATGAATATCCAGTTATGCCAGCAGCATTTGTTAAAGAGACTGACTTTTCCCCAATTAACAGACTTTGGGCCTTTGTCAAATATCAGCTGCTCGTAGGTGGATGAACTTGTGTCTGGATTATTAACTCCGTTCCATTGGTCTATGTATCTGTTGTTGTACCAATACCAGGCTGTTTTGACTACCGTGGCAGTATAGTAGGTTCTAAAATCAGGTAGTGTGAGGCCTCCCACTTTGTTCTTCTTCTTGAGTAATGCTTTATTTATTCGGGGCCTCCTCCCTTTCCATAGAAAGTTGGTGATTTGTTTCTCCATCTCATTAAAAATTGCTGGTGGAATTTGGATCAGGATTGCATTGTATCTGTAGATTGCTTTGGGTAGAATTGACATTTTCACTATGTTGAGTCTACCTATCCATGAGAAAGGTATGTTTTTTCCACTTATGCAGGTCTCTTTTAGTTTCTTACAGTAGTGTCTTGTAGTTTTCTCTATATAGATCTTTTACGTCTCTGGTTAGATTTATTCCTAAGTATTTTATCATCTTGGGGGCTATTGTAAATGGTATTGATTTGGTAATTTCCTCTTTGAGGTTCTCTTTGTTGGTGTAAAAGAATCCAACTGATTTTTGTATGTTTATCTTGTATCCTGAAAATTTGCTGAAATCTTCTATTAGTCCCAGTAGTTTTCTTGTGGATTCTTTGGGGTTTTCTGTGTATAAGATCGTATCATCTGTAAATAGAGATACTGTGGCTTCTTCCCTACCAATCTGGATGCACTTTATTTCTATTTCTAGTCTAATTGCTCTGGCTAGGACCTCCAGCACAATGTTGAATAAGAGTGGCGGTAGAGGGCATCCTTGTCTGGTTCCTGTTCTCAAAGGGAATGCTTTCAAAGTCTCTCCATTTAGGATGATACCGGCTGTTGGTTTTGTATAAATGCCCTTAATTATATTGAGGAATTTCCCTTCTATTCCTATTTTATTGAGAGTTTTTATCATGAATGGGTGTTGGACTTTGTCGAATGCCTTTTCTGCATCGATTGATAAGATCATGTGGTTCTTGTCTTTTGTTTTATTT
>NW_004443969.1:11671967-11683596 GCF_000243295.1 Trichechus manatus latirostris
TATTCCATCCTTTTCTATGCTCTGAAATACCTTTAGTAGAAGTGGTGTTAACTCTTCTCTGACAGTTTGGTAGAATTCTCCAGTGAAGCCGTCCGGGCTAGGGCTTTTTTTTTGTTGGGAGTTTTTAAATAACCTTTTCAATCTCTTCTTTTGTTACAGATTTATTTAGTTGTTCTACCTCTGTTTGTTTTAGATTAGGTAGGCAGTGAGTTTCTAGAAATTTGTCCATTTCCTCTAGGTTTTCAAATTTGTTAGAGTACACTTTTTCATAGTATTCTGTTACGATTCTTTTAATTTCTGTTGGGTCTGTTGTGATATCACCTATCTCATTTCTTAACATGGGTTATCTGCTTCCTCTCCTGTTTTTCTTTTGTCGGTTTGGCCAATGGTTTATCGATTTTGTTGATCTTTTCAAAGAACCAGCTTTTGGACTTGTTAACTCTTTCAATTGTTCTTCTGTTCTCTATTTCATTTAATTCTGCTCTAATTCTTATTATGTCCTTCTTTCTGGCGCCTGAGGGCTTCTTTAGCTGCTCTCTTTCTACTTGTTCCAGTTGTAGGGTTAATGTTTTAATTATGGCCCTTTTATAATGAAGAACTTAATTTGAGCAAATCATTTTGTCATTTCCAAAAGATTATGAAACTTTAGAGGTTTCCTTTCTTCCTTTTTTACTTCCTTTGTTTCTGCTTTCCTGCCCACCTCCCTACCTACCTTTTTTTGAATGATAATTGCATGGCATGTCCTCTATCTTCCATCTAGTATTTTATGGACAGAACTTAGTCTAGAGCTTATAGAATAGTTTTGTTTTTGTTTTTTCCTACACAATGATGTCACTTTAAGCAAATGATGTCACTTTAAGCAAAGATGTCCTTTAAGGACTAAGGTGCACCTGACCCAGGCTATGGTGTTTTCAATCTCCTCATATGCATCTGAAAGTTGGGCAGTGAATAAGAAAGACCGAAGAAGAATTGAGGCCTTTGAGTTATGGTGTTGATGAAGAATATTGAATACATCATGGACTGCCAGAAAGACAAACTAATCTATCTCGAAAGTACAGCCACAATGCTTTTTAGAAGTGAGGATGGCAAGACTTTGTCTCACATACTTTGGACATGTTATCAGAAAGGATGAGTCCCTGGAGAAGGACATCATGCTTTGTAAAATAGAGGGTCAGCAAAACAGAGGAAGCATAACAAAGATTGTGAGGATGGCGCAAGACTGGGCAGTATATAGTTCTGTTATACATAGGGTTGCTATGGGCGGAAGTGACTCAACAATACCTAACAACAATAACAACCCAATGATTGCACATTATAACATATCCATGTTGAAAATAAAATTTTTTAAATTTGTTAGCCAGTTCTAGGTGAGATAGACGGCATAAGTTGCCCCCAACATGCCATTTATACTGCTTGGAAATCTAGAGAGGGAAGATTTATAAGAATTCATGAGAGAATGGCATCACTGTTATAGAAGGTGCATGCTTGACAAAGGAAAAATGAAATCAGCCAAGTAAAAACATTCATGCTGGTGATCATGAGTGGTTTATTTGCTATGAGAATATGAGAAACGGTTGAACAAGTGTTTACAGGAAGAAAAATCCAAATGAGCTCTTGCAGTAGCCGAGGACAGTAGAGGAAAAGATGGAAAGAGACAACGGCATTCATAGGTGGAAGTTCTAGAACTAATTTGAGTGGGGAAAATAAAGTATATGTGACTGTGCTATGTGTGAAACGGTAACAGTAATAATAGTGTCAGAATCTGTCTGACACAGGGAGGATAATGACCAGGATCAACCCAAAGTTGATTCCCATGAGGTGGAAGTCAGACATACCTCCACCTTCTAACCTTTTTACCAATTCTGACACCAGCCATCCCTCCCATGGCACTCTTTACTTCTTTGATGGATTCGTTAATCTGTTGCAGTGACCACACAGAACTCACAGACCATACTTAGATTTAAGTGGCTTATTAAGGAACGGGGTACAACTTGGGATCAGAAACAAGAAGCATGTAGCAAAGTCTCTCTTCTTCATTGTAGGACAGGTTCCTCTTGGCTCTCTGAAGACAGGCTCCTCTCAGCCCCCTCAGAAAGGCTCCTAGGGTCCCCTCACTGCCTGCCAGCTCTGCCACTGGGCCCTTTCTGGGCCTCTCACTGTCTTCAGTGTTACAGCCCTTGACCCATGTTACAACTCCTTTAGGAGTTTGTTTGCCTCCTTTCTCTTTCTCTGCTGCTTTCTGCTTGCTTCCTTTTGCTTCTTCCTGATGCTTCTCTTCCTGCTTCTTTCTGTCTGCCAAACCTCTATGGGGCTGGCTGCTTATATACACAACTCCTTGTCAATTTCAAGGCATGGCCCCTCCCAGTGGGGGCCATGAACTGACCAGTCCCTCTCTGACCAGTCCCCTCTCAGTAGGCCACAGATGCTTTATTTACATAGTAGGCTATAACTCACCTCATCTGCATAGTCTGTTGACCAATCCCTGCAAGGTGCATACCGACCACAGGGCAGGCTGACAAAAAGTATCAAACTTCAAGTTGTTTACAGCTTACCCAGGAAATGTCAATCAACCTGGGCGAAAGTAACAAAACTTCTGGGGTAGAAAACTAGGGCATAGGTAATGCCTCAGGATTTAGGGGAAAAATCTCTCAAGATGTTTTTCCAAAGAACGAAGGCAAAAGGCCACATAAAGGAACTCATTTCACCAGTGTGAATTTTTTATTAGAATTCTCATCAGTGACAAAAGGAATTTAAACCTCTTTACAATCAGAATTTATAACCATTTTCGTAATTCACAAAGCAACATATAAACGTCCTTTCTGCTGCCTCTTTCAAGAAATCATCCCAGCCTGCAGTGCATCACAGCTGGTCCATTAATGTTTCTTACGGGCTTTAACCCAGCTGCCCTCAGCTTCCTTTTGAACTGCTGCTCTTTTCCCTTCCTGGCTTCCAGGTGACTGACTCTGGACTGCAGCTTTCAGAACTTGCTTCTGGCTCTTTCAGGTTGTTTGCATGCTTGGTCATTCATACACTGATTTTTTAATTAATTAATTCAACATAAAGTAATGCACACATACTATATGATAACCACTGTTCTAGATACAGTAAGGGGAATACAGTAATAAAACAAAAATCCCTTACCTCCTAGAGCTTATATTATGGTGAAGAAAATAGATTATCAGAAAAATCAGTAAATGCTATATGATGATGATGATTGCTATGGAGAAATATAAATCAGGAATGCAGTGCAGGAGTGAGGTAGAAAGAATGGTTCAATTTTAACTATGTTGTTCAAGGAAGCTCTTGCTAAGAAGGTGACATTTGAGCAAAGACCTGAAGGAGGGGAGGGAGTGAAGGATACTTAGATCTGGGATATGCAGAAGTCCCTAGACAGTAAAAACCCTGTTGCATTCAAGAAACAGCAAAAGACAGTGAGGCTTGACCGGAAAACTCCAGAAAGAAAGAAGGGAGAAAGCAGATCTGAAAAGTTAGGGAGAGGAAGCAGTGGAAGAGCTTTGTAAGGACTTTTGGTTTTTACTTTGAGTGGGTGGACAGTCATTGAAGGTTTTAAGCAGAAGACTGATAACATTTTACTTACTTGGCTGCTGTGTGGATAATAAACTAGCAAACAGAACCAAGCAAGGACTTCAGTGAGGAGGCTACTGTAATTGTCCAAGGGAGGGATGATGGTAACTTGGACAAGGTGCTACCATTGGAGGTGAGAATTGGTCAGATTTTGAATATGTTTTAAGAGTATTGTTGACAAGATTTGCAAATAGATTGGGTGAAAATTATTAGGGAAGATTCCAAAGACTGAGCTAAGGGTAAATGGAGATATTAGGAAAAACCAGCAAAGAAGTTTAAGGAAAACAGGCTAGTTGTATAGAAGGAAAACCAGGAGAGCATGCAGGCTTGCCCACCAAGAAAAGGAATTGTTTCAAGGAGAGGGAAGGAATGACTAACTGTGCTGAATGTTGCTGAAAGGCCAAGTAACATACGTTGGAAAATTGTTCATAAGATGTGACAACTTGAAAGTAATTATTGACCTTGACAAGAACAGTTAGGAGGGCAAGTGGGTTGCAAGAGTATAATTTCAGTGGGTTCACGAGAGAATTAGAGATAGTTCTTAGAAGAAATATACCCTATGTCAAGTTTTGATGTGAAGGGAATAGAGAAGTGAGATGATAGCTGGAGGGGAAACTGTAGTCAAGAGAATGTTTTGTTTTTGTTGTTGTATTGCCTTGGTTCTAATACTGGAAAAACAATAGCTGGTGGGACTAATTCAGCCAAGAGAGAAACTCTTGTTGAAAAAGAAGAGAGAATTCTTGGAGGAATATTCTTAAAGGCAAGAGGAGATGAATTTTGTTTTTTAATGTTTTCTGTACTTTAAAAAAGTGAAGTTATGACCATTAAGAAATGAAAAGTTGAAAGGAGTACAGTGTAAATTAGCCCCTTCCACATCATTCCTCCAACCACAGTCTCACCTTCCAAATGAACTCAAAAATAACTTGGTGTGTTTCTCTCCAGAAACACGGGCACAGATAGATATCCATACAAATGCACAAGGAGAAACTTTTAAAATATAGATGCATACTATACTGCAGCCTTAGTAATTTTATATAATATTAATAATATAATACATTTCCACATCAGTATATATAGAAGATCTTCATTCTTTTCAAACATGCATTTAATCTTCTTCTCTGATTATAAAAATTGATATATGATGTTGGTAAAAAAGATAGAAAATAAAGAAAAAGTCTATGTCATATGAAGAAAATATATTTTTTTCTAAATTCACTTGCTAGAAATAACAACTATTAATATTTTTGTTTAAAAATACCATTTTTGAATAGCATGTTTATTTTACGTGGATTTAACAGAAGAAAGAGAACTGAACGTGAGAAAGCTATATTTCAAAAGCTTTATTTTCAAAAATAGAATTATTTTTTGTTCAAAGATTCAATTTGAAAAAAGAAGATTGAGGGAGGCATAAAGAAGTAAGGATTATTGTTGAAATGTTAATTCTGTGCTTCTTAATGATCATAATTTTGTTTCCATTTAGTAATACCTGGTCAGTTGTCTCTTAAAAATCAGAATGCAGCACTGGTGTCTAAACACCAAACTAAATACTCTAATTTTTAAAATTAGTGAACTCTTTCCAGAAATATTTACCAAGCACTAACTATTTGACAGGCATTGTCTTAGGAAGTGAAGATGCAATAGTTGACAGTACAAATGGAGCTTACATTCAGTTTAAATATAAGAATAAATTTTCAAATATAAGTCTAGATTTATAAATTTTAATAAGCAAAGTTGATCTGAAAACAAAATTCCTGTAAGTGACAAAATTATTTTTAGGAAAAAAATTAATGCATCATGGGATAATTATTATAGTTATAAATTAAATAGAAATCACAAATTTACATGACTTCATATTCTTAGGAAGCCTCCTCATCCCTTTGCAGTTTCTTCACTAGTATATGTATGCTATTATTTTTCCAGAAAATTCTGGCATATTCTAATTGCTTCAAGCCACATTACATTTAACTTGTTTCACTTCTCTTTTAGAATTTTTGTTAGAATTTTTTCTTCCTAAAGTTTCCTTTTTATTTGTTCATGTTTTTAACAGAAAAAAAGGGATATGTATTTTTCTTAGGAACCATGTATCATAATCATACTTTCAGAATCTTGATTATACAGTCTGTGTAGTGGTGAATAATACCTTGAAGACATATCTGTGAGGCTCTCTAGACCTGCTACAGGATTATAAAACTAAGACTTGAGCTTGAGTTTAGTTCTACCTTGTTTTTCTTGAATTTATATTTAATTTTGTTTGGGTCATTTTTCAGGAGTCCTAAGGTGGTAAATTCCCTGAGATTTATGTGTTCAAAAGCTGATTTTATTTTCCCTTCAAACTGAAATGACACTTTGATTGAGTATAGAATTCACACTTTAAATAATTCCCCGTCCCCATGTTGTGAGTCAGAAATCGTATGCTAATCAGATATTTATCGTATAAGTCAAGGTTCAACCAAAGAAGCAGAACCAGCAGGGTATATTTATCTATGTGGATTTGTTACAGGGATTTGGCTTACAAAGTTGTGAAAAATGGTTAAGCAGTCTCTGTAAGGCTGTGCTATCTACATATAATACTGAAGCTTGAAGTAGGGCAGGCAGTCTGGAGTGGGAGATACGATACGTAGGCTGGAACTCATAAGCACTGGTTGGAGCCCTGTGAGGATGAATTGAAGCTTATGTTGGTTCTCATTGTCTCTGACCTTGGTAATGAGAGTATCTGGCAAAAGCTGGGGCCTTTGTCTCAGAGTTAAACACACAACCTGGCTCTGGAGTCAGAGAAGCTAAATGTGGATACGGAGGAAAGTAAAGCAGTTGCAGGTTGAGCTACTGCTTCATGCCAAGGAGGGGAGCCAGCAGATCAGCCCCAAAGTGTATGAGCTACAAAATGGCTTCCACTTCTCTACCCCTTTCAAATCTCTAAGAAGCTCCTTTGTGGCCTGCCCTAACCTGAAATGTAAAAACGGGGAATTCTGGGAAATGTAGTTCAGCCTAGCCAAGTTGACACCTTATAAAAACACCACATTTGTGCATTTTAAAAGTAGCCTATTTTTGTGCCCTCTTTTATTCCTTCCACCCTCCCAAAATTATAAGACTTTTTTTTTTACCTTAAACTTCTACAGTTTTCCATAATTTGCCAATGTGTATATCATCACCATTCATTATCATTCTCATCTATAATATAAACCAAAACCAAACCAAACCCATTGCCATCAAGCCGATTCTAACTCATAGCGACCCTATCCTGACCCAAACCATGGTGTTTCAGTCGTCTTATATGCGTGTGAAAGCTGGATGGTGAACAAAGAAGACCGAAGAAGTATTGACACCTTTGAACTGTGGTGTCGGCAAAGAAAGTTGACTATACTATGGACTGCCAAAAGAATGAACAAATCTGTCTTGGGAAAAGTACAATCATAATGCTCCTTAGAAGCAAGAATGGGAAGACTACCTCTCACATACTTTGGACATGTTGTCAGGAGGGATCAGTCCCTGGAGAAGGACATCATGCTTGGTAAAGTAGAGGGTCAGCAAAAAAGAGCAAGATCCTCAACAAGATGGATTGCACAGTGGCTCAAGCATAACAAGGATTGTGAGAATGGCACAGGACTAGGCAGTGTTTCGTTCTGTTATACATATGGTTGCTATGAGTCAGAACTGACTTGATGGTACCTAACAACAACAAAGGGAACCTATAGGACAGAGTAAAATTGCCCCATAGGGTTTGCAAGGAGTGGCTGGTGGATTTGAACTGCTGACCTTTTGGTTAGCAGACGAACTCTTAACCACTGTGCCACCAGGGCTCCCATCTGTAATATAACATTTATTACTGTAATATGGATCCTGGTGGTATAGTGGTTAAGAACTTAGCTGCTAACCAAAAGATCAGCAGTTTGAATCCACCAGCTGCTCCTTGGAAACCCTATGGGGCAGATCTACTCTGTCCTATAGTGTCTCTATGAGTTGGAATCAAATCAACGGCAATGAGTTTTTTTTTTTCTTTTTTGTAATATAATTATTATTATTTTGCTTTTATTTTTTGCTCTAAAATAAATGGTCAAAATTTGAAGACTTATATACGTGCCCCTTTAGCTCAGAAGAATTACGTTTTATTATTTCCATACTTCTTTTACTGTTTTTTCTTCTGTCTCTTCAGACTGATCTTTTATATCTACCCTCTATATTTTAACTTTTTTCTTATTGTTTTCCTTATTTCCCTTTGAAATATTTTTTATTTTAATATCCAGAAATCTGATATGATCTTCAGCTGTGTCTATCATATTTCTAAACGTGTTTACTGAGTGTTTTTTTTAATATCATTCTTTTTTTTTCTAATTCTAAGAATTTTTTTTTTTTTGATTGTCCCTTTTCCAGAAAGTGTGAGGAAGATGCAATAATAGATAGATAGGTAGATAGACAGATAAAAAGAACATAGCAGTATTTTCAAGTGAAAGCCCTTTTTTTTAACTTTCAGTTTTGTTTTTTTTTAGTAGTTGTGCTTTAAGTGGAAGTTTACAATTCAGGTAAGTCTTCCATACAAAAATCTATACATACATTGTTATGTGACCCTAGTTGCTCTCCCTATATTGTGACAGCACACTCCTCCTTTCCACCCCGGATTTCCCATGTCCATTCAACCAGCTCCTGACCCTCTCTGCCGTTTCATCTCTCCTCTGGACAGGAGCTTCCCATTTAGTCTCATGTATCTACATGAGTGAAGACACTCTTCAAGTATCACTTTATGTCCCATCGTCCAGTTTAATCTTTGTCTGAAGAGTTGGCCTGGGGAGTAGTTTTAGTTTTGGGCTAACAGAGAGTCCTGGGGCCATGTCTTCTGGGGTACCTCCAGTCTCAGTCAAACCATTAAGTCTGGTCTTTTTACTAGAGTTTGAGTTCTACACCCAACTTGTCTCTTCTCCGTCAGGGACTCTCTGTTGTGTTCCCTGTCAGGGTGGTCATTGGAGGTAGCCGGGCGCCATCTAGTTCTTCTTGTCTCAGGCTGATGAACTCTCTGGTTTATATGGCCCTTTCTGTCTCTTGAGTTAATACTTTCCTTGTGTCCTTGGTGTTCTTTGTTCTTCTTTGCTCCAGGTGGGTTGGGACCAATTGATGCATCTTAAATGGCCACTCCCAGCTTTTAAGACCCCAAAGCCACTCACCAAAGTAGGATGCAGAATATTTTCTTAATAAACTTTGTTATGCCAATTGACCTAGATGTCCCCTGAAAGCATGGTCCACAGACCCCCACCCCTGCTACTCTGTCCTTTGAAGTGTTTGGTTATATTCAGGAAAATTCTTAGCTTTGGTTTGGTACAGCTGTGCTGACTTCTCCTGTATCGTGTGTTGTCCTTTCCTTCACCTAAGATAATTCTTGTTTACTATCTAGCTAGTCAATATCCCTCTCCCTCCCTCCCTACCCTTATAACCATCAAAGAATGTTTTCTTCTGTGTTTAAACCTTTTCTTGAGTTCTTATAATAGTGGTCTTATACAATATGTGTCCTTTTGTGACTGACTAAATCGCTCAGCATAATGCCTTCCAGATTCCTCCATGTTATATTTCATGGATTCATCATTGTTCTTTATCGTTGTGTAGTATTACATTTTGTGAATATACCATAATTTGTTTATTCTTTCATCCAGTGATGGGCATCTAGGTTGTTTCCATCTTTTTGCTATTGTGAACAGTGCTGCGATGAATACGGGTGTGCATATATCTGTTCGTGTGATGACTCTTATTTCTCTAGGATATATCCCAAGGAGTGGGATTGCTGGACCGTATGATACTTCTATTCCTAGCTTTTTGAGGAAGGACCAAATTGATTTCCAAAGTGGTAGTACCATTTTACATTCCCACCAACAGTGTATAAGTGTTCCAGTCTCTCCACAACCTCTCCAACATTAATTTTTTTGTGCTGTTTGTATTAATGCTAGCCTTATTGGAGTGAGATAGTATCTCATTGTAGTTTTGATTTGCATTTCTGTAATGGCTAATCACTGTGAGCATTTCTTGATGTGTCTGTTAGCCACCTGAATGTCTTCTTTGGTGAAGTGCCTGCTCATATCCGTTGCCCACTTTTTAATTGGGTTGTCTTTTTGTTGTTGAGATTTTGCAGTATCTTGTAGATTTTAGAGATTAGATGCTGATTGGATTTGTCGTAGCCAAAAGATTTTTCCCAGTCTGTAGGTTGTCTTTTTACTCTTTTGGTGAAGTCTTTTGATGAGCATAAGTGTTTGATTTTTAGGAGCTCCCAGTTATCTTGTTTCTCTTCTGGTGTTTGTACATTGTTACTTATAGTTCATATTGTGTTTATGCCATGTGTTAGGGCTCCTAGTGTTGTCCTTATTTTTTTTTTTCATGATCTTTATCATTTTCAATTTTATATTTAGGTCTTTGATCCATTGTGAGTTAGTTTTTGTGCATGCTGTGAGGTATGGATCTGGTTTCAGTTTTTTGTTTTTTTTTTTAACCAAAAAGTACATCTTGTTAATTTATTTTTTTACATAAACATTTTACTTTCGAATAGTTTTGGATTTACAGCAAAGTTACAAAGATAATACAGAGAGTTGCCATATATCCCACACCTGATTTCCCCTATTGTTAATATCTTACATGAATATGATACGTTGGTCACAGTTAATAAATGGATATTGATACATACTATTATCTAAAGCTCATACTGTATCCAGTCCTTTAATATCCTTTTTCTGTTCCAGGATCCCATCTAGGATGCTACGTTACATTTGGTAGTTACGTCTCCTTAGGTTTCTCTTGGCTGTGACAGTTTCTCAGACTTTCCTTGTTTTTGATGACCTTGACAATTTTGAAGTGTATTGGTCAGATATTTTCTAGAATGTCCCTCAATTGGAATTTGATTGTTATTTTTCTCCTGATGAGAGTGGGGTTATGAGTTTTTGGGAGTAAGAGCTCAGAGGTAAGGTGCCATTCTCATTGCATCATACCAAGGGTACATACCATCAGCATGACTTATCAGTGTTGGTGTTGACCTAGATCAACTGACTGAGATAGTGTTCATCAGTTTCTCCACAGTAAAGTTACTCTTTCTCTCCTCTCTCCCCTCTCCAGGTTATACTCCTGGAAGGAATCCTACATAGCCCACACTTAAGGGGTAGGGAGTTAACACTTCAGTCCTTGAGGGCAAAGTATCTACATAAATTCTTTTGAATTCTTCTGCATGGGGGATTCATCAGTTCTCAGTTCACTTATTTTTGCTGCTTTGGACTAAAAGAAATTGATGACCAGCCCTCTTATGTACAAGAGACACTTTAGAGGTAACATTTTAGCATTTCTGAGACATTTCTGTGGTGTAAGGGAAAACAGGCTGCATATATAATCTCACACTTCTTTATTTTCCCATCTATTTCTAACTACTTTATTTATATAGTTATATTTCTTTATTTTCCCTTCCGTCTCTCCTCCAGTTCACTGTATGATGATATGTAGGTTGTCAGTAAATATTCTATCTTTAACATAAAAGAAATGAATTTATGGTTTTTAGAAACTGTAATCCCTTTTAAAATTTATTTGCATTTTTCTTTATGTTTTGCATTTATAATAGGTGTTATTGTTCTTATGGTTATTTGCCAATCTGTTAGGAGAAGGTAATGGTTGGGTTATTGGTTCAAATCTATAGTCACTTTCCAAATGCAGTCTCAAGGATCTCAAGAATAATATCATTATTTAGACTCTTTTTCTACCTCTTTTTCGTTTTGCACAATTGTTTTTGTTTTTTACTTATTGTACCATATATATTTTCCATATCAATAATTATTCTCTGAAAATATGGTTTTGATATCTGTGTAATAGTCTTATCATATGTTGGTATAATATATCTGTATCACTTTTGCCAAATTGTTGGGCTTAAAATGAGATCTTGCTGTTCTAACTTGCATTTCTCTGATTATTAAATATAAGTATTTTTTTCTTATATTTATGTACCACCTTTTTTAATTTTTTAATTTTTTTTTATATTTTATTGTACTTCAGGTGAAGGCTTACAGAACAAATAGTTTCTCAAGAAACAGTAGTA
>NW_004443969.1:11690070-11691179 GCF_000243295.1 Trichechus manatus latirostris
ATCCCTTTTTTAAAAAAAAAAATTTGACTATGTCTGAGCAGGCGGACTGTGTGTTCTTTGTTGTTTGCTCCTCTGTGCACTCAATACTTTTCTCCTCCTTCTCCAACTGGCAGGGTCAGTCACTCAGATATGGTACAGCAGGGCAGGTCTAGCTGAAGAGGAGTTACTGGGACGGGTTGTTTGTGGCAATTACTACAGCCACCAGGGTGGGTTGGTAATCAGTGCAGGGCAGGTTCCAGTAGGCCATGCCTGTACTGCTTGGTGGTGTGATGTCAAGTGCACGGTGCAGGTAGGCAGGATCCAGCGGGGGGATTGTTATGTGTGGAGCTAAGATAGATATGGGAGAGAGGAGAGATGAACAGGAGCCAAAAAACATACAAACAAACAAAAAAGAATGCTAGGGGAGCTTGCTGTTGGAATGGAGAGATGAGAGACTATGAAATGGAGAAAAACAGAAAGGGGAAGAGGAAACAAAGAAAAGAATGAATAAATAAAAATCAGAAAGGTTAAAGAACCACAAAGTTCCCAGGGATCCCACCGATGCAGCTATGAGGTCTGGGGAGGTCGCTCTCAGGTGTCGCAGTACATCCTGTGTAGAAGGCGTAGAGGTATACAACGCCTGATAATCAGGGATCAGAAAGAGAATAAAGATATAGAGAGATGAGAAACTGAGCAATGAAGAAAGACAAAAAGGGAAAAATAGGGAAAATAAAAGAAAACAAATTAAAGAAAAAAAAAGAACAAGTAAGTCCCCCCAAAAAAACAGAAAAAAAATTAAAAAAAACAACGAAAAAAGAAATGCTCTCAGGGATCCCTCTGCACGTCTGTGGAAGCTGAAGGGGAGTTCCTTGCCACGCAGCTCCACCTGGCCAGAAATGGCTCCCAACTCAAGAAAAGGAAAAGAAAACAAATAAACAATTCAAAACGAACAAAGGAACAAAAGCCCCGGGATCCCACCAGCGCGGTAGCCCAGACCAGGGAGCAGCTCCACACTCGAATGGAGCTCCGCAACCCCTCAGGAAGAAGCAAAGATGGCACACGGAGCTATGCACTTGAGCGAAAGGGGGGGGAGGCAGCGAGAGGCAAGCAAGAAATCCAAAGAAGCAGAA
>NW_004443969.1:11692566-11719150 GCF_000243295.1 Trichechus manatus latirostris
CATTCTTTTTTGTTTGTTTGTATGTTTTTTTGGCTCCTGTTCCTCTCTCCTCTCTCCCATATCCATCTTAGCTCCACACATAACAATCTCCCTGCTGCATCCTGCCTACCTGCACCGTGCACTTGACATCACACCACAAAGCAGTACAGGCACGGCCTACTGGAACCTGCCCTGCACTGATTACCGACCCGCTCTGGTGGCTGTAGTAAGTGGATTCTCAATTCTATTCCATTGGTCTATATGTTTTACCAGTACCAGGCTATTTTGACTACCATGGCAGTATAATAGGTTCTAAAATCAGGTAGTGTGAGGCCTCCTACTTTGTTATTCTTCTTGAGTAATGCTTTACTTATCCAGGGCCTCTTTCCTTTCCAAATGAAGTTGGTGATTTGTTTCTCCATCTCATTAAAAGATGGTGTTGAAATTTTGATCGGGATTGCATTGTATCGATAAATCTCCTTGGGTATAATTGACATTTTCACAATTTTGAGTCTTCCTATCCATGAGCAAGGTATGTTTTTCCACTTATGCAGGTCTCTTTTGGTTTCCTGCAGTAGTGTCTTGTAGTTTTCTTTGTATAGGACTTTTACTTCTCTGGTTAGATTTATTCCTTCTTGTGTACTAGTGTAAATGGTATTGATTTGGTGATTTCCTGTTGGAAGTTCTCTTTGTTGGTGTAGAAGAATCCAACTGATTTTTATATGTTTATCTTGTATCCTGATACTTTGGACAGCCCTTTTTTTTAATGGATGCAAGGTCCTTTTAAATATTTGAGGATAGGATTACTTTAAGTTATCTTTTATAATCTGCGTTATCTCTGTTCATCTTGGTGTTTCTGTATTAAGCTGGTGATTTTTCCCATATGTCTTGGGATTCGTGGTTGTTCATTTGTATTTACAGTTGTAGGACTGGTTTGAAACATGGATTTCTATAGCAGTTATGCAGTCTTGTTTCCAAAATAATCCTATCTCCAGAAAGGGAATGATTACTTTGGAGTTACCAGCTCACTGAGATTTGATAGTATGCCTCAGTTGCCTTCAAGTCGAGTATAACTCGTGGTGACTTGATGTGTGTCAGAGCAAATCTGTGCTCCATAGGGTTTTCAATGGCTGATTTTTCTGAAATAAATTGCCAGGGTTTTCTTCCCAGGTGCCTCTGGGCAGATGTGACTCTCCAGCCTTTTGGTTACTAGCCAAGTGGGTTAACTATTTGCTCCAACCAGGGACTCCTAATAGATGAGGAGTTTAAGTTGGCTTTTGGCCTTACTAACACCTTTAATATTCGTGCTCACAACAGACCTGCGAAAGGCTCCTTTGTCAGCCTTTGTACCAAAGAGGACCTTCAGTCAGGCTAACTACCTCACTAAGAGAGGGAGGGAACATCCACGTGGTCACAAACAGGAAGAGGACAAAAGAGACACTAAACTTTCTACAAATGGGTCTTGATAACCTAAAAAAAAAAAGAGGAAGCTCTGAATTAATATCAATTTCTACTTCATCTTAAACCCAAAGGTGAGGTTAATTTATCTTCTGAATACACACGCATTAGAAAAGCCATGAGAACGCTTTAGATAAACTGCAACATAATTTATTGGCATGTGGAAATGGGAATGTCAAATGCCAGATATGAAACATATCCCTGAACATGCTGTCAGGCTTCCACTCCTGGGAAACCACAGATATTTTCATGAAAAATAAAAAGTGGTTGTGTACCACTGAAAATATTTTTTTCTATTCTGCGTGCAATTAGACTCAATGGCAATGGGTTTTTGGGTTTAGGCATAAATTGGAGCCCTGGTGGTGCAGTGGTTAAGAGCTCAGCTACTACCCAAAGGTTCAGCAGTTAGAATCCACCAGCTGCTTCTTGGAAACTCTGTGGGGCAGTTGTACTCTGTCCTGTAGGGTCGCTGTGAGTTGGAATTGACTCAACGGCAACGTGTTTGGTTTTAACAGGTAGGCATCAATTAGGGAGTCCTGGTGGCTCAGTGGTGAAGCCCTTGGCTACTAAACGAAAGGTTAATGGTTCAAACCCACCAGCTGCTCCTTGGGAGAAAAGAACTGGTGATCTGCTCCCCTAAAGATTAAAGCCTAGGAAACTTTATGGGGCATTTCTACTCTATCCCATAGGGTCGCTATGAATAAGAATCAACTCAGTGCTACACAAGCTTATGTCACACAAGCATCAATTATGTTATTATTAGAGCAAACTGTAGAATTAGCATTATTTTAGGGTTTATCATACTTGACTTTGGTCCCTTTTGCAGTGAGAGGATTACAAAACCTGACCACCAGGGGTGTCCCTCTCTGGGGACTCCTTTTGATTACGGGAGTCATAGAGCTCATATAGGCTTCCTGAGTGGCACAAACTGTTAAGTGCTTGCTGACTGCTAACGTAAAGGGTGTTGGTTCATATCCACACAGAGGTGCCTTAGAAGAAAGACCTTGTGATTTACTTCCAAAAAGTCACAGCCATGAAAACCCTATGGAGCACCATTCTACTTTGCAACACATGGGGTCATCATGAGTCAGAATCAACACCAGGGCAACTTGTTTTTGGTTTAGAGCTTACTAACAGGAGCTGCCACCTCTGTGGAAGGGATTAAGAATTTGTCTGGAAGGCAGGGTTGCAAACAGGATAACTACTACGAAACAAGCTCTTTTGAGTCCATCCTGCTGATCTCATTTCAGAAATATGTGTCATGAGCTACAGAGGAATGAATAGTTTTCTCATTATCCTTTCCAGCTAAAACAAAAATCCATTGCCTTTGAGTCAATCCCGACTCCTAGTGACTTTATAGGACAGAGTAGAACTGTCCCATACGGTTTCTAAGACTGAAATACTTAACGGAAGCAGACTGCCACATCTTTCTCCCACGGAGCAACTGGTGGGCTTGAACCACCGACACTTTAGTTAGCAACCTAGCACTTAGCCACTGTGCCACCAAATCCGTTGCTGTCAAGTTGATTCATAAAGACCCGATAGGACAGAGTAGAACTGCTTCATAGGGTTTCCAAGGAGCAGCTGATGGATTCCAACTGCTGACCTTTTGATTAGCAGCCGAGCTCTTAACCACTGTGCCACCAGGGCTCCTTTATTAACCTTTCCACAGATGTTCAATTAACCCCTTCCTGATAATCAGGCCCACCTCTCCCACACTGCATGCACGTGCACTCACACTCACACACTCAGGCATAACCTCCGCTATGATGGAGTTGACTCTGCTCTATTTGCTCTTCAAGCAGAAAAGCTCACCAGGAATAAGGAAGCAGACATTTTTAAATAGTGTGTGATGATTCTTTTTACTGGCTCTGTACTCCCTGATCAGGTTTTAGGCCAGCAAATTTTCCCTTTCTACTTTCTTCAGCTTTGAATAAGGGACCTAGCAGAAGCAATTCTATGCTTTGAAGTTGTGTGGGTGCTTTGTAATTAATTGATGGAGTACCATTACATATAACATGCCACATTTGAGAAGGCCTATTTTAAATTTCAGTCAGAATCATTACACATAGTTAATGTATCATATCCTTAAATTTCCATTAGCGAAAATTATCACTTAATTGTGAAGTGGCAGGTTTCAGTAAAAACAGCTTTTTTTTTTATTGCATTACATGTCTGAGGAGCCCTAGTGGCACACGCTGAAGCAGTTTTGGCTGCGAAGTGAAAGGTTGGTGGTTTGAACTCACTAGCCACTCTTTGGGAGAAAGATGTGACACCCCGCTTTCATAAAGACTACAGCCTTGGAAACCCTTTAGGACAGTTCTACACTGTCCTATAGGGTTGCTATGAGTCAGAATCAACTTGACGGCAATAGGTTTTTTAAATATACTTATATAATTTTTCTTAGGTTCCAAAATAAAATTTACTTTATTTACGGTTATAAAAAATAATATAAGCTGTTGAAAAACCTCAATTACACAGAATTCTGTGAAAAAATAAAAATAAAAATCACTTGAACTCTTATCAGCTAGCCCTTAGTGATCATCTTTCCAAATACACACACACGCACACATACTTTTTTTCTTCCTAATCGTTTGCAGTTATTTCGAAGCATCCTTTTGTTATTAAGGCAAAGTAACTGATTATTTGAATGCATCATGTTGTGGTAACCAGTTTTTTTTTTTCTGAATGATATTTGGTTGTTGCTCTATTAAAAACAGTGCTGAGCTATAGCTTCATATACTTTTTGCTTTAGGACCTACTTCTAGAAGTGGAATTGCTGAGTCAGAAAAAATGTATCTTTAAAAATGTTAGTAGATGCTTCCAAATTGTCTTCTAGAAAGGTCATACCATTTTATTCTCATAACGACAGCACAGGGCAGTGTTGCTTCTTCATCCCTTTGCTAATGTTAAGTCTGGTCAATATTTTTAATCTTTGTCAATAAAAGTAGATCACAAGTAGTACCTTGGTTTTGTTTAGTTTTTTAACTTTTGTTTCTTTCATTACTAGCGAAGTTTAAAATGTTTTCAAATTTCTTAGCCAATTATATTTCTTTTTAAACATTGCCTCTCAGTGTTCTTTGTTTGTTTTTATACTGCCTGTCTCTTGTCTTTTCCTACAATGTGAAAGTTTTTTGGTAGATTATGGTATATTTTTGACAAATTATAAAAGAAGCCTTTATTTGTCATCTATTTTGCAAATGTTTTCCCAGTTTGATACTTTATTTTTAACCTTGTTAATGGATTTGTTTTTGTGTCTTTATTTTCATTATTGGACAGGGTTTGAGCTTGATATGTAAATTTTTTAACAAATCTTCAGGGGTTTGTCTATAAATGTTTGCTTTGTAGTTTCCAGGCTTGGTGTTATATTAAAGAAATCCTTCCATCTGAATGTTATGAAAATATCTACCCATAGTTTCTTTTAGTTCTATTACTTTAAAATAATTAATGTTTGTATTCAGTTGGAAAGTATTTGGGGAAGGAGTGAGGTAGACATACAGTGTTTTGTTTTCCGAGTAGCTAGCCAGTTATCTCCACATATACCATGATTTGAAAAGCTACTTATCTTAATTTTCCACATTAGGGTCACTTTCTGGATCCTAGTTCCTTCTTGGATACATCTGTTCTTCTACCAGTAAATCCACTGCTGCAATACCCCTAGTTTTGTACTGTGTTTTAGCATTTATTTAGGGCAAAGTCTCCCCTTTTACACTTATTTTCAGATTTTATGTATGTATTCTTCCATGTAAATTTGAGTGTCCTTTGTCAAATTTCTCTTTTAACTTTTAAAAAATGATATATTTGTACTCCATAATCTTTGATGTTATTTTAAGACTGTTAACAAATTTGAATAAAATATATTAATTCAGAAGAATAAATCTAGTGGAAATATATTGAAAATTATAGCAAAGAGGTACATATTATCACAGATCTGTTAGAAATTATAACCTTTGTGTAGACTACGTGTGTGGGGGAGAAAAATTATCACAAAATTCTAAGAAGTGATAGGACATAGTGAAGGTTAAATGGTTTATCTTAACATAATGCCACGTTCTTTAATTCTTTGGTAAAAATCACCTCTGACATTTAACCAAAAAAAAAAAAAAAGTTACTATGAATTTGCTCTAGCAATTTGCCTGGTGGTGGTTTATACTCCCCTACCCAGTTCCTGCTTGTATCTCGAAAAGTAGTGGGAAAAAAATAGGTTCAAAGAAGCTAATCACTGAAATAAGGACTAACTGCTGTGAAGAAATGGTGATTAGGTTCCATTACATCACCTAACTCAGAAGGAGGAGTAGGAGAGAGTGAGCCAGAAAAAAATGCAGAATTTGTAATCATTGAGTATTGATAACATTACATACATTTTTTACTACCAGTGAATAATTAAGCCATTTTAATTCTCTGACCTGGCAAATTCTGACATAAATCTGTATTTCAAGAGTAATAAGTAAAACCATAGGGGAAAAAGTCTGTAGAATTTAGAGTATAAATTGCAATCGTTTGTAAATGTAATTCTTATTCACAGTGGTAAACTGATCATTGAATGTAGTTGACAGTTTTGCTCAGATGGTGTTGGTATAAATTTTGTATCTTTTTTTTTTTTGATGTTCTTTTATCTTTGTAGAATATTGATCAGGTACTATATTTAACATTAACATGAGACTGTCCTAAACAGCAGTTTTCTGATCTATTTTTATTTTCCCAAAACTTTTGAGCAGTCATTTCAAGTCCTTCAAGATACTAATATAAGGTGTTCTTTATGAATGCTAAGTACTCAAATAGTATTTATTGATAATTGCATAATGAGCTTTATCATGATATGGTATGAGTGTATTTTCTACAATTGCTTAATTATAGAGGCATCTTATGAAATACTCTTTAACTAGATTATTATTTTCCAGAGCTAACTGGCATCAACACAAAAAACGATAAGGATCTAGAACATTCTAAACAAGACTCTTATAGTTTATCCGCAAACATATCTAGAGGGAAAAAAAAAAAGCCTAAATCTGCCCAGTGTAAAACAGTTTTACTAACTCACAATACTTGGGCTCTAAAAATTATTTATGCTGGATTACATGAAGCTATTCCCTGATTGGGTTCTAATTAACCAATATTTGTTAAATATAGTATATTTTTATCATCTGTAAACTATTAGTCAACTTTTCATTACAATAACAGAAAAATCTAACTCAAACTAGGTGAATTACAAATTAAGCAGGCTTATTGTCTTATATTATTGAAAAATCTAGGATGTAGATCTGACTTTAAGCATGACGGAATCTTGGGACTCAAATTATGTCATCGGGGCTTGGATTTTCTGCTTGGCTCTGCTTCTCTATATATTGGCTCTGTTGTCTGGCTGGGCAAATCCATGAGGAAGCACCTCTCCCATCCAAGCTCAATAACCACAGAATGATAAGAACTTTTCCTTTCCAAAAATTCCAGCAAAAATGTAGGAACTGAGACTTAATGCTCTGCATGGGGGCCAGTCACGAAACACCATGAATTGTACCTGAACCAATTACCATTACTCTAATTGGCCAGGCCTAAGAGATATGAGGTAGGATCAGACCTATGCCAAGTCCGTCTGCTGAATGTGAGAGCGGGGTGATTCCTCAAAGAAAAGCAGGCTGCTGATAGTAGAAGATGGGGGAATGACTGCTAGACAGCAATAATGTTGGATCCTATGTTATTCTAATTTCTCTACCCCTTTCCAGTCTAAACAGCATAGTATTTGGAATCTAATCATCTGAGTTTGAATTTTGTCTGTATACTTAATAGCCTGTGCAACCTTGACTTTAATTGTCTAATCTCTCTGTCCTCCAGTTTGCCAGTCTCCAAAATGAGGATAGCTTCTCTCAAAGGATGTTATGAATATTGAATTACATCACATATGTGAAGGTGTAATGTGTAGCATACATAGAAATAAGACTCAGTAAGTAGAATTTTGTAATCAAGTTATTTACCTGTCATTGTCTCTGGCCCTGAAATCTTCACTTTATAGGAGTGTTTAAGTCCTCTTGCAAGTTGTCTGCCTATAACTTACTCCAAAAATGTTTTTCAACTTTTCTGAAGACCAGAAAAATAAAAGGTTTATTATAAAGACTACACTGTATCAGTACAGTATACATAGTTCTACAAAGGAGATGTGATGGCATCCTGAGGTTTAGGGTTGATACATGACCCATTTGATTTGGGGAATGTTCTGTTTTGTATTCTTGTTCATGTCCTGGAGGTGCTCTTATGTCTCTCGCGTCTTATGTTGTCTGTACCATGATGCCCACTTCTGGATGCAAGGGTCTTAGTAATATTTACAGAGAGATGTTAGTTTTGCTTCTCTGTCATTCAGAGCACTTGTTGACAATGCACTTGTTCAAAGCTTACAGAATGGATGTTTAACCTCTGTGGAAGGCTGTCCGTGCCTCCAGCGTGCTCTGCAGGCTGCTGACTTCCTTCTTCATGTGATAATGAGCATGGCTGTGTCATGCTGCTACAGCTGTAACTCTCTCCTGAGGACCCTGTGTCTGTGTTCACCCTGCCACTTTGTCTGCTCTGGCCACCAGACATGCTTTTGGCATAGAGTTACTTTTTGTTACGGATCCCCCAGTGAAGGATGTGACACTTTCTGTGTCACAATATTAACAGCCCCAAACCCTGTTAATCTGAGCCATTGCTGCTTTATCACTCCATGTTCGATATCCTGTGAACTACAAAAGCACTTTATAAAGTGTAAAGCACTGCACAGATGCCACCATTGCTATTGCTGCTGTTTTCTCATAAGATCTACTCAACTTATCTGTTTTTCGTATCACACACCGCGGTGGAGACTTCTAGTTGTCTCAACAATTTTAATTTTCTCCTTTTTCCTTAATAATAGAACCTTGATTTTTCACCCCTAGGGTTTCCCAGGGAGCCCTGGTGGCACAGTGGTTAAAGTGCTCAGCTACTAACTGGAAAGTCGATGGTTTGAACCCAGCAGTTGCTTCGAGGGAGTAAGATGTGGCAGTCTGCTTCCATAAAAATTTACAGCCTTGGAAACCCTATGGGGCAGTTCTACTCTGCCCCACAGGGTCTGTATGAGTAGAAATCAACTCAACAGCAGTGGGGTTTTTTGTTTGTTTGTTTAGAGTTTTCCAACTCAAAAAAAAAATGAACTTACCAATTTCTTAGACTTCCTTGAAGCTAGAGGTGGCAAATATAAGAAGAAATTGTTGGGTAGGGCTTCTGGGAAATATCCCTAAAGGGTGCTAACTTGGCTAACCACTCCTCTTTCTCTTGCCTGGCTTATGGATGAGACTGTTGGAGCTCCAGCTGCAATCTTGTGGCCCAGAAGAGGTAGGGCATACACGAAGGATTGTAGATCAGAAAGAGGTTTAGGAGAACTGTTCTACTTATTTTGTATTTACTTTTTAAGAGAGAATAAAATTAGGAGAAAATTTAAGGTGTTTAAGCCACTATAGTTTGGTTTCTGTTATTAGCACCTGAATACAGTTCTTGATAGAGACTCCTATATAAACTCTCCATATTCAGCATATGATTCAAGTCTAAAATACCATAATTCTATCACTTTGTAGCCAGCTCATGTATTCTAATATGTCTGTGTTCTTTATGTATTGATGTATTTTCTTACATAGCAAAGCATGGTTAATCATTTTTAGCCTACTACACCGTACCTATACCAAGAAAATTTTTTTTACACCTACTCCTCACATATCGACTATCTGGTTATCTGACATTTCGCGTTTATGACAATAGTAAACTGTCTACTATCCAGCTGTTTTGTGCATTAATGACATACGTCTGGCAATAATGAACACTTAGGTGCAAGATCCGAGTAACACTGGCTGTGATAGTTAAAGTTATGTGTCAGCTTCTCAGTGGTTTGGCAGTTATGTTAATGATGTAGTTATCTTCCATTTTATGATCTGATATAGTCATCCTCCATTTTCATGTAATGCTGATTTTTGCATAACGACCTGATCTTTGGTACCTAACCATGTCAATAAGTGAGGAGTGAGTGTGTTCTCTTAAAAGAATCATCCAAGTTTATCAGAAAGTATAACTAAGATTTGTTAGTCTTTGATGAAGGAAATAACATTAGATGAAGAATTTGTTCTTCACAAAGCCTTATTAACCTTGAGTTAATCTGTGTTGATTTGGGTCATGCTGAATTTGACTATAACATGTGGACCAGTATTAGGGTTATAAATTTGTTCCAAATGTCTGAGGTTATGCTTTTTATATCTAAATCAAAAAATAAGATTATTCTGTTTCTTGGCAATAGGCTGTACTGTGGACCCATTAACTGTCTAAATAAATGCTCACAAGGTGATTAGAAGGAAGTGTGTCCAAATCAGAGCAAATTTACTAATTCTTATTTACAAACATATTAGGTAACAGTTTTAGTAAATGTAAAGAATGGAGATTATCTCAAGAAGAGAAGCTGTTTTCCAAATAAGGGAGGCATCTAAGTAGACTGAACTCTTTAAGAACTATATGCATATCTTTGTCTATTGCACTCTCCCCAAGAAACACAGAACAGTGATGCCACAACATTCTTCAGTTTCACTAATTCACTAATTTCTCTCTGCTCCTAGTTTTGGGTCAGCTGTTCCATTATCTTGAATGCCCTTTCCCATATTCTTGGCTTGATAAAATCTTTATCTTTCAAAGTCCAGATTATATAATACTTCTGTGAAGCCTTCTTAGCTTCCAGTACAGAATGGATCCTTCCCTTCTTTAGCTTCTTAAAGTAGTGCAGCCAAATGGATTTGTGTTCTAGTCCAGCTTTCTGACCTTAAGCTTGTATTTGCCTTAGATAAATTACTTAATTTCTTTAAGCCTTGAGTTCATCATCTTTAAAATAACAGAAATACCTATACAACATAATGTGACTGAGACTAAATAAGAATAGTTACATAAGGTCTTCACAAAGAAGACAGCCCATAGTTAGCCCTCAAATAATAGAAGCTTCCCTCATTCTTATACTCTTCATTACCCTTATCATAATTATTCATTCCATTTTTAAGACTTAACATATATTGTAGTTTAGAGTATTATGCCTATTATCAGGCTAAATTCTGTACAGTGTAGGACAGGAAAAGTTTCTTAACCACAATATTTGAGTATCCTAGACCTAAACAGTGCAAAACTTATTTATTAAACAAAGTAAGTCCAAAAAAGTATCTGTTGAATGAATTAATGAATGAATGATTTCCCATGCCTTGTATTTTGTATGTGAAGATCACATACATGCATTTTGAACTCTTACAGTAGAAGTGTTGAGTGTGTAATAATGAGTCCACATATTCTTATCTGGTCACCTACTCCAGAAGGGATAAGAACACCTTACCATGATACTGAATAAAATTAACTTTCCCAGATGGGGAAGGGACCCATGATCCTGACTTCATTAGTCTGGTGCATCAGCAGCTGAGCCAACCAATCCCAGGCATCATGGGAGTGAGGCAGTGTGGTAATCCCAGTGTATCAAGTAGGTTCTTCTGGAGTGAAATATATACCAACTGGTTGTCAATAGAAAAAATCAGTCCCCCAAGGGCCTTCAAATGAACACTGGGATAGTGAGCAGTGCCTTCCTTTCAACAACCACTAAGAAATACAAATATACCAACCATATTGTGTTGTTTTAGTCCATGCTAAATTTCATGGAGTATAAATTCTTGTCCAGTCTAAGCACATCTGTTCATAATAATTAACTTCTGTGCCTTGTGAGCAGAAAAACAGCATCAGCTATACAGTGAGATGCATTGGCTTTATTACTGTTTGTCATAATGATTCATTGAGACATTATGGAGAAGCAGATGCTTTTTATGCACTCCAAGACTGCATTGTGGCTGCCTTTATACTACCATTACTCCTCATATGTTGAATTAAGCAGGATTTTAAGGTTGTAGAGCATTAAGGTTGTCAAGTATTAATACCACTTTGGGAATATAATTTTGAAACCTTAAAAAGTCATTTGCCCATTCCAAAACTCAGTTCCCTTTTCCTCCCTGGTGTGGGATCATAATTTAAACTCTATAATCTCAATTTTGAGTGGAAACTTTTATTAAGTTGCAAATCATTGGACTGGAAGTTCCTGTGAAAACTTTAATTCCAGTCCCAGATCTGTCACCTCTCTTTCAAAGACAAGTAATAATATTTTCCCGGTAGAGTTGTTATGAAGATTTAAATGAAATTATAGGAGTAGAGCACATAGCAAAGAGCCTGATACAGTAATCAGAACAACTGATGATAATTACTTTTAAGATTCTGTTCCAGCTCTTTATATGGATTCTAGTATTTAGTACTGAAGAAATCTTATGAGACAGATACTGTTATTGTACCGATTTTATATATGAAGGAACTGAATCATAGAGAAATTAACTTCACCAGGTCATTCATTCAACAAGAAAGTATGGAACCAGAATTCAAACTCTTGTGATCTGATTCCAGAGCAGGACCCTTACCAATGCTCTTCTACCGCCATAAATGTTAATTGACAAATCTTTAATGAGAGCTAAGACAAAAGCATATATTGACCTTGGGTTGAGATTTGATGAGACATTGGTTAACCACAGCTGTAACTATGGTTATGATAAATTTTGATAGGCTATAAGAGATTACCTAGAATACCTTTTGATCCATTCAGATTTATGGACTTGGAACATCTCTGTTTCTCACATAACCTCATCTTGTTGTCTTGCTCTAGTACAGAAGCCTAGTTTTAATCGTGCAGAAGACATGGAGGAAAGAATATTTTGTAATCTCTATCATAAACACATTAAGAATAGTGTCTGGCATTCCCACAGCTCTTGCAAAGAACAGCCATTCCAGAGGTCCTGTTGAATGAAGTTACAACCCTAATTGTTATCATTTGGCTTCCCATTCTACTCCTGGACAAGCTTGCTGGCCCAAGCCACCCAACACATAGTTCGGCACACAATTTGGTAGAAACTTAAGAGATGTGATGATAGAGACGTCAAAGGGGCCATAATAAATAATGTTCAGTCTGAAATTTTGAATGAGCAAGAACTATAAGTGAGCAGAAACCATGGGGTTAAAAAGAATCTATAAAATAGAAGTGGGGGAAAGCACAGTTGAGAGTGAGAGGAGACTGGAACAAAGATGAAGGTAGAAGCAGGGATGACATGATAGAGACACTGTTCAGCCCGTGAGCCTAAGAGAGAGCCTCACCCCCTGGCTGCCATGGACCTGATGACTTTCTCCCACTAAATGCTTGGTGTTCAAAGTGGACTTCTAGCACTACCATGAAATTTTTCCTCCCTTATTGCCTAACATAATAACCTTCTAGCACTCTCTACTCCCCATTGAGATATTGAGAGTGAAATTCTTTTATTTTCAATCAAAAGAATGAACTAAAGTCAGTCTGTCTTTACTGTCTGTGCTGGGAGGTAGAATGGCATTATGGATAGAATTTTGACTTCACACAGATCTGTGCTTGAATCTCTTCTTTGACACTTATTAGCTATTGAGGGAATGAGAGAAGCTATTTTGATTAAGTAGTAACGACTAAGTGAGTGTTTAGTCTGTTGTTTATAATGAATTTGATGGGAAACCTGATGACAAATTTGTCTCCAAGCCAAACTGGCAACATACTGTGGTGAACTGGTAATTTTGGAAGATATTAATTCCATAAATTTCACAGATGAATTTTCATCATTTTATATGAGAAAAATTATGAAGATGAATGAGATTCTATTTGACAAGAATAAATTCTCAGGCTCTAGCAAAGCAAAATGACATATTATTGTCAGCAGTAATACCTTTCATTTATTTCCATGTTTTTCCTAAGTCATAATCATTTTGAAAATGAATTTTAAATAGGAAAATATATCACTCTGTGAGGCTGATAGCAATGTGGCCATAAAATCAATTTTATTTCTTGATACTTACATGATCTTTTCCCCTATTGTTAAAACTTTTAGGAATGTAGTGTGTTTCAGAGGTAAAAGTGAGAATTTAAACTGAGAAGTTGACACATAGTACTATTCTCGTTTCACTCATCACACTATTTTGCAGTTTATTATGATTCTTCTATGTCCTGAATACCCTGAGGCAGAATCAAGCCCTTTAGCATTTACACCACTAGAGTCTAGCTTAGTTGAGGCATACAGTTAACACTCAATTAAGTGTTTCTTAAATTCATAGATGAAAAAATGAAATAGTGATGCTACATCTCTTCCCTAATCAATTATGTAGCCATAGTTATATCTATAATGCTTGAATTAATGTTCCTAAGGAGAAAAATGTAGTCATCCAGTAATTAATGAATCCATCATGTTTATTTCATTCAATGAGAAGTTACTAAATATTTTAGAACCTATTCATTCATTGCTTTAAGTTTTTCTAGGTACCTTGTGAGATAACAAAAAACTCTATAGTTCCTACCTTGAAAATGATTACAGTTAAGAGGAATATAAATGACTTACAATTACCAACAGACATATTCTTTGGAGTAATTGCTGCTTTCTCAGATTGATTCTTACAGCACAGTTTTTCTTCCTTTATTAATGATGGACAATTGAAGGGGGAGAAATGTATTTTCCTGTACAAAAATAAAAGTTAAAAAATTTTTATTTTTCTTCTGAACCAAGGGAAATTCTAATTACGTAAAGGGTATAAAACAAGAGGAGACTGTTTAAAAGAAATGACTAAGAATGCAAGTTGAAATTTGAAGGCAGAACAAAAGTCAAAGCCCTTTATCACTGACCTTTTTCCAAGGAGCTTTCTTCCAGAAGGAAGAAAGCCTCAAACATTGAGTCAACTTGATCAGTGTATGTCTCTTCCTTATGAAGAGAGGTCAGTAAACTCCATTTCATACTTAGCTGTGTTCAACTAGTTGTTTGGTTTTCGTGATATGATAATGACAAATTTCCTCAGATTCAGTCATTTTATTTCTAATCTGGTCTATGTTTTTGCCAGAGGCATTGGCACTAAGCAGTGTGTCTACTCAAGATACTGTTGGTGTAGTATGATGTAGTTACTGGAAAAGCGGCTTCAGGTTAATAAGAAGGCTTTTGTCTGAATTCCAGCTCTCTTCTCCACCTCCTCTTCTTTGAAAAAGCAGGTCACAGACAAAAGGTCCTCATCTGAGGTAGAGAGAGGGAAAGTCCAAACTGGAGTGAAAGCAAGCAGTTGGCGTCAAATGTGGCTTGCTTTTATCCACCACTTTTTAAAGTTTCCATTTTTGCTTCCCATAGAAAAGAGCAAGGATAATAGTGAAATCAGGTTGAAAATACTTGTAAGCAACAATATAGTACCACAGAAGGAAACCTATTCATGGGGTTAGCCAGACCTGCCACGTATTAGTTGCCTGACCATGGTGTGGTTTTGTATCCTTCATCATTTTCATGATCTATAAAATGATGAGAATAATAATACAGTGCCTGAGAATTGTTCTGAGAGTTAAGTGAGATAATGCACAAAAAGCATTTAGCACAGTGTGTGACACTCAACAAATGTTAGCTGTGTTTGTTGTTGTTGTTAGTTGCTGTAGAGTTGGCTGCTACTCATGGAGACATTATGTATGACAGACCAAAACATTGCCTGGTCCTGAGCCGTCCTCGTGATCCTTGGTATGTTTGATCCTTGGTATCCTTGGTATCCACTGCCACAGCTATTGTGTCAGTCTATCAGACGGAGGGTTTCCCTCGTTTTTTCTAATGTTTTTACTTTACCCAACAGGATGTCCTTTTCTAGCAATTGGTTTTTCCTGATGACATATCCAAAGTAAGCAAGTAAGCTTGGTATCTATAAAATGGGAATAATACCTATTTCTTAGGTTTGATAGTATGAAATGAGATAAAGTAAATATATTTGGAAGGATGCTTTGGCCTGAAATTAATTTAAAACCTTATTCAAATTATCTTACTACCCAAAAGTCAACACTTAGTACTTCATTTTTCTTAATTCTCTGGACTCTGTCCTGTGTCGTCTTTATTCACTGGCTTTCCCATAGCTATACAATTCCAGCCTTAATAACCAGATGGGAGGACATCCAAAGGAGAAGAGACATATCTCCCCAGTGCCCTTTCTTAAGTGTCAGGGAGCATATTTTCTAGAAGCCCTCAGACATCTCTCATGTACCATTGACTTAAAGGGTGTCTCAAGCCTATTCCAGAACCAATCTCTGTCACAGGGGAATATCCAGAACTCAGTGGCTTAAGTTTGAGCTCCTGATCCAGTTGCTGTTGTAAGAGATACTATGTTTACATCCGTCAAGCCTACTTCTGGCACTGGTGAGGGACTCAGTTTCTATTGAGGTACATGATCATAGCAAGAGAGGGGTGGACAACAAAAGGAAAAAGAGGGTTTCCTTAGGAAGGGAAGCATGAATAAATAATGCATAAATAACAAATAGCATTATAATAATATGTGAATATGCCGAGATATTTACCTGGCATGTAATTGATGCTCAATATAGATTCATTCCTTTACTTTCCACTGTTTCTTCTCTTGGTTTTGCCGCAAGAGACCTTAAGCTCTCCTTATCCTTAAGATACCATAAACATGCAGGACATGGAAACTTGACCAAAACACAATTAAACTCAACTAAAGGAACTTAATAGTAGGTTATACAGGCTACCTAGATTCCTAGGAGTGGTAGGCTGAATGATGGATAGTGGGAACGGTGGCTCTATTTTTTTTGTTCTTTTAAACTGTACCATCTACCCAAAACTCTACCTGCCAGTTCCCTCTAACTGTTCTTCTCAGTAAGAAAAGTTGTCAGTTAGTCCACAAGATTGATTTTGAGCCTGTCAAATGCAAACCCATTTGGAGATATCAAAATAATAGAAGACACTAGAATGAGCTTTCTTTGGAAACTTAAAATGTAGTTGAGGAAACTGAACGTACACAAGTGAAAATGACTTGAGTCCTCACAAAATAGCTGGTAAGCCAGCACAAATCAATGTAAGTATGTCAGAAGAATGTACCCTCCTTGATAAATGCAGTTAGAAAATAGTAGTTTAAAAGGCTGTTTGTCAATCTGTTAGCTTATAAGTCTATATATGTCCTCATGCTTTATAAACACAAGACTTCTTAAGACTATAAAACAGAGAGTAGTTTCATGCGCACAGCAGACGTGCTTAGATGTGTTTCATGATAAATGTTTGTGTGAAAATAATAAATGCATAAAATCTCTCTGTGGGTCAATGCTAGACACTTAAGCTTGTTGATTCTTTCCTGGAAAGCACATTTATCCATACATTTAGTGGTTTTATTTTTATTTGACTAAGTCATCCTTCCTTTAGCTATTAGCAGTTATTTGTCATTTCCAAAGGAAAGCTGAGTGTACTTTGCAATATTGGCGTATTCTACTGAAAGCTCTGATTTAAACAGCAGACATGTGGTAGAGAGAGCTGGGGCAATGTGGCCAGGTGAATGTGTAGCAATCCCAGGCTGCTGTCAAGCCCTAAGATGTTCAGTGACGTCTGCTGAGCACTGTAGACTTCCCTGTTGATCTTGCCGAGAGCCTTGGCACCTAACCAGTGCGTTCAAGATTTGATTGATTAACTTTGATTAGTTACTGTTAATAGTGAAATACCTCATTACGGAGTTCTTTTACTTATACTAACAAGGAAGGGGAGATTCAGTATAGTTTTACTATCATTAGTTCATACAAACTCTCACTGGTACTTTTCCAATGATGTCTTTCTCCTCTTCCTTCCATTCCCTGTTCTCTCTTCCCTCTTTATTTCTTCTCTTCTTTCTCTATCGTCTAGCTCCCCCATTCCACTCTTCCCCCTTTTCCTTTCTCCCACATCCTTAACCATTCTCCACCCTCTTCCATTTGTCTTCCTTTCCCTTCTCCCTATCTCCATCAATATTTATTGCAAGTTTATTATACATAGATAAATAAAAATGAGTGACACTGTCATGGATTGAATTGTCTCCCCCAGAAAATGTGTGTAGCCACTTGGCTAAATCATGATTCCCAGTATTGTATGATTGTGTTATCTGATGTGATTTCCTTATGTGTTATAAACTCTATCACTATGATGAGATTATATGTGATCTCCTTACGCGTTGTAAATTCTATCACCGTGATGAGGTTATACTGATGAGGCTGACAAGATTAGATAGTGTCTTAATGCAATCTCTTTTGAGATATAAAAGAGAGAAGCAAGCAGAGACACATGGGAGCCTCATAACATCAAGAAAGCAGTGCTGGGAGCAGAGCGCGTCCTTTGGGCCTGAGGTTCCTGCTCAGAGAAGCTACCAGAGCAAGGGAAGACTGATGCATCACAAGGACCTTTCTCCAGAGCTGACAGAGAGAGAAGGCCTTCTCCTGGAGCTGATGCCCTGAGTTTGGACTTATAGCCTACTGGACTGTGAGAGAATAAACTTCTCCTTGTTAAAGCCATCCACTCGTGGTATCTCTGTTAAAGCAGCACTAGATGACTGAGACAGACACAATTATAATATGTAGTTTTAAGTAAGTTCTGACTTTGAAATGTGTAAAACTAAGTGTAAAAAACATGTTTTCAAGCAACAGTTTCAGAACTGTTTAAAAATGAAATTAATTATAATTTCTAGTCATACATGTATATTTCTTTATAACACGTAAAGCACATTATAGCTAAACGGTATTAATTATTGTGAATGAAAGCTGTCAGAGTCTACAGATGTGGCCTTTAGAGTTCCCAGATTATTCTTCAGGGGCCTTTTCATGAAAGGTGTGTTGACATTTAGAAAAGCAGATAGCCCAAGTTGACATTTTTTTCTCAGCTGGATAAATTTTCAACACTGCACTGGGGCAAAGAATTACAAAGATATTGCAATTCCCTTCCCTTGTTGATATGGGGATTTTTGCTTTCTAATCAAGTGTTTACAAGTAATTGGCATTTTTCACTGCTTCACCTTTGTAACTAGGGCATGATTCCATGAGATTTGACATCTTATTCTTAAGTCCAATCTATCAGATGAAGGGAACATGTTATTTTAAAAAATAAATTTGAAAAAAATGACGAATTTTATTTCATTGAATTTATTTTACCCCTCAAGAGTTTCTCTACTAAAAATCAGAAAAATTCATGAACAAATACAGTATCCAGCTTCCAGGAGCAACAGACTCTGTTGTCCTTTTACTTGGAGCCTTAATTATATAGAATTTCATGGAGAATACTTCTGAAATTTGATTTTTTTAAAATATTAAGCAGGATGCTATTAATTATACCATTATTTTTATTTTACTATGAGAAACAAACAAAACCCTCTTTATTCTCAATCCAAAACATGAATCAGGGAAACATAACAGCAGAATATATACTAGTAACAATTATATTTCTTCCTCTTAAAATATGAGTATTAGAGGTCTTATGTTTTGTCCAGTGATGCCTGACTGGTTTTTCTATTCTGTACCCAAATTGTCTTAACACAGCAAGTTTCAGTGAGCAACAGAATGAGTTAGCTGGTTGTGTAGTCAAGTGTATCCAAAAATTAGAGAAACCATGTGCACTGATTCACCATAAGTTGCCCAGAGAAACATTGGGAAGATCTGTCTTGTAGAGGAAATAGTTGTGTAAGTGGGGAGGTAGGTTAGAGTAGCAACCTACCTCTCTGAGTGCCTCTATCTGGATAAGGAGCCTCTGCAACTAATCTGTCAATCCATCACTATTAATTACATTACTCAACATGTGTCTAGACTGTGTCAAACACCAAGGATGGCATAAAGGACATATAGTTCTTACTCATAACAAGATTGTTGCCTAGTTGAGGAAATAAGATTCTCACCTGGTTGGATTTAAAAAAGAATCCTACGGTAGACAAAACACAAACTTGTAGAGCAAAGACTATTAGAGGAAAGAGAGCCAGGAAGAAAGTCTCAAGGATTATACATTTGACCTTTTGTAAGAAGGTAGCTATTTTTTTGGGGGGGGGAGGGAGCGGGTAGCTAAAGATACTCCAAGGAGCCCTGGTGGCACAATGGTTATAGTGCTCAGCTGCTAACTGAAAGGTCTGTGGTTCGAACCCACCGGCAGCTCTGCGGGAGAAAAGACTAGGTGATCTGCTCTTGTAAAGATTAAACCAAAACCAAACCCATTGCTGACCAGTCAATTCCGACTCATCACGACCCTATAGGACAAAGTAGAACTGCTCCATAGGATTTCCAAGGCTGTAAACTTTAAGGGAGCAGACTGCCGCATCTTTTTCCCAAGGAGTGACTGGTGGGTTCAAACCACCAACATTTTGGTTAGCAGCTGACCGCTTAACCACTGTGCCACCAGGGATCCTTTTGTAAAGATTATAGACTAAGAAACCTAGAAACTAGAAACCCTATGGGGCTGTTCTACTCTGTCATATAGTGTTGCTATGAATTGAAATTGACTGCACACAACAGATAGTCCGTTGCTTCTGATGGCCCAGGCACTTTCTCTTCACTCCTTATTCTTAGTTGTGCAGTTTGTACCACTGCTTAGAAATCTTTATCTTCTCTATTAACTACAGCCCCCTCCTGTATATTGCATCATTCCAATGCCATAGCAGCCTGTAGCAGGAAATGCTTACTAGTGACAGCGAGAGAGTTAGCAAAAATGGGGGTTGGGTGGAAAAGCCTTCTCCCTTGACCTGACTGTTCTTCATCCATTCCTACACACATTGTTCAATATGGTTCTAAACCAGGAGGCAGCATACTTTTTTCTGTAAATATTTTTTAACTTCTCAACTTTTCTATAGTAGCATAAAAGCAACCATATACAATCTATAAACAAAAGGGTGTGTCTGTGACCCAATAAAGTTTTATCTACAAAAACAGGTAGCAAGCCAGACTTGTCCTGCTGGCCGTGGTTTGCTGAGCCCTGTTCTAAACCTCTTTTCTACCTCAGTGCTCTTAACCAAAGGAGGAGGACAGGAAGCAAGCAGAACATGTGGTAAATTGTGTCCCATCATCACTCTTCTTTTCCTTTCTTCTCAGCTGATCCCGCCCCAACCTCAGCTCCTCAGGAGAGAGAAAAGGGAAGTGATGGGAAAAGGGAGGCTAAACCCTGCTTCTCTTGCCCCACACCCTGATTCCACATATTGAGCCCTGGGTCCCTCCTTTACTCTCTTACCCCTTGTGCCAAAGTTTCCCTGACTATTCAGTTCATTATTAGCTCCTCAGCACTCACCACCCTCCCACAAGTGTTTCCATCCTCCTCACCCCCTTGGCCCCACTCTCCTGTAGCCCTTAACCCAGCAAATCAGCACCAGTGACTAAAACAGCCAGGACATCTGGTAAGGACATGTCTTCCTGGCATTCTAGGGTTATTTCTGAATGCATTTTTCCTCAGTGCGCAATAACCCACTGCAGTCAAATTGATTCTAACTCATGGCGAACCCACGTGCTATGGAGAAGTACTGTTCCGTAGAGTTTTCTTGGCTGTGATCTTTAGGGAAGCAGTTCACTAGACTTCTCTTCCATGGAGCCACTGGGTGGTTCGATCACAAACAACTTGTGCCACCCAGGCTCCTGATGCTAATATAGAAGACAGTTAAATATGATTAAAATTAAGTTAAAAACATTTCTATGACCAACACCAGGAACTTGTTATTTCTGTAAGAACATGTGGTAGTTATTTGAAGATTCAAATTTAGTTAGTTTTAACATATGCAACCATTTATAAGGTGAAAACTGCCTCTTAGTCCTCTTTAAAGAATTGCCTAGCATTGGGATTTTATGAGTGCCCACAGATAAGTTAACTAAAGTACTGTTAGCTATAGGTAGATACTGGACAAAGAATGGAGTGGTCTTTGTAAACACTATCTTATCTTCCTCCTTCTGCCCTTTCCATGAAGGGTCCCTAAAACACAGAGCAGATTAGCAACTGCTGCATCAATTCCTGCTTCTATTATTTTACCTTTGCTTTCATCCCCCCTTTCTTGGAAGGAGTTTGTCCTCATCCACATTGAATTTCCCAGCCAAAGTTAATAGCCCATGCTCACAACCTCTAAATAATTCAGCAACAGTTGGTGATGATACTGGTTTGGGGAGATAGGTAATGTTTGGTATGCGTTACATTTGTTAGACAGATTGGAACCAGATTAAGGACAGAGAGGGTAGTAAGGTGCTTTTGAGTTGTAGTTAATTGCCCTTCAGTATTTGAGTAAATAGAACAAATGCTGGTTTTGAAGATAGCAAAAGCCTAAAAAGGCCAGAATATTGATTTTAGGTGATTTTTACCTGTACAGAGAATAGTGATTAGGATTCCACCTGCAGCATGTTCCAGAGGAAACGTTCTTGGGTTTAAGTGAAGACTGTTGCCCTGCCAAGTTTGAAACACTGTTTTTCCCTTTTCTTTCTTTGTGTTTTAATAGTTTGTTTATCTCTGCTGATTTATTTATATATTTTCTTGTGGCTTCATTCTGATAGTAAGATATTCCATTAGTAAGCCATAAATGAATATAATTTGATAGCTATGATTTTCAAAGAAAACAGATGCTTACTAGTTAGAGAAGTATAAAAATTTGTTGATTAATTAAAAGTTAAGTGTTACTTTCTTGAGACAGTAGAAGATAAAAGTTCTCAAGTATCAGTACTAAAAGGTCAGTGGAGCATTTAATCATGAGGATTAGATCATCCAAAATAGTCAAGGTGACTTTAAATATTTGGGGGCTACTTATGCTTTAATATTTGTGTCTGATGTTAATGAAATTAACTTCCTGCCAATGCTGCATGCAGTATTAAGAGCTGATGCGGGGAAAGCTAGGAATCAATCTGCCTCCTCCCTGGCCTCTACTTTTCATTCCTCTGGAAGCTACACTGGACTGGACGATAGCACCTCTGTGACTCCACTTCAGTCCATGAAAGTTTAGTTTTCATTCCTTCAACTCCTCATCTAATCTGCTATGACCCATGGGGCAGGATTTTGCAGTATCATCATGGCAGCCGGGAAACCACTGTGTGCATCAGAGGATGCTTCCCAGGGGTGGTATTAGACCTTAAACCTCCTGCCCTTATAGTTCTGGCTGCAGAATGGGTTGCATATCAAACCAAAATCAAGATGTGTGTAAAACTGTCAGCAAGTCAATTGCAATAACAGCAGCTTGTTTCATCACCTTGTTCCCTGGGCTAGGAGCATGAAGAGTTGCAGTGAGATATGTGACCAGGCAGGCAATTAAGTTACAAAACCGTATTCTTGGACAGAAGACCACACAACAGTGTTTACTAACCTTAAGTTATATGTCATTTTTTGGAACTTTTTATTGAAGTGTTAGGGATATGTTTCCCATTATTTGTTAAAAAGATCTTAAAAATAACAATATAGATATCTGTTTGTGAGGAATGAAGTGAATCAACTTTGAAATCACACATAATCCTTCTTCATCCCAATTATTACATACGTCAACTTTACTTTTATTTTCTATTAAGATAAATTTTGATCTCCCAAAAGTTGCAACATAATACACAGAGCTTTCATATGCCAACTTTCCCTGCTGTTAACATCTTCTGTAACAATAGTACAGTTATCTAAACCAGGAAATTATCATTAATATAATACTTTGATAATCTATAGACTGTACACGAATTTCACAAGTTGTCCCACTAAATTTTTTTTAGGATTCAATGCTGGATCCCACATAGAATTTAGTTGTCATATAGCCTTTGTTGTTGTTAGTTGGCATCAAATCAGCTCCGACCCACGGCGACCCCATGTACAACAGAACGAAACAGTGCCGGGTCCTGCACCATCTTCATGATTGTTGGTATGATCAAATCCATTGTTGTAGCCACTGTGTATTTTGAGTGCCTTCCAATGTAGGGGGCTTATCTTCTGCCACTATGTCGGACTGTGCTCTATTGTGATCCATAAGGTTTTCACTGGCTAATTTTTGGAAATAGATCACCAGGCCTTTCTTCCTGCTCCGTCTTAGTCTGGAAGCTCCGCTGAAACCTGTCCACTATGATGACCCTGTTGGTATATGAAATACTGGTGGTATAGCTTCCGGCATCACAGCAACACATGAGCCACCACAGTATGACAAACTGACAGACAGGTGGCATGTATCCTTAGTCTCCCCCAATCGAGGGCACTTCTTCAGTCTTTCTTTAGCTCTCCTGACCTTAACGTTCTTTGAAAATCACTGGTCATTTATTGTATAGCATGTTTCTCAGTTTGGGTTTGTCTGACATTTTTCTCATGGTTAGATTGAGGTAATATATTTTTGGCAAGAATGTAACAGAAATCATATTGACAAGTTCTCAAAGCATCAAATCAAGGGTTACACGATAGCAGTATGTCTTATAACAGGTTGATTTTTATCACTTTGTTAATGTCATATCTGGAAGGTCTCGCCACCCTGAAGTTACTGTTTTTCTCTTGTAATTAATAAGTTATTTTCTGAGAAGTTGCTTTGAAACCACACAAATATCCCAGTTCTCTTCATTTTTTTGCCCACTAATTTTAGCAACCATCAATGATTTCTTACCTGCAACAATTACAATTATGGTATTTGCCAAACAGTGATTTTCTAGTTCCATCATTCTCTTACATTTATTAATTGGAATACTACTAAAAGGAAAAGTGTCTCTTCTTCCCCATCTGTCTATTTATTTGATCATTTATATGAGTATGGACTTGAAGACAGTCATTTTATTCTTTGAATTATAATTCACTGCTGCCATTATTTTGTTACTCAGATTGTCCCAGATTTGGCCATTGGAAGCTCCTTCAGGTTGTTTACTTACATTAGCATATCTCTAAAGTGGAAAAAATATATTTTTATAGACACTGTCTGGTTATTTAACGCTATATAACAACCAGCCCCAAAATTCAGTTATTTAAGACAACAATGTATAATCAGTTCACATGGTTCTGGGGAAGGACTGTCTGAGCTGGATGGTTCACACCTGGGATCCCTCATACAGCTGTAGTCAGTCTGTGGCTAAGACCATGCTGAAGCCTTCTTCGCTTACATGTGTGGAGCCTGGGCTGGGATCACTGGAAGTTCTGGGGCTAGTCAGGCATTTCTTTCTCCTCACAGCCCCTCCAAATGGCTAGTTAGGACTTCCTCATCTTACCCAGAAAAAACAGTTGCTTTGGATTCGATTCTGACTCATGGTGACCCCATGTGTTTCAGAGTAGAACTACCCCCTATAGAGTTTTCATGACTGTCACGTTTCACAAGTAGATCACCAGGTCTTTCTTCTGAGGCACTTTCCGGTGGTTTCAAACTGCCAGCTTCTGAGTTAGTAGCCCAGCACTTAACCATTTGCTCCACTAGGGAACTACACATATTATAGCTGTCTCAAGATGCTTGGACTATTTACATAGCAGGTAGCTTCACGAAGAGCAAATGTTCCAAAAACCCAAGTGGAAGCTACAAGGCTCCTGATAACCTAGCCCCAAAAGGCATGCATCATCACTTCCACCAATCACAAACCAGTAGATTCAAGGTGGTAGTGGGGGACCTGGGTGCTTGCCTGCTGCTCTTGATGGGGGTATGGCTTGTACACAAGGAAGGGAAGAAGTTGATGGTGGCCATCTTGGAGACAAACTAATACAGATGCCTAGTTTGATTTAAGTCATTTTAATTTCAATGCCACTTGTACATAAAACTAAGAAGTATTATTTATAATTACAGTGTTTATGAATTATAAAGTAGTAAAAGTTAAATGCAAGAAAAAACCAGAATGCCAAAATTTTTCTAATTAACACTATTAATTTAACATGACAGTAGACGTTACTTCACTGAAACCAAAATGTTGTTTACTCTCTGGAAGTGGTACTGCTGTAGAAGAAGAAGTTTTGAATTTGACAAACCAAAACTTCACCCTTTAGTCAATTACAAAACATCTGTGTATATTGCACATCATGAAATCATTTGCTGAAGGAGGGACATGGAAGGGAAAAAGTACAAAATGTTGTAAAATTTATTCCTGAGAAGGTTAATTGCTTTTAGAGATTTTTATTAATGTCTCTTGGCATCTTTTTTCACGATTCTATGATTATTGGCTATTTGTATATACTCACAAGTTAGCATATATAATAGATACAGGTCTACTCCCCAAGAAACTTATAATGTATTTCTCTGCAACATAAAGAAGTACCAGCCTGAACTATCCCTTAAAATTTGATAGAGGACAAACTTTTTTTCCTGAATAAATATCTTCTGAAGACAAACTAAAGACTGACCCCTGGAACTTGTCTTCCAAGAATGGTGTCATTAGTTAGGGTCCTGTGTCATTAGAAATGCAGTCCTTCTGTTTAGACAAACAAGCACAACTGTTCCTGTCAGATGGCGAGCATCCAGCGCATCCAGAAATCACTGCAGCAGGTGTGTGTGTGGTGGATGTAAAAATAACTAGAGAACAGTAAACAAGCACAAGATCCTTAATGCACTACTGAGTGCTATGAGAGAAGAAAAACATTAACTATCAAGAGAAAGTTGTTCTTGCCGTAAATGGGAATATGACAATGAATGAAGCAGAAAAGTGCAGTACCATGAAGGAATGGATTGGGCACTAGAGTTCAACTGGATGTCCTAATTTATCAACTGAATAATATAAAAAGAAACATTCTTTGCCCATAGTTTAGTTTTTTTTTTTTTTGAAAGTCTGTAAGGCAGCCATTGTTAGTAAATTGGTCTCTCAAATGTGAAGGAAAGTGCATTGAGCCAAGTAGTCATCACGACGCAACTCCATCAGATCAGCCCACACTCTGGGGAAGCACTTGTAAGACCTTTTATTAGGTGGCTTTGGTGAGGGGTGGGGCAAGCAGGAACTAGATTGCTTTTTTTTTGTTTAAACTTACCTACACACATCTCTTCCTTTTCTGCACGTGTTTCTCTCCTTAGCTCTCTCCTTGTCTCTTTCTTATGACCGAAATCAGCAATGCAGAGAGGCAGCATTTAGTTGAGGAAACAGAATGGGCTTTTTTGTTGTTTTTATTGTGGTAAAATATACAAAACAAAACATTTGCTACTTTAACCATTTTCACATGTACTCAGAGACATTTATTATGCTCGCCATGTGATGTAACCATCACTGCTACCCATTTGCAAATTTTTCCATCACCCTTAGAGAATGGGCTTTTTTTTTTTTTTTAATATTTTATTGTACTTCAGGTGAAGACTTACAGAACAGATAGTTTCTCATGTAACAGTAACACACATGCTGTTTTATGACATTGGTTAACAACCCCAC
>NW_004443969.1:11719250-11732007 GCF_000243295.1 Trichechus manatus latirostris
TTTTTTTTTTTTTTTTGTGAAAATACACATAGCCAAAGATACACCATTTCCCAAAAAAATTTTTTTACATACACATTTAAGTGACATTGACTACGCTCTTGAGAATGGGCTTTTTATATCAGACAGATTTGAGATTTAATTCTAGTTTCTCTACTGACCAACCAGGTGATGGTTGGCTGATTGCCTAATCTGCTGATACCCCAGTTTTCTTATCTCTACATTAAAGGTATAGTAACTATGTCATAGGATTGTGTTGACATGAAAACTTACTACACATTGGAGATACACATCATATAGAAGATGTTATGGTTTATATTTAATTATATATGTTTGTTCTTACAGACATTTTATCTTAAAATGAGCCCTTACTTTCAGAACTTCCCTTTAATCAAGTAAATACATACCTAAGATATACTGTATATGTTGTATCATTAAAGCAAAATTCAGACATCACTTAAAATTCCAAGTTTTAGATGAAATAAATCTTAAAACTCGTGTGCGAAGGATGTTGAAGACTTTCGAAGGAATTAAGAGGAAAAGTATTCAAGTAAGTAAAGTGTTAGGCTGAGGAGTGTTTCTCAACAGGGGGCTACAGTATTGTGGCAGGCATGACTCCTTGTTGTGCACGATTGCCTTGGACAGTGCAGGTCGTTCAGCCTTTCTGGCCCTAGATGGTAAATGCCATGCAGTCATTGTGACAGCCCAAATCCCTGCCTCTTATTTTCAAATTCTGCCTAGAGAAGCACCGTTGTCTTAGTTATGGACCACTAGTCTAGACTGTATATTTATTAATTTATTCTAGAAGAAGAAATCATGTTTCCAGATGTTAGGATGAGTGTGTGCTATAGTGTATAACACCCACACTTAATCCCTAGAAATTATAGAAATGGTAATTTAACTGATGCATACTTCATGTTTTTACAATAAGTTGAACCTTTGGTAGATCAGAAATTGCTTACATAAGGGATTAGATGGATAATGGAAGCAATGATACCATGCACATGGTGGCATCTTTGAGGTGGCCTAATAAACCTCAACCTTTCTTTCCTCTTTGAGTTTTGAATTAATTGAGAAAAAAGACACTGCACTAAAACACAGGAATTAAATATTTCACTTATTTAGCTGATATTGGAAATTGTAGTTTATATATGGTGGCCAATGAGTTTCCTAATACTAGAATGAAACAGATTTACTGGTCATGGCAATGCTGTCGCACGTATAGAGGGGTGGCTTCTGCCCTGTAACATTCATAGTGTGGATGATCAGAGGAGAACTAATGACTTCAACCAACAGGCCCACTTTGGAGAGAGAGAAGAAGGACAGTGCTGGATTATGTGTGCCCACATTTTTCCAAATATCTGAATCAATTTTCTCCCCTCTTGTGGAGGAATAAATGAGGAGGAAAAGACAGATAGGGAATGTTAACAGCTAGTGAAGCTTCCTTTATGTGAAAGAAAGATCACTAGTTGGGAAGAATTATTTTTCTTTAATATTACATAGGAAAACACTTGTGCAAAGGAGAGGAGGTCTGTAAGGGCATACCATACCTGGAAGGAATAGATACAAAGAGCAAGAGAGATTGGGGATGGTCTAAGGGCAAATGAAAGGGTGGATAGTTGTCGTTAACAGAGCAGAAACTGGTCAACTCCTGCATATACCCCCACCCCAACCTTGTTCAAGCAGCAGATAGTATACGCCATCAGAGGTAGCCTACATAGGGAAGATAGGTTGGTGATACCCAAGTAGAATAGGGAGTGCCCTGTCCAGAGACTCTGGGGGTTTCTTTGGCCTTATATTCAGCCTCCCCCCACGTCTGAAAATGGACATGAATACAATCTACAGAAGCAGTTCTTGCCTTGCCTACCCACCACCTTTAGAAATGTTGTACAGACTGATATATCAGACAGTCTAATGTCAATGGATGCAACCAATTATTAATCATCAAACAGTTTAAGAAAGCTAACACCACCAAAGAAGAACATTCCAAAAATGGAAGACCTACTCCCAAGAAAATGGGTCAATTAAGGAAGCACATTAAGAATAAAACAGATTTTAATATTGGTCTTCTGATTAAAAACTCTGACTACAAGAAAATAATGGAACAGTACCCTCAGAGGACTAAAGGAAAATGACTTGGAACTTAGAATTTCATGCTAAATCTACACTACCCATATATGAGGAGAAAAGAAAAATTAAAAAAAAAAAAAAACTTACAATGTTTTCTACACATATACTTCACTAAAATAATTAAAAGCAGATATGCTTCAGAAAGAAGAAAAACAATTTAAGAAAATTATCGGATGAAAGAATCAATGCTACTTGAAGATATCCTCAATGAAAATAAGAGATTAAAGTTAAAAAGCGAGAGAGAGATTAGTGACTGTGACCAAGAAGAGCAATTAAAGAAAGATATAAAAAGATAGCTGTGCATCAGGCCTAAAGAACAGTCAGTCCAGATTAGAGCAAGAAGAAGAAGGGGATATGTAGATTCCATAGATTAGATAGTATGTGAGATTAGGAAAGAACTTTAGGGTATAATCAATTCAGATAATACAGAAAAAAGAAAGAGTAAAGAAGGTAGGAAGAGAGGGAGGGAGGGAAGCAGAAAAGCAAAAGAATAAGAAACTAAGAAAAAGAAATGTAAACAAGGCATTTCTTAGGCACTCAATGGAAAATACATGGTCTTCATACTGTAATTGCTGTTTACCGATGATATCAACTTTTAGGATAAACCTATAGACTAGGGGTGGGCAAATTACAGGCCACATGACAAACTGGCCCTTGGCCTGTTTTTCTGTGGCCCTGGAGCTGTGAATGGTTCTTAACATTTTTAAAGGATTACAGAAGAAGAAGAAGCAACAGAGAACTTGTGTCGCCCACAAAGCCTCAAGTATGTTCTATTTATCCTTTTAGACAAAAAATTTACTGATCTCAATGTATAGACAAAGCACGAAAAGTCCTAGTTATAGAATGTAAATTTCTATCAACCTTCACAATGTAAAAGCACACACGACAGAAGTTGAGACACAGAAGGAAAAAGGAAAGATGATGGAGGTCGGTGGGAAAAGTCAATACCCTCGTCTCTCAAAGTGGTTTAACAAACAAACATGGAGCCTTAAATACATTATTTAATGTTGCAAAGATAATCAATTGAGGAAATAAAAACAATAAAGTGATTATAGAGAAAAATAGGAATGTATGTGGGTAGGAGTTAAATCTTACCATAGTGGGAAGTCAGTAATGTCCCACTTATGAAAAAAGCAGCGACAGGATAAGTATCTACCACCCATCTGTCAGTTTGTCATTCTGTGGAGGCTTGCATTTTGCTATGATGCTGGGAGCTATGCCAACAATATTTCAAATACCAGCAGATCACCCAGGGTGGGCAGGATTAGGGAGCTTCCACACTAGGACAGACTAGGAAAAAAAGGCCTGGCAATCTACTTCCAAATATTAGCCAACAAAAATCCTATTTATCACAGAATGTTGCCCGATGTAGTGCTGGAAGATGAGCCCCTAGTTTGGAAGGCACTCAAAATACACAGTGGCCACAGCAACGGACTCCAGCATACTAACGATTGTGAAGGTGGCACAGGGCTGGGTAACGTTTCATTTTTGTGGTACACGGACTCACCATGAGTCAGAGCTGATGATTCGATGGCAACTAACAACGATAACAGCAACAAGGTTAAGAATAAAATTTATACATGTAAAAGTAACAACCAGAAGAACCCCAGCCAGAAGCAGTGGAAGGCGTGGTCTCTGGGGAGCTAGAGTGATGATGCGGAGGACTGGGCAGGGGGCAGCTGCTTTTGATTAGGCTTGTTTTGAATAACCTAGGTTCACTGGTATTCGATTTAAAAAATAACAAGAGAAGGAACATTTATGCCATAAAGGAAGAGGCCATGGACTTAGATTCCTCTCTTGGCTCGGCCACCATCTAGCTTTGTGAATTTGGGCAGGACTCATTACCACATGGCTCTTAGGTTCCTCACTTGTAAAAACATTTCAGCTCTAAGATTGAGCTTGGATTTGTAAAAATGCTTGTTTTTTTTCCTATATCTAAGACTGTAAACTTACAGAGTAACATAATAAAAGCTGTTTATATAAAAAATAGTTACCAATGCTATGGTCCTACTAGAATTTATATGCTTATATGTTCATTATTAAGGCATTAAAATGATAGATAATCACTGTGAACAAATTACCAGAAGAAATTATGGATTGAATTACAGAGAGCCCTGGTGGCATCATAGTTAAGCACTAGGCTGCTAACCGAAAGGTCAGTGGTTTTAACCCACCAGCCGCTCTGTAGGAGAAAGATGTGGCAGCCTGCTTCCATAAAGATTTACAGCCTTGGGAACCCTATGGGGCAGTTCCACTCTGTCCTATAGGGTGGCTATGAGTCGGAGTCGACTCAACAGCAACGGGTTTGGTTTTGGGTGGTTATTGAACTACACCCTAAATTCAACTGGGGCTAACTTTCCAAAAATCATAGCAGTAGTAGAGGGAATCCAGACTGGAGTTTCACAGTCGTTACCCTTAAATAGAATCATATATCATTTTGTTTGTGTAAATTCAACTATGTGGAAAAGTCTGTATGGAGGCATTGAACCCACCCTAAAAGTTCTCATACCAAGAAAGATATTGCAAAATTTCATGGAATTCCAATTGTTGTAGGCACTTAACAAAAGATGTGATTAAAATGTCAGAAATAGACTATCTAGATTCAGGTTACACAAGGTGGTATCAAAAGTCAAGCATGATTTAGTGACTAAAAAGCAGTTGTTTGCCACTGAATGCCTAATGAGAGTATCAACAACTGCAAGGCCAGGTGTTCAGACTCATGGCTTTTCTTATGTTTTCTCTGGTTTTTGATTTTCTGAGTGCTGTTTATCATATGTCCTCGATATGCAGTGTTCAATCCGTTTTGTTAGCCTTTATCGTTTTAAACAGTTACAGATTATGTCTCCATGGAGTATGCTAGAAATGTCCTTATGCTGCACCAGTCTATGCTTTATGAGATAAACAAATGAGTAATTCAAGCTTTGTAGTGGGTATGTGTGTCACGTAAGGGCTCAGTCATAATTTTTGAATTGTCTGCCAATGCACATTAAATCAAAGTGTCTATCTGAAACAGTAATAGTATTTCATGAGCTGTAGAGAACAGTTCATTATCCTATCTTTAAGAACTCTTTCTTTATCCTTTCCAGTTTTACTCAGGAAGCAGGGGGGTATGGACACAAAGGCTTAACTTAAGGTTAAAGTCAAGGTCAAGGCACTGGAACCTAAATGCTGCATTTTTCATTCTTATTGTCTCGTAAATTTAGTTAATTTCTGCATATAGATAGCATATCCCTAACTACAGGATATTGGTCTTTATTTTACTTGAGGTTTTAAGAAGTGATAATAAATCTGAAAGTTTTGAACAATCAATAACATTAGACAGTTATAGTGAAATAGTAATTTTCCTGGGCATCTAAAATGATTTCTTGAATGTGGGTGTGTGTGCACGTCTTTATGCATGCGTGTGTGTGTGTGCGTGTGTGTGTGTGTGTGTGTATGTGTTAATTATTTCCATAGACTGGGATATAGTTATATAAGGTTAGTGATAAATTTTGTCCTGTCGCAAAACCCTTTACTTCGATCAAAATGAAAAAACTGCTTCAGAAGCATCCATTCGAGTCTGTTGCCTTGGAAATTCATGTATAAGCAATCACAGGCATCTTCAAATCAAACTATGTTCCCTATGGAGAGATTATTTTGTGATTTTTTTAAATAGCATTTTTACCCATTTATCATTTTCTTATGGAACAAAATGATCATGAAAAGGAGTATTATTAATTTGTGATGCTGATTGCATTCCATTTCAGCTGATTAAAGCCAGCTGGGAAATAGTACCCCCAATGCTGTTTATAAGAATCATGGCTGGCATGTGCAAAGTTCGTGAAAATCCTTAGCAATTTGTTAAATAATGTCCTAGGTGATATCTATATATTTGTAATATTTTAGAAAAGTCTATCTTTAATTCATGAACCCTTCAATTGCTTTAAAAACTTATACCAGGAGGGCAAAGCTGTCTGACCCACTTATAGTTATTGCCAACTCTGCTGCCAGTTAGGTTTTCAAAGTAGGCTATTGCTATTGCCTGCTGTGTTCAACATTTTATTGAGACCATTTTTCTTTGACTCTTGAATACCTAGATAGTTATTTGTGATAGTTATTTCAAATTCCTATTCTCTCTCCCTCATCTTTTAAATGAGCCCATACTTTATCAGAATTTTATGCAATGATCAGCTAATGAGAACTATAATATGCCAAAGTCATAATACCAAATGAACCCCTAGAAATTGAGACAGAAAAATACCTTTGTAAGACATCTCTCTTGTCTGCAAAAATCATAAGATGTGATGATGGTTAATCATAATTTGCTAAAATACATTTCTCATACTTGTATTATGGAACACACAGTAAGGGGATACAGACAGAGATATAGTCATCTAGTATCACTTAAAAATTAGGATTTTCTCATTAATTTATTTTAAAAAAAATGAGTACTCTTTGATAGCCTGCTATGTCCCGAGGTACTTAGGATAGAATGGAGAACAAGGTATATACATTGCTACCCTTATGGATCTTTTAACTTAATGGTGAAGTTTTATATTAAACAAATATTTATAAAGATATTCAGTTATCATTGCCATAAGTATTACAAAGAAAAAGTTTAGAGTAAAAGGAGTGAGTTTAATAAGTCTGAGGAATCCTTGGAAGTTTTCTTGAGGAAATATAATTTATGCTAGTACTTGATTGGTAAGGAAGAGGAATATGGTATGTAAACCTGTAAGGAAGATGCTCAGTGCATTGGAATAACTGAAGTAGAGCCGTTGTCACTAAATTATAGATGGCACTAGAGAGAGTGAGAGAGTGGCATAAAGTTAAGCTACATCATTAAGTTGAGAAAGAAGGGGGATTATGTCGGAGCTTGAAAGCAATGTTAATGTATTTAGACTTCGTAGTAAAAAGAAATAGGGAACCATTTCAGAGTTTAATCTGGAGAGTTTCATGATTAGATTTATGTTTTAAAAGAGTCACTCTGGTGGCAACATGGTGAATGTGTTTGGGGGAAGAAGGATTGGATTAAGAGAGACCAGGTAAAAGTCTATTTTTGTAATCCAGAGAAGACATGATAGTAGCTTTGATTATCAAGTTGCCGGTGGAGATGGAAAGCAAAAGATGTACTTAAGAGATGTTTAAGAAGTTGAATCTCCAAGATTAGTTAGATATAGAAGTAAAGGAGAGAGGAGTGTGTCCATTTCAACTTCAGGTTTCTGGCTTGAGTAACAGCAGCATTGATGATTATGCCATTTAGGAGTTAGGCAGGAGAGTAAAAGAAAGATTATTAATTGAAGTTTGGACATGTCAAGTTTGAAGAGCCTGAAAAAATAGCCTCCTAGACATGACTAGTAGCCAAACAGAGCTAAGTAGAAAGGTCTGAGTTGCAGATACAAGCCTGGTATTTATTGATGTCATCATCGGTAATTGAACCTTTGGGATTGGATGAGATCAGCTGTTCTAAAGTAGAGGGATAATGCCTATGAAAGAGATGAAAGCCTAAAACAAAGCCCTGAGGAACTCCAGCATTTAAAGGGCAAGTGGAAAAAATGTGCTATGATTTTTAGGTGTTATTTAATTATATGCTTTAAATACTGGTGGCACAGTGGTTAAAGCGATCGACTGCTAACTGAAGGGTCGGTGGTTTGAAACCACCAGCAGCTTAGCAGGAGAAAGATGTGGCAGTCTGCTTCCATAGACATTTACAGCCTTGGAAAGCCTATGGAGTCTCCATGAGTCTGAATCAACTCTACAGCAGTGGGTTTTTTTGGGTGGTAGGTAAATAGCAAAGTATGCTTAACATAGAATTTTAAAGTTACACATTTGATATATTTTATCACCATTCAATGAAGTATTTTTTCAGCAAGACACATACCGTATTTCTGAAACTTTTGGCAAGCCATGGCCTCTCAAGCTTCAGTTTATTTGTCGGTAAAATGAAAGACTGCCCAACTATCTATGCATAGGCAGAGTAGCTTATCACCTTAGCAGACATTTCTATAGAGACCATTTCCAACTAAATGGAAAACAGAGTTCTGATAGAATGAGACACCGAATGAGTCTCGATAGAGTTTAGGAAATAGATAAAATATAGATTAACAGCATGAGACTCTGGGTAGCTTGCAACATGAGGGCATGACGATGGCAAGCACATGGGAGGTGGAGGGAAGACCAAGTTTTGGCTAAACATCTAGAAGATGAGAAGTCATGCAGATAAATTTTGCCAACCACAATTGTTCTTAAAGGATATCCTTTAAATAATACTGATAGTTGTTTCTAATCCTCCTAAAACCAAAAAGCTCTAAATAGTTGCATTATGTATTCTAGCCTCAAAAAAACACTTTACTATGGAAATAAGGAGAAAAATAAAACAAAACAAACAAACCTGTTTCATATAATAATAAAGGAAAGATGAATTCTGAGTGTTTGGTAGGGCACAGTAGAGATCCTGTTCTCCCCTACTTTTCTCATCTGCCTGTACAATCCAAATTGAAGTTAACAGGCAAAGGGTTGACGTAGACTGAACCATGATTGCTTCTGAAAGTCCACATACCTGAATCCTTTTGCAGTGAGAATTCAGCTGGATATATCCTTTTGATTTTTCTAGATAAGAGCTTGTGGAATAAAAGAATATTTTTAAAGGAGGCAGAAAACTTCTTCCCTCCCCTCCAAACACAGCTTGGGTTGGCTCAGCTGAGTTGGCTCATGGGCTGTGCTGCTTAGTCCTCTTGGCCTTAGAGACTCTTTATTCTTATTTTTAAAGTTATTGTTGCATGGCTTATGAGGTTTACCTTGAGTGGGATCTACAGGGCTAAAAATTCCTGCAATGGCCACAGCCCTCTTCTGAGGCAAATGACCAACAGTGTACCTTACACCTAAATCGCTGAGCACAATATTGTGTGTCCCTGACACTGTGCCCACAACTCAGGGACACCTGGAGTAATGCTTCCCAAACTGTAATTAAGGTTAAGCTCTTCATGGAGAGGATGTGTAAAAATGTTAGGAGGGAGCAAATGTGTTCAGAAAAAGAAAAATAAAGTCCTACCTTTGAAATACTTTTTAACTGTTATGCAGAACAGGTTTCATTTTTCAGGTGAACATGTCACAGCCTTTAATATATAAATATGTATTATGAGTTACCAACAGACATATTTGGTGTGAACTTTCTCTAGCTTTTTTGATGGCAGAATGAGCCCTGATTAACAGCTCCTAGAATTAGTGTTCCCTGGAATATGGTGGACATGTTGAGCTAGTCATAAAGGACACCAGGCACCCTATTAATCAGCCTGGTTCTAGAATTCGGCTCATTTGGGGTGTTCTGTATTAGATAGTGACTAATTGACTCAGTCAGATTCTCTTTTTGGAAAAGACAGAGAGGCAGTTTTGTTAAGAACTCAGGAGTAAGTGGAGATGTGAACAGTAAGAAAAGCAGAGTCAGAAAGAAACTGACTAATGAATGTGGAGGAGTCACTAAGTTAGGGAAAAACAGACAGCCTTATCCAAGAGTTTCTCATGATGCCTTAGCCACCAAAGGTAGTGCTAGATCATTTCTTCTGCTATTGGATTCTGAATGATGGTGAATCATTGCCCCCACTTCTCCATGAGGCCAGGCTGTTAAGCCATGAGCAGTGATCTGTGCATTTCCACCTTCTTCTGTATCCTGTAGGGTTGCTATGAGTCCGAATCGACCCGATGGCAATGGGTTTGTTTTTTTTTGGTGTGTCCTTCAGAACTCTAGTGGCAAAGTGGTTAAGAGCTCAACTGCTAACCAAAAGATTGGCAGTTCAAATCCATCAGCTGCTCCTTGGAAACCCTATGGAGCAGTTCTACTCTGTCCTGTAGGGTCACTACGAGTCGGAATCAACTTGACAGCAGTGGTTTTTTGTTTGTTTTATTTATTTATGTTTTGGTGTATCCTTCTCTGACCCAACCAATCATACTTTTTTTTGTTTTGTTGTGTTTTTTACTTGTAACCTCAAGAGTCGTCAAAGGAGGAGTTGACTCTATTACCTCATCCTAGCTAATAATGAATTTCCCTAACAGAATAAAAGAAGTGAGTGGTCATTCCTTCAGACCTCCTAGTGCCTGTTGTAGAATTAGCTTGTTTTCGTGCTTGGCATTCTTTTAAATCTTTTAGCACTGAAAATTCAGCTTATGTATCCTTTTGTTTTTTAGATAAGGTCTTGTGATAAGAATAACAGGATTTTGTATCTACTTCTGCCAAATATAATAGAAGCTTCAACCACATAGAAGAGTTCCTTCTAATCTTGCAGAAAAATTAAACCGTCCTTGGTGGTGCAGTGGTTAAGAGTTCGGCTGCTAACCAAAAGGTTGGCAGTTCGAATCCACCAGCTGTTCTTGGAAACCACGTGGGACGGTTCTACTCTGGCCTATAGGGTTGCTAGGAGTCTCAATCGACTTGAAAGCACTGGGTTTGGTTGTTGTTTTGTTTTGTTTGTTATCTTACACACTTCAGCACATTTTTGAAAAAGAGGTAGAATGTGCTTCAGGAGAAATAGTAAGCTGTAGCTATAACAACAAAAAAAGAGAGCATATTTAAATCAATCTCTGTGTGACTTTTTATTAAAGAAAGACAATCTTATAGCCTTATTGCCAGATTTTCTGGTCTCCCACCTGAGTCTGATGTCTGATCCTTCTTTGTGGTCTCAGACTAATCCTATTCATAACAATATGGCTGGTTGTCCAGGCTTCATATCTCGACTAGAAGATTTCATCGCATTGTTCTTATTACAGCTATTTGTTTATATATTTTATATGAACTTCTTAAGGGCTGGAGAAGCATCTTATTTGCCTTTGTACTCCCAAGGCCTTGGCTGTTGAATACATGGATATGATTAATGCCATCTTAAAAAAAAACGCTTTACTACTGATGTCTTAATTTTGGTAAATGTGTAATGTACATGACTGTACCTTTTAAACATCCTTCTATAAAAAGAAAACTGATTAAATTCCCTCTAAGTATATTATTGGGAAGAACAAGAATTTTTAAACATATCAATAGTTTGACCAATTAGATGAATTTTTCTTTAATATTCGTTCATTCAAATCCTGTGCTAAACAATGTAAAAATACCATAATCTTATCTTTAGTTCCTTTGTGTTATAGATGTCTAAGTAATTGATTTTGGGATTTTTTCCCCCCTTTAAATAACATAAGCTGCATCTGGCGGGTAGGAAATAGCCTCAAGTTAAAAGAGTTGCATACAGGTTCTATTATTGCTTTTAACTGAGTCATTTAGCAGTTGCCTTTATGGTTATATATTATGTTATTAAATCTATGGTAATCTTGCATATTATTTTGTAGTTATAAATTTTAGACTACTTTTGTTCAAAAAACAGCCCATAAACTCAGTCGTATTTCAAATGAAGTTTGGATTTCAGGTCCCTCTGGGTATCTGAGCAGCCATTTTGTCTAGGTCTTGATCATCTAATCAAAGGGGAATATTCTGAATGCATTTTCATTTTGCCTAAAATTAACCGAGTCTTCAAGCAGATGTTATGGAAGATTGGAAATAACTGTTAAATAAAAAGAATGGCAAGGGACTGCTGCAGTCTAGCAAGGAAATAGCAAAGTAAACAACCAAATAAAAAAAATTTAGTAAGTCTCCACTGTGAGTATCTTTAATAGCTTTATTTGGAATGATTCGGGTTTTTGATGGTTTGTGAAAGGAGTAATTGTGAATGAATTTCAGACTGCAAATATTTATGTTTTTTTAAGAAGAGCCACAAACTTTAAAGCTTTTTAAGTGCTTCATGTTCTTATGGTGGGTTTTATTTTTTGCTGGAGCCAGAGCGATAAAAATAAAGCAGTTGCCATCAACTCTAACTTTGAAGTGTGGATGACTATTTAAATACCACAAGCCCAGAAGATCAGAATGTCCCATCAATGCTGTGTGTGTTACAAAATAAGTAATAACATATGATTGATATATATTTTACAAGGAAATGAATGACATGGTTGTAAGAAGGAATATTTCAGTGAGAATAAAGGATTTCTTTTGTAAGAATACATCCTAACACCTGATATTATTCTAAAACTATTTCAGTACATGATAAAAACTATAAGAAATGTCAGTTCACTGTCAAGAAAAATAAAAACTCTTTTGTACAGACCCAAGGATCTTGGATGGGACCAGAAGTGTGGTTAAGGTTAAAACACATTAGAAGATAATTCTCAATTCATGAATACTTTTAAAGTAAGCAGGACTTTTCCAAAGAGTTGCAAACGTAGTCCCAACATTTAATTTTCTATTTACCTGATGTTCTAGGAAGACAGAATGGACTAGTGACTCAAAGCCCAGGCTCTGGAGCCAGATTGCCTGGCTCTGAGTCCTAGGTCTGTCACGTAGCAGGTACTTGAATTTAGAAAAGCATTTCTTTGTCTTTGTTTTCTTCTCTAAAAAATGGGAGTGATAATAGAACTCAACTGTAGAGTGCGTAGAATAACACCTGACACATAGTAAGTACACTGTAAAATTTAGGTAGCATTGTGCATTTTTTTTTTTTTAATATTTTATCGTACTTCAGGTGAAGGCTTACAGAACAAATAGTTTCTCATGAAACAGTAGTACACATGTTGTTTTATGACATTGATTAACAACCCCACAACATGTCAACCCTCTAAC
>NW_004443969.1:11732433-11827201 GCF_000243295.1 Trichechus manatus latirostris
TGGTAGCTGTGGACAATTAGTCCTTTGGACTAATCTTTTCCTTGTATCCTGTTCTCTTCATTCTCCCTTGCTCCCGAAGGATGAGACCAGTGGAATATCTTAGATGGCCGCTCACAGGCTTTTAAGACCCCAGAGACTACTCACCAAGGTAGAATATAGAGCATTGTCTTTATAAGCTGTGTCGTGCCAATTGAGCTAGATGTTCCCCGAGACCATGGTACATTGTGCATTTTTTAACCAGTAAAATCAAGATTATCCTTCTCGAAGCTTAAACTGTCTAAGAATCATAGGAGTGGTAGTCTATCAAGCTTGCACATCCAGTCAGGAAAAGAATGAATATCCATGCTGTCCACTACAGCCATGGCATCACATAAATATAGGAAATTGCTGTTGGAGACTGGTAGAAGTCCTGTAGTGTTACTCCTCATTGAGTATCACTGGTCTACCAGGGTTTTTTGAATGAAGACATTTCCACACCATCAGTATCAACCTTGGTCAAGGGTATACCCTAGTGTTGTTGTTAGGTGCCATGGAGTTAGTTCCGACTCATAGTAACCCTATGTACAACAGAAGGAAACAATGCCCGGTCCTGTGCCGTCCTCACAATCGTTGTTATGCTTGAGCCCATTGTTGTGCAGTCACAGTGTCAGTCCATCTCTTTGAGGTTCTTCCTCTTTTTCGCTGACCCTCTACTTTACCAAACATGATGTCCTTCTCCAGGGACTAATCCCACCTGATAACATGTCCAAAGTATGAGAAACATAGTCTCACCATCTTTGCTTCTAAGGAGCATTCTGGTTGAACTTCTTCCAAGATAGATTTGTTCGTTCTTTTGGCAGTCCATGGTATACTCAATATTCATCGCCAACACCACAATTCAAAGGCGTCAATTCTTCTTCGGTCTTCCTTATTTATCATCCAGCTTCCCTGTGCATATGAGATGATTGAAAACACTATGGCTTGGGTCAGGTGCACCTCAGTCTTCAAGGTGACATCTTCGCTTTTTAACACTTTAAAGAGGTCTTTTATAGCAGATTCGCCCAGTGCAGTGCATCTTTTGATTTCTTGACTGCTGCTTCCGTTGGTGTTGATTGTGCATCCAAGTAAAATGAAATCCTTGACAGCTTCAGTCTTTTCTCCATTTATCATGATGTTGCTTATTGGCCCAGTTGTGAGGATTTTTGTTTTCTTTATGTTGAGATGTAATCCATACGGAAGCCCATGGTCTTTGATCTTCATCAGTAAGTGCTTCAAGTCCTCTTCACTTTCAACAAACAAGGTTGTGTCATCTGCATAAAGCAGGTTGTTAATTAGTCTTCCTCCAATCTTGATGTCCCATTCTTCTTTAGAGAGTCCACCTTCTTAGATTATTTGCACAGCATTCAGATTGAATAGGTGTGGTGAAAGGATACAACCCTGATGTACACCTTTTCTGACTTTAAACTGCACAGTATCCCTTGTTCTCTTCAGACGACTGCCTCTTGATCTATGTACAGGTTCCTCAAGTGCACAGTTAAGTGTTCTGGAATGCCCATTCTTTGCAATGTTATTCATAATTTGTTATGATTCACACAGTCGAATGCCTTTGCATAGTCAATAAAACACAGTTAAAAACATCTTTCTGGTATTCTCTGCTTTCAGCCAGGATTCATCTGACATCAGCAGTGACATCCCTGGTTCCACATCTTCTGAATCTGGCTTGAATTTCTAGCAGTTCTCTGTTGAGACACTGCTGCAGCCACTTTTGAATGATCTTCAGCAAAATTTTACTTGCCTGTGATTATTAACAATATTGTTTGATAATTTCCTCATTTGGTTAGATCACCTTTCTTGGAAATAGGCATAAATATGGATCTGTTCCAGTTGGTTGGCCAGGTAGCTGTCTTCCAAATTTCTTGGCATAGGCAAGTGAGCACCTCCAGTGCTTCATCTGTTTGTTGAAACGTCTCAGTTGGTATCCCATAAATTCCTGGAGCCTTGTTTTTTTTGCCAGTGCCTTCAGTGCTGCTTGGACTTCTTATTTCAGTACCATCAGCTCCTCTGATCATAGCTACCTCCTGAAATGGTTGAATGTTGACCAGTTCTTTTTGGTGTAGTGACTCTGTGTATTCCTTCCATCTTCTTTTGATGCTTCCTGTGTAGTTTAATATTTTTCCTGTAGAATCCTTCACTATTACAACTCAAGGTGTAAATTTTTTCTTCAGTTCTTTCAGCTTAAGAAATGCCGAGTGTGCTCTTCCCTTTTGGTTTTCTATCCCCAGCTATTTTCACATGTCACTATAATACTTTATTTTGTCTTCTCGAGCCACCCTTTGAAATCTTGTTCAGCTCTTTGACTTCATCATTTCTTCCTTTCACTTTAGCTGCTCGACGTTCAAGAGCAAGTTTCAGAGACGCTTCTGACATCCATTTTGATCTTTTCTTTCTTTCTTGTCTTTTTAACGACTTCTTGCTTTCTTCGTGTATGATGTCCTTGATGTCATTCTACAACTTGTCTGGTCTTCGGTCATTAGTGTTCAATGCATCAAGTCTATTCTTGAGATGGTCTCTAAATTCAGATGGGATATACTCAGGGTTGTACTTTGGCTCTCATGGAATTGTTCTAATTTTCCTCAGCTTCAGCTTAAACTTGCGTAGGAGCAATTGATGGTCTGTTCCTCACTCGGCCCCTGTTCCTTTTCTGACTGATGATATTGAGCTTTTCCATCATCTCTTTCCACAGATGTAGTCAACTTGATTCCTGTGTATTCCATCTGGCAAGATCCATGTGTATAGTCACTGTTTATGTTGGTGAAAAAAGGTATTTGCAATGAAGAAGTTGTTGGTCTTGCAAAATCCTATCATGTGAACTCTGGCATCATTTCTATCACCAAGGCCAACTACTGATCCTTCTTCTTTGTTTCCAACTTTTGCTTTCCAATCACCAGTAATTATCAGTATATCGTAACTACATGTTTGATAAGTTTCAGACTGCAGAAGTTGGTAAAAATGTCAGTTTCTTCATCTTTGGCATTTGTATTTGGTGCATAAATTTGAATAATAGTTGTATTAACTGGTCTTCCTTGTAGGGGTATGGATATTACCCGATCACTGACAGTGTTGTACTTCAGGGTAGATCTTGAAATGTTCTTTTTAACAGTGAATGCAATGCCATTCCTCTTCAAGCTGTCATTCCTGGCATAGTAGACCATATGACTGTCCAATTCAAAATGGCCGATACCAGTCCATTTCAGCTCACTGATGCCTAGGATATCGATGTTTATGTGTTCCATTTCATTTTTGACAATTTCCAATTTTCCTAGATTCATACTTCGTACATTCCATGTTCTGATGATTAATGTATGTTTGCAGCTGTTTCTTCTCATTTTGTGTCATGCCACATCACCAGTTGAAGGTCCTGAAAGCTTGACTCCATCCGTGTCATTAGGGTCGACTCTACTTAGAGGAGGCCTCTCCTCCCCAGTCTTCTTTTGAGTGCCTTCCAACCTGAGGGGCTCGTCTTCCGGCACTATATCAGACACTGTTCCACTGCTAGTCATAAGGTTTTCACTGGATAACTGTTTTCGGAAGTAGACCTCCAGGTCCTCCTTCCTAGTCTGTCTTAGTCTGGAAGCTCCACTGAAACCTGTCCGCCATGGGGGACCCTGCTGGTATTTGAATACCAGTGGCATAGCTTCCAGTATTGTAGCAACATGCAAGCCCCCACAGTATGACAAACTGACAGAGGTGACACCACAGTAGGGTAGCCAAATTTACATATCTTCATGCTCTGTGCTTTTATTTATCACACATAGCCACATCTCAGGGCCATACCTAGCCTATTCAGAACCGATTCCATAATCTAACTACTCATGGACCAGAATTTTTCCCCTTCTTTCTTTAGGAATCTAACTTAAAGATTAGCTGTTGTTTCCTCTTGAATCCTTAAACACTAGTCATCTGATAATATGCCTTTCAGAGCCAGAACAATGTGACTACTCACCTAACCTTCTATTAAAAAAAAAAAAAACAGCTTCAATTCCAAAATGGTATCTGTGGTAAATTATTGCTTTAATGGCCCCTAATGAATCATATGCCAGTATTTGCATCCTTGGAGTAGACCCCTCCAACATTGATTCTGTGCTCATCCAAATGACTTACTTTGGCCAATGGGACATCAGAAAACATGACACAAGCATAGATTTGCTAAGTGCTTGCCCATTTGAGCTTGCCCTCTTGGATAGCTACTGCCATCAAATGAGGAAGCCAGTCTAGACTTCTTGAGGATGAAAGATCATATGGAAAAAGAAATCAAGCTGTTACAGCAGAATTCAGCCTCTGTCTGACCCTACAGATGAACACATTCCCATGAGTGAGCCCAGGCAACACCAGCAGAAGAATTGCTCAGTCAACCCACAGAATCATGAGGAAAAATTGAATGTTGTTGTTTTAAGCCTTTATGTTTTGGAGTAGTTTGTATGCAGCAAGAGATAACTGATAAATGCCTACTATTCAAACTGAACTACTCTCAGTGACTTTCTAACACCTCTCTCTCAAGTGAAGACTGACTCTCTTTCCCTCACTTGTGTACACTTTTAATCTTTGGTAGCACACACTACTATAGTTGGCTTGGTAATGTAGTATGTATTTGTCAGAAATTTATTTTCTGATTATATTTTTTAAAGCATATTGATGACATCATATATGTATGAGTCACCAAATGAAAGCTTTCATGAATAATGAAAACCCAGGAAAAGATTTTGCTGGGTATTGAGAAAAGTCAACCTTAGGGAAAGTATGTGAAAAGTTAAAAAAAAAAAAAAAATCCATAAAATTGATATTTTGCAGATAAAAATTTTCAGATGTTGCTGTGCTTCCAAAGTATGTTTTTGTTATTTGGAAGCAGCAAAGTGTACGGCAATGACCACATGCTGTGAAGTTTGGTGGCCATATGTTTAAATCTTGCCACCTCAGTTTACCAATTTTATGATTTGGAGAAAAATAATAGACTCTTCTGAGCTTTAATCTCGCCATCTACAAGCAGAAATCTATTTTGTATTTGTAGACTTGCTATAAATATTAGACATATTAGACAACAGTTTCACAGGGCATGTAGCAAAATGTTGGTCCCTCAAGAACTTAGTAGTTGAGTATGTTTAAGACTCTCTCTTCCCCCCATTAGCTGTTTGCCAGTGTTGAGGCCATCTAATTTTGAATAAAACCACTGAAAAGAGTTGCTGTTTGAAAAAGAAATTTGAGGAAAATGGATAGTCTAACGTGTTTGTCTTTTGAGGACGTGATATCTGACCACATCCCTAGCCCCATCCTCTGACTTTCTATCCCCAAATATCAAGTTGTTAATCAACAGTGCTGAGTCAGACATTAAAACCAAACCAGTTGCTGTTGCGCTGACTGCAACTCATGGCAACCGCCTGTGTGTCAGAGTAGAACTGTTCTGCATATGGTTTATAGTGTCTGATTTTTCAGAAGTAGATCACCGTGCCTTTTTTTGGAGGGTGCCTCTGCGTGGACTCGAACCTCTACCTTTTGGTTAGCAATTTGCACCCACAGGAACTTCAGTCAAATAACAGTGACAATGAAATTGCAATAAAACCTCAAAACCAGACACACTGCTGTTGAGTTAATTCCGACTCATAGCTACCCCATAGGGTTTCCAAGGCTGTAAATCTCTGCAGAAACAAACTGCCACATCTTTCTCCTGTGGAGCCGTTGGTGGTTTTGAATCGCCCACCTTTTGGTTAGCAGTCGATTGCTTTAACCTCTGTGCCACCAGGACTCCTGAAATTGCAATAGCCCATACAGTAATAAGTAATAGTAATAGCCCATGCAATAATAACCATGGGAAGAGCTGCTATGATAATTTGCTCTGCAGTTCACTCTTATTTATACCTGTTAGAACATTTCAAATGAATGGTGAGGCCTTATCCTGTGTTTCAAATAGTCCCCTTCTAAGTGTGCATTTTAATCTTGCCAGTTGTTCACATTGCAGAGCAAAATATTTCTCCATTTATTCTCTTGTGCCTTTGCCCCACTCTTTCCCTTTTTAATGGTGATTTTCTTTTTTTGCTTAAGTGAGCATTTGTGCCCCGAGGCACCAATCCTGAGATGCCATCTCTTTCAAATATCTGCAAACATGTAAGACAAGCTTCTTTGGCAGGATAGAAGATTCAGTCAGGCTTTCCCCCCGCCCGCCCCAAAAGAAATTCTGAGATTCCCCGCTGCAATTTCCTCATGGACATGTTCCCTGAAAAGATACTATTTATTTATGTATTTTTTAATTGCCAGCCAAGCCTTAATGAGAACCTTATTTCTCTTTCTCTTGTTTTATAAATTGATTCAGAATAGAGCTAACCTTTCAATCTCAGGTAACAGCATCCATGAGAGCATTTTTATTCATGATTAAGAGCTGATTTAATTTGCAGACAGTAGACGATTTAGATACAAGCTTATTACAACTACTCAGAGTAGAAAAAATGTTTATTTAAGGCTGACTATGGATATGTCAGTAGTTCGAACCCACCAGCCGCCCCACAGGAGAAAGATGTGGCAGTCTGCTCCCTTAAATATTACAGCCTTGGAAATCCTATGGCACAGTTCTGCTCTGTCCTATAAGCTCCCTATGAGTTGGTTTATGAATATGCCAAATTGATTTGATAAAATGTCTTAAACAATACCAAATCTGTTATCAATGTGTTAAAGATAACATCAGAGGAAACAAGGAGGCTCCTTTGGAGAATGACTATCTGATAAGCATCCCTCCTGGCAGCTTCAGTGACTTCCTGCGTCTGCTTTTGGTGTCAGTATTGCCACATGGAGGTTCAAGGGAAGAGAAGTGGAGAGGAATTCGGAGTCACCGCCACACCTCTTGAGAGCAGAAGCCATAGCTTATACTTTGGGTTGTCTTCAGTGCCAAACAGCTTCTCACATTTTGAAGGTGCTTAGAAAATAATATATTAAGTGGATGAATATTTCACTGTGGCTTTAGTAGCTTTACTTTTTCAGCTATCACAACCTGGTTGTCAACTTTCATAAATTGTTTATATTAGTTTCCTTGGTTCTGAAGATACGAATTTGTGGGCTCTCTAAGTGCCTGCAGCTGTTTTCAAAGATTTTTACTTATGGACATTCCTCAGATGTCCTACAATGCATAGTTTCTCTGCTCAAAATAAACAAAACAATTTTCTCAGATTCCTAATACCTGTAGAGACCCAAACCCTTAATTACTTTATAGTCTTACTCCCCTAACAAACCTTTAGTTTTAGTCTTAAGTGAACTAATTGTCCGTACAATTCTCTCTCTGTGTGATGCCTTTCTTCGCCATATTAGCAGCTGAAGTCCTTTCCATCATTCAAGGCCCTGGGAAGTTCCTTCAGGAGCATCACAGTCATTGCTCAGCCTGGAGGTGGGATGAACCACGGGTGGAGAATAGTCTATTTGCAAAAAAGCGTGATGGAGCTTAGAGGCAGGACACAGAATGACTAGCTTTACCTAAAATTGGGGTGAGAGTTAAACTAAAGCAAAGCTGGCCAGTGTCAAGACATTGGAGCAGAGAAAGAGGAAGTAAAATATAGAGAGGTCACAATCAAGTTTAAGCTGTGTCACTCCCAAGGAAGACTTCCAGGAGGGGAAGGGGGCAGTTTCAGGGTAGCCTCTCATGGAAGAGAGGATAGGAGAGAGATGGCAGGCTACTAGATAGGATCCACTATGTCTAGGAGAACTTTATGTTCCTGCCTTTTTTCTGGTTTGGATTTACTCCCCGTCTACTTTTCAAAGAGAATGCTAGACTGTGGGCTGTTGTAACCTTTCATAGTTGTAACATTCAGTCCCCTTTCTGGCACCATGAACTCCTAGGACAACACATCACCCACTGGATACTACTTTTAGATGTGCATATGTCATATCTCTCCTGCACCACTGTAAGGTACTGTCTAGAAGGTGGGGCTTGTGTCATACCCAACTTCCTGTCTTTCCCGTCACCCACCATCCCCGCATTCACAGATATACATAAACTCCCAAGACATTTGGCATTTAAAATATGTTTATTGAGTTAATGAATGAATCAATTAATAAATATTTCCTTGTGATATAGAAATCTTAATGTGAAATCCAGTAATATGGATGAGCATGGGCTTAAAATATACCGGGGTGGGGGGCACATTAAGTGGGTTAACTGCTACGTTTTTTTTAAGCTTAGGTAATCAATACTAAAAGTTAAATTGCCAAAAGAGGACATGCAGAAGTCTACGACCTGTTTTTAATAAGTATAAACATGTCCTCAGAAACATCAGCTTCTGTCATGTGAAGTATGAGAAAGAATGACTGCAAGGATCTTGGCTAGACTCTGTTGGACAAGGGGCTTAGCGTTTCTGAGCTCAATTTCCTTTTCTTTAAAATGGTAGTAATCTCCTGCCTTACCTGTGTCTCAGAGTTTGGGGGAGGATCAGGTTAAAATAGTATCTATGGGAAGGTCTTGGTGAGCTACAACATGTCATGCAAATGTTGCATTTCATTTTTACTGAGATACACATTTATTGAGAGGAGTTCAGGCCTATACCTGGCTAATGATTCCCTAATTATTTGCCTCTTTCAGATCTTTGCAAGATTTGCAGGGAAGGCATATTAAGGGCCTAGGGTTTTTCCTCCTATTTCTCTCTTTTTCATAAATGGCAACAGGATATTTTGAGTAGAAGAAATATCAGAAGGAGATGTAGCAGTAGCAGACAAGAGGTAATAGAAAGGGAAACCTCTTTGCAGATGAATTGCAATCTTCTGTCAATATTCCTTGAGGAATTACATAATGTAGTTAGATAAAAATAGACATTTTAGTACATTAACTCTTCTAATTTTAAAATACAGCATTTCTATAACTATTTTTTCTTTTTCTGTTATTATTTGGCAATAATCCCTATTATTGTATTTCATTTCCAAAGATCTTTTAAATTCTTTCTGAAGCCGATGTTAATAGGGCTACTTTAAGGAATATAGTATGACCTTTTCTTCCAAAATGATGACGTTTCATCTTGAAAGTTGTTACGTACCTGTTTCAGAATTTATCTAGGCAGATAAATAACTAAAATGAAAACTAAATGGCCTTTTTTTTTTTTTCTTTTCTTTTCGGCTTGAAATCTTCCACTGACACCAGTGTTTCATATAGTCAGATTATTAGACTCAAGCCCTGGTGCTGTTTTTAGCTAGCATACCCATTAGGCAGGCTGTGCAGTAGAGAACCAGACATGGTATCATGTCCCGTGGTCTCTAGTCCCACTTCTTTTTTAATTACTTGCCTCACCTTGGGCGAGTCATTTTACATCTCAGCTTTAGTTTTCTCATGCTGAAAGGAGAGGGCCAGCCAAAATCAGAGAGTCACAGGCATAAAGCAGGTTAGACAAATGTGGGCATCAGGCCAGAGTAATGCAGTTGACACTGATGGGACTTGTGTAAAATTAATCACTCCTCCCAATATATGCTTTCAAATTATTAATTTTTAAGGCTTTGTACACCAAACATTACAAATCTGCAGGCTAATCCAAAAAGCCAACAATTTTTAACCCTTAGAATGAGTCATCTCTGAGCTCCCTTCCAGCTATAAAATTCTCTAATATTTATAACACTTTTAGTCTGTCTTCCTGAAAATGTTGGAAAGGATGGTTAATTAATTAAAGATTCTAAAGGCCTCAAGGCCATTTTTCTTTGGTAGGAGATGGTTGAGAGGGAATAAAGTCTTCCTATATCTGAAGGTTATATAGAGAATATGGGACCACTGTTTCCTTTCTCTGTAAAGAAAGAAAAAGAAACTACCTTGTAAAATTAGAGAGGGATGGACTTGAATTTTTAATAAAAAGATTATAAATTAACTTGAATCTTCAGATTAAAAAGCTATAAGATCTTATTCTGAAATTTCTTGCCAAAAGGCTGAAATATTTTTTTCTTCTCTTTTCCCTCTTGTTCCCATTCTAAAAATAAAAAAGTGAATCAGTAATTTAGGCATATATTTAACCTTTACAGTTTCTCCTTGCCCTCTGAAAATGATCTCATTAACAATTTGGTATTAGCTAAATTAATTCTTGGTTCTTCAGCTAGCTTACATTTAATTATTTGTAAAAGTGATTTTGTCAGTGACACCATATTCTAATGTCCAGGATACTTTCTAGTCATATATATATTTTTTGTTGTGCTAGTTTAGAAAATAAGAATTGAAGATTATAGAGTCAAGAGGACTTCATTCTTTAAAAAAAAAAAAAAAAGAAAAAAACCTGATGTGGATTAAGGTTCTCCAATTTGGATAATGACTTTAAAAGGAAACTAAATAATTGTCGTATTGACCCATCAGGGAAAAGAGTGTGTTGAGTTTTAACATTGTCCTGATTCATTAATTCCCAGTTCCCACCTATCCTGAAATATGTGTTCATAATGCTACTTGTACTTGGAATCGTGATCACAAAAAGATTGCCACAATATAATTTTCAGAATCTTCAATCTTATTTAAGTAAAACAGAGTCTTAGAACTCAGCTTGGAATTGCTTGTACTCAGTCTCATTTTAATACAGATTACTGAGCAGTCTTGGCTTCTTTTACGGTAGTTCAGCTTCTCCAAGTAAACAGATTATGGGAGATTTGAATATGAACAGTATCTAAGTGTTTTAAAGAAGAATGCTTTTAAATATGTTACTATTTTCACACGCTGGCCAGCAACTGTTTCTTGGTTGTTTTGATTTGAACTTGTCCACACCCTTTCTTTGTATTTTTCTCTTGAAACAACCTCAGAAAATACAGCATATTTGCATCCCTTTCCCCACAAGGTTACACTGTCTTGGAAGAAAGTAGTACCTCACAGTCACTAATGAGTTTATTCTGGCTGAGAATAAAATGAGATTGTTTTGACTTGGATTTGTTAATTGCTGTCAGCAGTCTCTCAGATTGATTTCTGGCAGGTTTTGCTTTAGCAAGCAGATACCCTATATACCAGCATCCATACCTACTGCTTTCAATTTGCACTGGACTGTTTTGTTGTTGTTTGTTTGTTTCTTTTGGTGACTTGTAAAATTAAAGGGAGACAGAAAATAATGCTACTGTTTAAGAAATGGAGACATAAGGACATTTCTTTACTGAAATAAAATCTGAGGTTATATGATTTCTAATTCAGTATTCTTTGGTGGTTGAAAATCCTGAAAGGGAAAGAATAGTTCTAAGTAAGGAACTGAGAGCCTTCAAGTAGCCAACTGCCTTCTTTCCTCACAGCTCAGTAACAGTCACTCTCTTGCAGGTTCTGGTGTTCCCTGCTAGTTCATTCCTCATTGAGTGAATAACCAGTGCATTTCATCCTTATTGTTTCGAACTGTTATCAACAGAGTTTTCTCTGTTGCCTATTATGGTTTCTCCTTCTGTAGTTTATAAGTAAATTACCTCACCCATGTAACCAGCCTCCTTCCCAACCAACCTCTTAAGCTGTCAAAAGCCAAGGACTGGGTTCTTTTTTGTTTGTTTGTACCACACAATGCTTAATAGAACATTTCACACATAGTAAATCATTAATAAATGGAATAAATTAATAACTGTCCCTGTTATTTTCACAAAGTTGGAAGAAGAAAAAAATGACATTTTTTTGTTATGTCGTTTTTGTTGAGAAAGAAAGAAAATAAGTAGGTAGACTATCCGGAGGACAGAGCACAAAATTATGCTCCCTTTTATTTTGTTGGCAATAGGAGAAAAATTGGAAAGGCTTTGCCTATGAAAACATGTATTTTTGACACAGAATCAAGTATATTATGCATTTTATATACTTGCAAAAGTAAAGATGTTAGATTTGATCTACTTGTTTTATTCACTCATTCACTCACTAATTCATTTTAATTTTTATCTAATGTATACATATCCATAATTTGAAGGGTCAAATAGTTCTACAACTACAATGAAAAATGAAAATAGTTTTATAAGGTTTCCCTCCATTTGCTCCTCCCCAGAGTTCAATCACTTTCAACTATTTTGGCTCATTATGTTGATTTTAAACCTATCTCCAAATAATGTGTTTTGTGACTTATTTTTTCAGATGTAAGCATTCTGTATTGCTTTCCCATTTGAGTAATAAGGATTTGGCTCTCTTGTCTTAGTCTGGCACTACTGTGCATGTATACCTTCCATCGTCCACCTATTGTAATGTTATAATTTTCTTAGCACAATATACTCAGTGTTTTTATTAATAGAACTATGTAAAAGTTTATGAAACCTTATCATGTGTGAGTAAACTATGATCATCTTTCTTCCCATGCAACATTTTGTTATTAGAGGTATTAATTTGCTAGATGCTTTCTTTGCTTTGTGTTTTAGGTTCATACTAAAAAAAAAAAAAAATTCCTAACTCTCCACTGATTGAGTAAATGCTTTCTCAAGATGATCAGATCCATCAGTTTCATATTTCTGAAAAACTCTCATGGATCTTTCTGACCTATTCAATTCAGACTCAATCTCTATATGTAGTGCACATCTATCATCATATCTCCCTTCAACCTCATCCTTTATTCTCTGCTTGATAGTCTATCCCCTGCTCTTTCTTGGTTTACTCCTTTTTTTTTCAAGTGAAGTTCATCTTTCTGTTAATTCCTGAGAAACGATGTAGGGGTAAAATTTTTATAACCATGAATATCTGAAAATGCCTTTATTCTTGTTTCACACTTGAAGGATAATTTAGTTGAGTATAAAATTCTAAGTTGGAATCAAATTTCCTTCAGAGTTTTGCAGACATTTGCCTTCTAGCTTTCAGCAGGGGCAAGAAACCAGAAGCTTGTGGTATCTTTTCTTTGTCCCCAACGTTCTGAAATTTCACAATGATGTATCCTGCTGTGGATCTATATTAATTCAACGTGTTGAGCTTTCAGTGAGCCTTTTCAATTTGAAAATGTATATTTTTTAAATTTCCTTGATTTTTTTTTTTAATAATTTATTCTCAAGTTCTAGAACTCCTACATGCCAAATGTTAGACCTCTTGAATGGATTTTCTGTATTTCTTCTCTTATTTTTTATGTTTGTCTTTTAACTCTGCTTCTGGAAAATTACCTCAACTTAATCTTCAAAATATCCTATTGAGATTCTCTTTTAGTTTCTGCTATTTTTTTTTAAATTTCTAAAAGATCTTTATTTGCTGAATATTCTTTTTTTCAGAGTATTCTTGTTTCATGGTTGAAATACCTTTTCTTTTTTTTTTTTTATTGTGCTTCAGATGAAAGTTTACAGCTCAAGTTAATTTCTCATTCAAAAATTTACACACACATTGTTTTATGACATTGGTTGCAATCCCTACGATGTGACAGCACACTTCCCTATTCCACCCCGGGTTCCCTGTGTTCATTCGACCAGTTCCTGTCCCTTCCTGCCTTCTCATCCTGCTTTTGGACAGGAGCTGCCCATTTGGTTTCGTATATTTGATTGAACTAAGAAGCACATTTCTCACGTGTGTTGTTTTTTCTTTTATAGGCCTGTCTAACCTTTGTCTGAAGAGCGTGGTTTCAGTTCTGGGTTAACAGAGAGTCTGGGGGCCATAATTTTGGGGTTCCTCCAGTCCCTGTCAGACCATTAAGTCTCGTCTTTTTATGCATTTAAGTTCTGTTCTACATTTTTCTCCTGCTCTTTTTGGGATTCTCTCTTGTGTTCCCTGTCAGGGCGGTCATTGGTGGTAGCCAGGCACCACCAAGTTCTTCTGGTCTCAGGCTAGTGGAGTTGGATGTTTCTTCTTGGACTATTTGGATTCACAGAGAAGACTTTTCAAAATGGCTGCCTATTGATGAGAAGCCTGGTTGTCAGTGTTTTAAAAGCCAAGTTAGGGAGGAAAGTGGGGTCTCAGTATCCAGTGTGAGTATGATAATATAATCCCCTCTCCTATTCCAATACCTGTGTTCCCCAGTCGAGAGATCTCCAAAGGGAGAAAGTCAATATCCTAGTTAGGTGGCGCACAGAAAGAGAGAGGGAGAAAGAGACAGAATGCGTGCTGGCATTCTGACTGCTTCAGAATTACACTGTGAACTAATCCTGACTTTTTAAGCCCTCCTCTCCCATTCAGGTCCACTTCTAGAGATTATATGATGTAAATCAGATTAATAATCCTTGACTTTTGCTGTTTCCTGCTTAGATTTTAACAGTTTTCTAGGATCTGTTCGATTCTTTACCACTTGTCCATTGAGTTTTAGCTTCCAAAATCATGACACTTCAGTTCTCCATTCTTTTTGTCCTTAATGTGTTAAGGACTCACAAATAAATGTGGTGAGATTTTAGAAGGGAAAGAAAGTTAGATTCAAGTTTTCAATCTGCCATCTTTATCTGTAAACCATCCACCCCCGCAAAAAAGAAAAAAACAACCCATTGCTGTCAAGTCAATTCTGACTCATAGCCACCCTATAGGACAGAGTAGAACTGCCTCATAGGGTTTTCGAGACTGTAATCTTTATAGATGAGACTGCCACATCTTTTCTCTCACAAAGTGGCTGGTGGGTTCGAACTGCCGACGTTTTGGTTGGCTGCCAAATGCTTTACCACTGCACCACCAGGGCTCCTTATCTTTATCAGTAAGATCAACTAATTTATATTTTCTATATAAAATGCCTTCCTAAGTGAAGTGTTTTTTTTTTACTAAAATTTTAGAATGTTTTCCATCATGTTTTATCATGCTGTGCATATGTGAAAACATGTCAGTAAATGAAATGAAAACAAAACAATTATGCATAAATACTTGCTTTAGTACCAGCTGGCTATGATAATTTTCTAAATTCCCAATAGAACCCTGGATTGCAACAATATATGTGCAAATGCTCTGTACATCCTTCCGATTCATGGCAACCCCTTGTGTGTCAGAGTAGAACTGTGCTCCACAGAGTTTTCAGTGGCTTATTTTCAGAAGTACATCACCAGGCCTTTCTTCTGTGGTACCTCTAGATGAACTTTAACTCACCAACTTTTTGGTTTGTAGCCAAATGCTTAACCATTTGTGCCACTTAGGGACCCCTTACCTGCTGGTACCTATAATGTAATCAGAGAGTATTAGAACTGGAAGAGACCCAGATTATCCTGGTCCAACGCCTACATTACGCGTATAAATCTACTTGAGTGTCAATGAACCTAGCCCAGTGGAGCATGCAGCTATAACAGGTAAAGCCAGAGCCGAACTCACTCTCCTAACTGACCATCTTACCATTCAGGTTGTGCTTGGTCATTGGCATGGAACTCTCTGGCTGAAAATCAAATTCAGCTTGGGTACTGTGAAAACTTGAGACAAATGTGCAAAACAGTATGCTAGCTGAAGAAGATCTGGTGCTAAGTCCAATTAGCTGTAGTAATTGGAATCATGCAAATGACCAGTACTACCTCAAAGTAGTCAAATGTGTGAATTGAATATTGTTAGCGACATTAAGGTTAATCATTTTTCAGTGCTTAAAGGTAAAAATAGGTTAAGTTCCTGACTTAAAGAACTTAGAATTTGTGAGACATTTGAAATCTGTTTTCCTCTTTACTCAGATAATTGTAGCAGGCAATAAAATTACAAATATGAAATGAAAGTCATGTGATTTTGAAATATATATCACTTTAAACAAATGCAGTTTCACATAAACACAACATTGGTTGTTTACACTGCAGTGAATCTTTGAGGTTAACTACCATTATTATGGATAGAATTCCTTTCAATAACAGGCTTCCCTGTGCATTAAAATAGATTCATTTCTTCTATGTTTCTCGTGTATAACTTTAAAGAAATGTACTATGTATCAGTCCCTGTCTACTCTAAGGGTTGCTGATTGGAAACTCCCCAGCAGTGCCATGAAAAAAAGGCCTGGCAGTCTGCTTCTGTAAAGATTATAGCCAAGAAGACCCTATGGAGCAGTTCTGCTCTGTAACACCTGGGGCCACCATGGGTCATAATTGATTCGCAGCAACGAGTTTGGTTTTTTTTTTTTTGAACCTACATATTATAAGAAGTAAGTTGTTCTTCATTATAAAATCTTGTGTGAGAGACTAAGTTATATAACTAGTGAATGTCTGTAGTACATAAGAAGTACAATATGATCCTCTGAATCCACCATTACTCAGACTCTCAGTATAAGATTTTATTAAGTTTGAGATTCTGCTGTTGAATTAAGATGTGACACATTTGTATTTGATAAAGAATGTAGCAAAGCATGGTCTCCGGGGACCAAAGAGAATAGGAGAATGAGTAAACATATTTCAGCAGTACCTTGGCAATTCTTTGGAGGAGGGCACCAAAAAATAAATAAATAAAAACAAATGCCTTTGGCCTCAGCCCTGTACATGAGAGACAATTTATTATAATGGTGGTAATTATGATTCCATATAAAACATGATTATGCATAGTGGTCTACAAAGAGGAACTCATTTTCAGGAGAAGGAAATTTCCTTAGAGAATGTTAAATAGATACACACACACACACACACACACACACACGCACACACACACAAAATGTAACATACTTTGGCAAGTAGGCAATGTAAATGTGGAAATTGTTCTGGTTTATTGTTTCTTTGTAACAATGAGATAATCAATATCCTGGGTCTGTGCAGTTGTTTTCAATAAAGAACACCAAATTATTTCTAAATTCAAGTTTCACATCTCATTTGTTACTTAGTTACTGTTACTAGGATGATTATATGATGCAAAGTTTAGCTTCCTGACAAATTATACAGCATTCGTTATCAAGATCACCTATTTCATGGCAGATATACTTAAAATTTCAGTTGTACACAGGCTCTTTGAGAGTCTCACCTCTTGTACTCCAAGAGTAGGTACATTTTTAAAATCTATAATACTTGCTGTAGCAATTTGGCCCAACTCTTCCCTGTGCCTTTATGGAAAGTGCCTCAGGTAACTAAAGTCCCATCCATCTGTCAAACCCAGAGCAACTGTTAAAAACTACACAACCCTTTTTTTTCTTAATTTGGAAGTTGGTTATCCAACAGCTGTTTGCAGAGATACAGGTTGAAACTTATGTAAATACTGCCATATTCCTTCAAAAATGGAATAAATCACCTTCCATATGCAGTGTGTGAATTAGCATATTTATTCTTTCATACCTGCCAAATACACATTTCCTTTGTACATGTACATAAAACAGTGGCTTGAATAGCATAAAGCTCCTAGTATATTGCATAGTTATAGGCAATATTCTATACAATGAAGTGTGTGTGATTTTTTCCCAAATATATAAAAGAAATGCCAGAAATTTTCATACAACTTGAATGGAGGACTTCATTCAGCATAAGACACAGAATTTCGATGTGGGAGATATTTCTGAGGGAATCTGCTCTGATGTCTTTTTAGTGGCTGTGAGAAAAATGACTTGGAAATACTATGAAGTATCTCATCATTAGTTTGCACCTCTAAATGAGGCCATGATATGGAAAGAAGAAAAAAAAAAGGACATGTATAAGGAGAGTTAGATTACTTCTTATCTGACAGATATTTGTAATATGGTAAGAAATTAACTACTATGCAATGCTTATGTATTCTGAATACATTCAAAAGCAGGTAGTTCATAAATATTTATATATTTCATTGGTTTTTTTCCACATTATGGGAATTGGATATTCTGTACAATTTTGGGCCCTCTTAGAGCAAAAGTTTTGTCTTGTAGTACTGTTATATTTCATAGTTCAACTGACTGTATCCTCCCAAATAGTGTTCTGCAGAATTCTAATTTTATAACTATGGAACCATAGAAAGTCTAGGTGAATTGCTTTTTTATTTTGTTTTTTTCCTTGATGAAGGACAAAATTTCATAATAAAACTTTTTTTAGGTCAGAAACATTTGAAACAATTCATTAATTATAAAATCTTAATTTCAAATCTAAGGGTACATATTTATAAAGGTACTATAAATGGTTTTCAGCATAACTTTTGGGAGAATATTTGTTTGCTAACTGGGAAATGTTTATGATTGCCAGCCTTTCTGGAAATGCAGCACCAAATGGACATGATTTTGTGGCATGACTTCTAAGCCCTTAAAAAAAAAAAAAAAAAAAAAGGTTACATTTGCTTATCTGAAATTCAGTATATTTAAATTGTGATTTTTTTATTTTATAACCATTTTATTGAGATATAATTCCCATGCTATAAAATTCACCCTTTTAAAGTGTATAATTCAGTGTTTTTTAGAATATTCACTACATTGTACAACCATACCACTATCTAGTCTTAGAATATTTTCATAACCACCCCCAGAGAAACTCCATACCCATTAGCAGTTACTCCCCATTGAATTATTTTTAATGTAAAACAGTCAACTGAGATAAATGGAGCTACCCTAAGGTGCTATAAAACCAGGGAGAGAATCACTGATCTACAAGAAAGCTTGGCTGCAAAGATTGCTCCTTTAAGTTCACTGCCAGTGACTTAATTTAGAATGATTGCTGCCAAATGCACTGTTGAACGTGATGATTTATATGCATTTACAATGGTTTTCTTCAAGATAGGCTTTAATATTTCTTAGAGGAAGCAGGGCTCAGAAAGTCGATCTAAATGGGAGGAGTGGCTGAGGAACCTCTCTAAAGCTTAATTTGCATAACAGTGCCCTCTGTTTCTATTGAGTGTGTATTTATTTGGTGTCCTTTAGGGCAGAGGGCGGTTGGGGATTGAGGGACTTTTCCTACAACTGCTTTTTGTACTTATATATTAATTTTGGGTGGTTTCATGATGTTTAATTGGAAATGACGTAGTGATTATGCGTTCGGCTGCTAACCAAAAGGTCAGCAGTTCGAATCCGCTAGCCACTTCTTGGAGACCCTATGGGGCAGTTCTTCTCTGTCCTATAGGGTTGCTATGAGTTGGAATTCACTCAACGCCAGCGGGTTTGGAAAGCCACTGCAGGCAAATGGTTAAGCACTTGACTACTAGGCAAAAGGTTGGTGGTTTGAACCCATCCAGAGGCGCTTGGAAGACAGGCTTGACGATCTGCTTCCGAAAGGTCACAGCCTTGAAAATCCTATGGAGCAGTTCTACTTTGTACACGTGGGGTCGCCATGAGTCCGAATCAACTGTAGCAACTAACAACAACAACAACAAAACCACCTCAAGACCACTTCTTTTCAAGTGTCATTTCCAGCTACGCTTTGCCCTAGAGAAGGACAATTTAATTCTTTTCTTCCTTGGACACGGAATCCCCAGTGATTACTCATTCTCCACTCTAGTTCTCCAAATGTTTTAACAAGTGTATCTGGAGCCTCCTACTTTCCTGACTTGGATGTCCTGTGTTCCCTACTGTCATCACCCACTCCCCCAGGCCCGGATCTGATTCTGACCACTTTACTTCCAACCGTGGCTGGGTGACTTGACCTAGAACTCCCTTTCTGGAGTTTTTGGAGTTTGCAACTCCATTTTTTTTTTTTTAAATCTAATTTATGAATTGTTTGTATTTTGTTCTTTTTTTTTCCCCTGAAATGTTTGTTCTTGGCAATGTTTTTCAGTTAGGGAGCAAATACCTTGAAGCCAAGTGCCTATCTGTGTACATTTCTTTGGTTATTTGGGAACACAGAGGTCTCCACAATGCTTAATGAATGCCTTGGAATGAAGTGAAAGGGCATTTTTCAACCACACAGTTTCTGATCTTGTATTAGAACCTAAGTAAAGTGCTTTAAGGTTACCTAGGGACTAAGTATACATTATTAGCTTACTAAACAGTTCTTACTTATTTGAAAATTCTTGTTCTCTGAGAGGGCAACAATAATTGGGGAATATGTTTCCAACATGCAAAATGAGTTGTATCTTTCCATAAGCAAGTTTATAATTGGGCTCCTGCAGCCACGCAGCTTCGCATATGGTACTTATGAGTCAATTAAAACACCCTAACAAGCAATTACAGGTTTATTGTTTAATTCAATTTCCACAACTCATGCTGTTCCTCTCAAAAGATGCATATATGTCAGTCAGCATGTAATAAAAAATAAGCACACACTTTCCTCAAACATTAGTTTTGAAAAACGAGGCCTCCAGATACTTTGCTCCCACACACTGTGCTCTACACAGGGAGAGACCAAACACATAGGGAAAATGAAAGCAGTTCGGGTATGGCAAGAACCGGCTTCAACTTCCAAATTGATTTATTTGGATAATAGCAAGTAAAAATGTCTTCTCTACTACTTACAGTTTGTCACAGAAATGGAATTACTACAATGTCCTCTGAATGTATGACAGTATGTGTAGTGGTTGGTTCAGCTCAGGTGATTGAAGTCCATGGGGAAGGGGCTTTGGTTTAATCTTTGAGTGGGAAGTTGGCTTGGTTCTGGTCAGGCAGGGGTGACATCAATCTCTGTGACTGGGAAGTACCTATGTTAGGTGATCACTTTCCCTGCCTCCTTATCCTACTAGGGCCCTTGCCCCTGCCCCACACCAGTGCTAGCCACTTGGGAAGAGTTGGGGAAGTCTTTCCTCCTCCCCTGAAGCCTGAGTAACTAGGCACAGACCAGCTGGGAAGACTGTATTCCAAACAGGATTTGAATAGCCATATCAACATGCATCCTAACCCTGGCCAGCTCTCCACTCTTGAACATGGGGTGGAATGTGGGAGTGGCTCATGTCTGCTGTTGCTCCAGGTGGAGGGTTCACAGCGCAGGTCTCCATAGTAGGGTCAACAGAAATGTTTGCTGTGAAAGAGTATAGAATTAGCCTTATTTTTTTTGCAAGATGTAAGACTTTCTGTATTTTCTAGCTGTTCTCATTCCATTCTCAATACCAGAATTTCTCTGAAGAAAATTTCCACTCATTCATCGGTGAATCCAGAAGTTGAGGCATGTTAATTAGATGGTAGAAAGTGGCTTTGCATTTTTCATTGTTCAGACCAACCAAAACATTGACATTTGTCCTTAGAATGTACTTTTGTGTATGTATATTCTTAATTACGTTTGGTCTAGAATAATAAATAAGTCAGCCTGTCTATTTCCCCTAAGAACACCACCACAGAGTATGGGGAGAAGAGGTCTAGTGGCAGGAAAGACAACATTAAAAAAAAAAAAAAAAACGAAAAAAACAAAAACCCTTGCTGTTGAGTCGATTCTGACTCATAGCAACCCTATAGAACAGAGTAGAACTGGCAGCCCCATAGAGTTTCTAAGGAGTGCCTGGTGGATTTGAACTGCTGACCTTTTGGTTAGCAGCTGTAGCCCTTAACCGCTGTGCCACGGGCTGACTAAATATCTGTAGGCAGATTATTTTAAGTTTACCATGGAGTAGGAGGCAAGGATTGTTAGACAACATGCCTAGGGAGAGGGTAGGTATCAGGTGCTGAAGGGCTTAGATGCTTTGCTGGACAGCTCAAGCTTTTGGTCCTTTAGTATAAGGGAAAATCCATGAGATTTTTTAAAGCTAATTTGTTTTCAGAATATATTATATTAGTTTCTTGTTGCTGCTATAACAAGTGCCACAAATTTAGTGACTTGAAACAACGTAATTTTTTCTTTTATGGTTCTAGAGATCAAAAGTCTGAAATTAATTTCACTGGACTAAATAAAGTCATTCCTTCTGCAGGATTCAGGGAGAATCTGTTTCCTTGCCCTCTCCAATTTCCAGAGGACAACTCATATCCCTTGGCTCACGGTCCCTATCTCCATCTTCGAAGCTATCAGTACAGCGTCTTCAAATCTTTTTCTTTCTGTCCCTCTGCTTCCATTGTCACTTTGCCTTCTGTTTGATCCCCGCTGCAGCCCTGATGTCAGAAAACCCTGGTGGTGTAGTGGTTAAGTGCTATGGCTGTGTCTTAGTCATCTAGTCCTGCTTTAACAGAAATACCACAAGTGGATGGCTTTAACAAAGAGAAATTTATTTTGTCACAATCTAGTAGGCTACAAGTCCAAATTCAGGGCGTCAGCTCCAGGGGAAGGCTTTCTCTCTCTGTCGGCTCTGGAGGAAGCTCCTCGTAGTCATCAATCTTCCCCTGGACTAGGAGGTTCTCTACACAGGCACCTCGGGTCCAAAGGATACGATCTGCTCCCAGCACTGCTTTCTTGGTGGTATGAGGTCCCCTATTCTCTGCTTGCTTCCCTTGATTTTTATCTGTTGTAAGATAAAAGTTGGTGCAGGCCACACCCTGGGGAAACTCCCTTTACATTGGATCTGGGATATGACCTCAGTAAGGGCGTTATACAATCCCACCCTAATCCTCTTAATGTAAAATTACAATCACAAAATAGAGGAGGACCACACAACACTGGGAATCATGGCCTAGCCAAATTGATACATACATTTTTGGGGGGACACAATTCAATCCGCGACAGGCTGCTAACCAAAAGGTCAGCAGTTCAAATCCACCAGGCACTCCTTGGAAACTCTATGGGGCAGTTCTGCTCTGCCCTATAGGGTCGCTATGAGTCGGAATCGACTCAACAGCAACAGGTTTGGAATATTGTCAGATTGGGTGCTAAGCTGCTATCATGGAGTGAATTATAATCACAATCACAATTACAATGTCCCCCAAAAAATGAGTGTATCAGTTTGGCTGGGCCATGATTCCTGATATTGTGTGATTTTCCTATATGTTGTAAATCCTGCCTCAATGATGTTAATGAGGGAGGATGGGCAGCAGTTGTGTTAGTGAGGCAAGACTCAATCTACAAGATTGGATTGTATCCTGAGGCAGTCTCTTGAGATATAAAAGAGAGTAGTGAGCAGAGAGACAGGGGGACCTCATACCACCCAGAAAGCAGTGCCAGGAGCAGAGTGTGTCCTTTGGACCTGGGGTCCCCGTGCGGAGAAGCTCCTAGTCTGGGGGAACATTGATGAGAAGGCCAACAGAGAGAGAAAGCCTTCCCCTGGAGCTGACGTCCTGAATTTGGACTTTTAGCCTACTTTACTGTGAAGAAATAAATTTCTGTTTGTTAAAGCCATCCACTTGTGGTATTTCTATCGTAACAGCACTAGATGTCTAAGACAGCTGCTAACCAGAAGTCAGCAGTCGGCAGTTTGAACCCACCAGTCGCTCCTTGGGACAAAGAAGTGGCAGTTTGCTTCCATAGAGATTACAGCCTTGGAAACCCTTTGGGGCGATTCTGCTCTGTCCTGTAGAGAGTCACTATGTGTGACAGCAATGGACACCTCAGTACAAGGGACACGTCAGTAAAAAAAGTCACAAGTTCAACTTTCTTGAGCCTCAGAATCTAGTGGTAAAGCGTATCTATGTATTTTTAAATCCTTCTTAATTCATATTGTAATTCCAATCAGATTTCTGTCTTGGAACCCTGTCTGCCATTATGGCTTCAGGCAAAGGGACAGGCAAATGCCACCTCAGGAAGGGGATGAATGTGATGCAGGAGAACCCCTTTGGAGACAGGAAGAATGAAAAGTTCTCCTCTTCTTACCAGAGTAGATGAGGGGAAGGAAAGAGTCCCCTGAGGGAGGGGGAAGTGGAGCAGAAGGAATATGTGTCCTGGCTTCCCCTTACTCAGGGCTCATGTCCTAGATGTGGAGAGTCTGGCCAAGGAAAAAGTAAAAAGCTTAATGATTGGTGCTCCATGTCTTGTTTAGAACTCTAGGAAGAGACTGCCCCACAGGAGGCCCTCAGTCCAACATGGGATGGGTCTCATTAGTGATCTGTGACCTGAGGTGACTAGGCAGAAGGAGGACTTCGGTTACCACCCCCTCCCCCCCGCCCCTAATGCTCCCTGAGTTCCCTGTGCCATTGAGAGTCTCCACAAGTTCCCACATGCCCTGAGGAGGGTGTGTAAGTAGCCCATATTGTTGTCTAGCAGGCTTAACAGGAGAACATACTCCGGACCTCCTGGGTCACTGATCATATGGGAATCAAATCCAGGCCTCAGCAGGATAGGCCCCACCAGCAGCTGTCGAGGCAGGGTGGGACTAAGACAGCTGTAGGACAATGGGTCCCTGATCAGACTGAGTGGGAATCGATAGTGAGTTCTTGAGCCTGAGATGTTAGCAATGAATGTCACCAGATAGGTAATCATCAAGGGAGCAATGGTCACTATTATTGCAGAGGCTTCACGAAGATGGGAGGCCTCTGCTGGCTGCCACAGACACTCAGATGCCAACATGGGGAGAAGAAGGGAAAATGGTTGAAAAAAGTGACTGCGCATTTACCTGAAAAGAACTGTTTAAACAGAAAGAAAACTAATGAAGATGGCCAAAACTGAAATAACATTAATTAGCATCTTTAACTTTCCTGTTCACCTAGCAGGACGGGAGCTCTTAAGAAGATTGCAGCAGTCCATAATGAAATACAGAAGCTATCTTTTCCTTGCACATTGGAGCATACTGCAGTTCTGATCGTAAATGTTGCAAGAGGCGCCCTGGCCTGGCCTCTGTGCCCTAGAGGCCCTGCTGTGGCCTTCTTCCAGCTGTGTTTCTTCCCATGGGTGGAACCTGTGAGGCAGATGGAAGCCCCATTAATATCCATACTACCCTACCCAGGCCCCTATCTAAACTCTGCCCAGCACTCAGCATCCTGGAATTCCTTGCCCAGGGTCTCTGAGCCAGCTTCCTGGACTTGTGGAGGCCTCCTTCCTGAGTCAGACCTTCGAGGAAGGATGATTGCATTGTTTTGTATAGTGTCACAGAAGCATCATCTCCACCAAAAAGATATGTTGAAATCCTAACCCATATACTTGTGAATGTGACCTTGTTTGAAAATAGGGTTTTTCCTTTTGTTGGCAGTTAAGTTAAACAAGGTCATATAGGAGTAGGGTGGATCCTAATCCTAATCCCTTCTGAGTGGTATCTAATAAAAGGGGAGAAGAGACAATGAAACAAGGTCATGCACAGAGGAAGACACCATGTGAGGATCTACAAGCCAGAAGCTAAAGGAGACAAGGGATGATCTTCCCCTAGAGCTGACAGAGAGAGAGCATGGGCCTGCTGTCACCCTGAATTCAGACTTCCAACCTCCAGAACTGTGTGATTAAATACCCACTTTGTGGTATTTTGTTATGGCAGCCTTAAGAACTGAGACATGTATACTCAGGCCTAAGGGATGGCCAGGAGGTGGATGATTTGGGAATTCAGCTTGGGGGGTAGAGCCCTGCAGAGTCTGCTCACTTGAGCTTGCCCCCTCCTGATGCAGAATCGAGCTGGAGTGAGAAGAGAGGGGGGCAGGCCAGGGACTCAGGGCTGGGGATGATAAACCCTGCACAGCCGCAGCCCAACCCGAACCCCATGTCATCCCAGAGTTCTACACTGGGACCTGGCTTTCCAAGTCATTAGCAAGATTTATCTGTTAAAGCTGGAGAATAGAACTGGCATTATTACACATTTATTAATTTGATTTATAAATTTTAACTCTGTAAAATTGTAGTCTATGGTCTAACACAAACTTAACTGATAACTGACCCACACCCACACGTTAGGAGCAGCCTAGGGTAGGGTTATTAAAGTAGTGACCTCGCTATGCAGACGCTGAACCTGTAATTTTAAGTGTATGAGCCCTGTGAAGGGTGAAATAAAAGCTCCTGTTGTTGTTAGGTGCTGTCCGATTGGTTCCAACTCATAGCAACCGTATGTACGAGAGAACAAAACACTGCCCGGTCCTGCGCCATCCTCACAGTCTTTGCTACGTTTGAGCCCATTGTTGCAGCCACCGTTGTCAGTCCATCTCCTTGAGGGTCTTCCAGAGTAAATTGCAAGGGAAGGAGGGCAGCCAATCACAGTGTTTATTTCTCTGCACGTATGTCAAGGTGTTCCAAGCTCACGCTGGCTCATGCGGTTTCCCCTGGACCCTTCCTAAGCATCCTTTGGGTGTCCATTTACAGGAAGACTTCTCTCGCTTCCCTGGGGCTAAGGCCCCAGCAGTGTGCTCTGGCAGCCCCTTGAGTGTGTTGAAATGTTATTTCCATGAAAGTTTTTTCTTTCACTTCTGTATCCCAGGCCACTAGGGCAGCCACTGACTTCCAGAGCTTGTCGTGTAAATGTTTGCCAGTCCGAGCAGTTGTTGCCCACCATCGTGGTTCCTGAATGTGCATTCAAATTGAGCACTGCTCCTGAATTGAAGCCGCTTGCTATTGCAGGACGGCGAGTCTTACATTGATAGAGCCCTTCTAGTTTTCTAGTATGCCACCCCCACTTCTGGGAAATCATGACCTCTTGAAAGAAATTCTTTCTGCCCTTTCTCTTCAACTATTAGAGTTGAACTCTGGTCAGAAGCAGCTTCTGGAAAGTAATTTGGGTGTCCTTGGTGAAGGTGATGAGCACTGACAGATCTGAGGTAGCAGCCTTCACCACTTATTTGGTCTTCCCTGGCAGGACATTATCATTTCTTATCATGAAGCCACTAACCCTTGCCTTGTTTATATCATAATTGAAAAGAAGAAAAACTTATCACAGCGTGTCTGACTGTTGGAATTTAGAGGTGACAGGGGGCAGAAACACCAACCATTTAGTCATAGTTAATAATCTGCTGATTTTAGTCATCATTTAAGCCTAAGAAGGCTGCCTGACCATTTCACATTAATGGCAGTTCTTAAAAAAAAAAAAAATTAACTGTCAGACACAGTGAGAATTCATATAGACCCTTGCTTGGTTTCTTTTGCTGAGTTCTCAGATAATTTTACATTTCATGCCATAACATTCCTTTTCATACTGCTAACACTGAAAAATATCAGATAACAAGGGAAAACAATTAGTAACTCTTCTCCCCACTCCAAACTCCCTTATTGCCAAGTCTCACTTTATGTAGTAATTAAGAGAAAAATGAAGTGCCTAAAGTCAATTCCATGTGTCATGTACATTGCTAGGCACTATGAATAGAGCGATGTGACCTTGGACATTAAAGAGATTATTTGGCGGGTTCTAGGTCACCCTACCATACCCATTGGCCAGACAACTGCTCTTACCAGAGAGCCCTTGTCTGAGCTGCTGGGCTCAGAAACCTGCTTCTCCTTCGTTACTGAACAAGGATGTCCGGTTGTCCCAGGCAGCTACTCTGAGGGCCGTATGCCCAGAGCTTCTGATAGCTGTGACTCCGATAATGCTGAACAATGAGGTCCCGCTAGAGCTATTTGGAATAATTTTATCTGGGAATAAAATTTTCCCCCAGTGAAGACTGTAATATTCTAAGAGTAATAAATGAAATATAATTAACCATTAAGCATGGAACTGCCACTCAAGCAGTTCTGCCCAGATAGAGATATTTGGAAGAAAGGGTCAGAAATAACTGCCCTTGCCCTTTCCTAATGGAAAAGAACCTTCCCTCTGGTCGGATAGTGCAGTACTTGAAATACCCCTTATGGATCTGCTTAGAGGCAGGGCAGTTATGGCACCGGGTTTCCTCAGAGAAATAATGCATTGGGTAGCTAGTGTACTTGCAGGTTTGAGTGCCTAAGGTGGAGAAGTTGAAAAGAAAAAGAAGGCACCAAAAGAGAAATATTTTCTCTAGATTGTAGCCTGCAAATGATTTGCTATGATCTAAGGGACCCAGACTGAGTTCAACTAAATAGCAGCAGTCTGACAGATCAATTCTCTATAATGGCTTCATTTGTAGTGATTCTTTCCACACTTGAAAAGAAATTAGATTCCTGAACTTGAAGAAATCTGAGAACCATAAGTCCTGGTCTAAACTGATGATTGCATGATCTGTAGTGTGTCAGTTGCCGCTCACCCGTGGGTTACCAATAAAAGATCCTCAGTGTCCATAGAGAGCAGTGGTCCTCAGGCTAATATGGCTATTGTCAAACTGCATGCGACATCTTTGTGTGATTTCTGTGCCCCTTAGAGACCTCTAATGTCTTTGTTAGACAGTGCTACTAACCAGATTCTACAGGAGTTATGGGTCTGATTTGCTCTGCACAACCCTGTTAATGTAGTAAATGTATTTAGGGTGTGTCCAATCTATCAGTTCATTAATGGTGATTATGAATGTAGTGCCAGAATTAGGAGACAATTCAACCAAGGTTTTCTCCTCAACTTTATCCTTTGGACTCTGAGATTGAACAAGGAACCAATATTGTGTGGAGAATGATAGTGTGTCATGGATAAATGCCTGGAGAACTATGAGCTGGCTTGTATTCAAAAACAACTATAAAGGATAATTATAATAATTAATAGCATTTATTGACCCTTTAGTGTGTACCAGACACTGTTTTAAGAATTCTCTTATTATACCCATTTTAAAGATAAGGAGACTAAAGCATGAAGAATCTAAGTAACTTATTCCAGTTGATATAATCCCTAGGTATTTGGCATTGGAATTTGCACTCATGCTGTATGATTGCAGTGTCTGTGAACTGCATCATGCGCTGCAGCTATTCTTTCTCAATTTCTTCTACTTTTCTTCATTAATGCAAAAAGTTCAAGTTTGCAATGTAGACTTTCATAAATCCAGGGTATTCTAATTTAAGTAGTTTGTAAAACTTCAAAATAACATTGAGTTTGTGTTTTATCATCGTCATCTAAACTTATTCAGAAGGAATGATAGAAAAATGAATTAAAATATTCTAAATGATTTATTGTCATTGGAAAAAATCTTTGTATTCATTTAGAAGTTCAAATTTCAAATAGCCGTGCTTTTAAAAAGTATTTTAAAATTCCTCTTTCATGTTATTCAGTACATTGTGATAGTGGAAAAAAAATTCTTGGCAAGATGAAAATCCTCTAAATTGACTTCAAATTGGTTATCTAAACAGGAAAATCAAATAGCATGGGCTTGTACCCTACTTAAGATAAAGTATATTGCTGTATTCATCATTAATGACTGTAATATTCCAACAAAGAAAATGCAGTCGATGTTGGCTTGTTGTGCAATGGATTTTGTCCCTAGAATATGGATTAAAAAAAAAAAATTCAAAATGAATGGATAGTCCCACCAGCTGTGAAGCAGATTTACAGACTAGAAGTGTTATGTGCCCTTCTATTGTCATCTTAGCTAATTCCTTCATCCTAAAATATTACATGAGTTTGGCTTCCACCAGTTCTAAAAAAGTTAGATTTATGGTATTTGGATAAACGTGTTCTCTGTTACGCTCAGAATAAAGAAAGGAATTTAGAATAAAAGAAGAATGAACAACTCACAGGAAGCCCTATGTACACTCACCCTGTCTTAGGAAAGTTTGCATAAGGAGTCATCAACAGTGTTGAGCCTAAGCTGTGGTCTCATTATTCCCTGTAACATGATAGTTTTCAATAGCTATGATAAAAATGATCCCTAGCTGTAGATTCTTTAGGGTAACGAACTTAGAAATATCCATTAATACACACCGTGTCCAAAAGCACCATGCCCAATGTTAGTGGCCAGGGGACAGACTGGGTCAGATTCACCTGGAATACTTAAAGACAAAAACATTCCTGGACTTCTCCTCCAGAGGTGCTGATGCAGTAGGTCTGGAGAGATGCTGTGGAACCTGTATATTCTCATAGGCACCCTGGTTAGGAATCAGTCTAGAGCAGTAGTCTTCCCCAGGGAACATTTGTCAATGTCTGGAGACGTTTTTGGTTGTCGCAGCCCTGGGTGTGGTGGCTACTGGCATCTAATGGGTAGGGACAGGGATTCTGCTAAATACTCTACAACGCACAAATGCACAAGACAAACCCATACCACCCGCAATTATCCAATATCAAATGTCAACAGTGCTGAGGTTGAGAAACACTGGTCTAGAGAAAGTAAATGTGAAGGTACATCCTCAGGGAGCCCGAAATTAATCAGAGTGAATAAAAGATTCACAGAAAATATCATGCACTCATGATTAAATAAAAGAAGTGGCATTAGTCCAAAGAATCAAATAAAAAAATTGAAATTTCATAAATATATTGCCTCAAGATTATTAGTTATTTTATCTTATGACTAGGGACATTCTAATTGAAAAAGTATGTGAGAGAAAGTTTAAAGAGTTATCTGCAGCTGGTAGGGTATTTGTAATTGGAATTATTTGGCTACATTATGCTTGTGCATAAAAAAAAAGATTAAAAAATTCTAACATAAATTCCTTAAATACTGACTGTGAATTGAAAATAGAACCATGTCTGTAAGTGCCATTAAAACAGGCAAACACACAAAAATCAAATCCAGGGATAGGTCATATGGTTTGTGAATGTTTTTGTCCTTTTTGTCCTCATCTTAAACTCTTACAGATTATCCTTCCTAGTTTTATATAACTGCTGGAGATCAGATGCTCAGAAACAGGACATGTAATAAATTTCTGGAAGTTACTTTGTTTGCTGTCAATGCAGGGCTTAAGTTAATAATGAAAACCAATTAAATCCTCAAATACCTCCAATGGCAACAATAAAAATGTAATTTCCAGAAAGAAATAAAGTTAGCTATGTTGAACACCTTGTGCAATCACAAGGATAACCAAATTTTCAAACATTCTGCTATTTTATCAAAGAACCAGCAGCTGAATGATTTAATCAAAATAACAAAAGAATCTGTGCTCTTTTTAGCTGTCTCTTGTGTTTCTGATGACAACCAGTTGGCAGAAATGATGGAGTGCCTCAAGCAGACAAATGGCATGCCTCCCCTTGTGCAAGAATGCACAGTCCCATGTCGGGAGGACTGCATCTTCACTACCTGGTCCAAGTTCACGCCCTGCTCAGCGAACTGTGAAACAACCCGGAGTAGGCAGCGGCACCTCATAGGTAGGGTATGCCTTTTACTTACAGGTCTTGTGCGACGAGTTGTGGACCTCTGAACCTCCCAAGTAGAATATAAACTTCAGAAGAACAGGAATTTTTGTTACATTTGTTTGTTTTGCCTTTTTTCCCCCTCTGCTATGTATTTTTAAGGAGCCCTGGTTGCCAAATGGTTAAGCACTCGGCTGCTGTCTGAAGGGTTGGCAGTTTGAACCCCCCACCGGTTCCCTGGGAGAAAAGGCCTGGCAGTCTGCTCCTGTAAAGATTACAGCCTAGGAAACCCTATGCAGCAGTTCTTCATATAGGGTCACTATGACTTGGAATCAAGTCAACAACACAACAATAACAAATGTATCCTTAGTACATCTACTTGGCATATAATATGTCCTCAGTTAATATTTGTAAAATGAATGAAAGATGTAAATCATTTTATAGCTACAAAGTTCCTCTCTATGTGGTGTTATAATCTTTGTAGTCATAAAAGTCAATTTACCCATCTTCTTTTGAGTAGTTGATGACAGATTTTCTGGTGGTTTTTCATGCCAGCATCTCAGCAAACTTGAAAGCAAACCATCACTGATTTGGAAAGATCATCAAAGACAAGTATAACCTATACCATTGTCTTTTGCCATTATCTTAGAAGAAATTTGATATTTTAAAATTATAGTAGTGTGTGGCAAAAATCACACTGCATATATAAAATTTCCTTTTGTAGTAATATTATTAATTATCAGTTATGTTTAGATCTGCAAAATTAATGAAAATTAAAGAAATTAAGGTCCTAGAACAATTTTTGCCTACACTGTACAAATAATTGATGCAATAGTATATTTTACTGCTTGTCTAGATAAATCTGCCAGACCTTCTCTTAACTGTGTGTGTATTTGTATATGTAGGAAAACTTAATTTGGAGAATTGAGAACCAAAGGAAAAATGCCAAAATAATCATTGAAATAATAAGATTGGCATTGACATCCTTGAAGAATTAAGCACAAATGACCGCTTGTTTTCATGAGCAGTTCAAGTGCTAATTCTCTTGGTTTTAAGACCCTTGTAGACGAACATTTTCTTTCTTTCCTCCTGTCTTTCTCTCTTTCTCTTATTTGCTCCTTCCCTTCTCCCTTCTAACATACATGGCGGTAAATGGATAGATTTAGACTCTAAGACCACCTAACTCTTTCTGTCTTCAACACACACACACACACACACACACACACACACACACACACACTCACACTCACTCACTCACACACAGGCACATAGACACACATACAAACCACTCCATTGCATAGGGAGGCCATCTAGGTGTTTTGCTTTTTATTTATTTATTTTCATTTTTACCAAGACACTTTAATTCGCTGTCTGGGTGTTCCTTGTGTTATACCAAAATCAGCCCTGGAGATCATCACAGGTTTTAGAGTAACTGACAATTAGATAAACTATTTATACAGTGCTCAAAATAATCCATAAGATAAAAAATCTATCTGGGTTATTAAAAATTATGTATTATTAAAGGAATGGAATAACTGTTACAAGCTAACATATACACATTTAATATTCACTAGTAGTTTTGTGGTTTTTGTGGGATCAGCCATAAATTTCTTTTTGACAGGAAAAGTGTACATATCTTTAGGATTGTACTAGGTATTGATTGTTTTAGCAGTAGCTGGTTCTGAATTCAAAAATTAATGCTGATTTTGATTAAAATGTAATCAAAGTAGAGAACCACTGATAATTTGTTTCGTATTGTGAGAACGATTTCTGCATTAACTAACTTGCTTATAATCCTTCTTTGAACCGCGATGCCATATAATTAAGATGGATAACACAGGTGTAGAAGACAGAATATTTGTACTACCAGTAACTTTAAGTTGCCTTGTAGATGAACATTTTTTCCTCCTCTTGCTCTTTCTCTTTTTTCCTCCCTCTTTCCCTTCTCCTTTCTTCTTTTTTTAACTTCCTTTTCTCAACTATTCAATAAACATTTTTTGTTTAACATTTATATATGGTAGTCCTTGGGAATATCACAAGGCAATAGATGAACATGATCCTAACTTAAAGGAGTTTTATAGTCTAATGAGAGATAAAGACAGATTTTTATTACAGACAATTACAATGCAGTGTAGTACTTGTTATAATAAGTGTTGTATAAGGTGTTATATTAGTTTATTATTGCTGCTGTAACAAATTACCAGAAACTTGGTGGCACAATACACCCAAATTTGTTCTTTTACACTTATCAAGTCAGAAGTCTGATACATGTCTCATTAGGCTAAAAGCATGGTATTGGCAGGACTACATTTCTTTCTAGGAATGTAAGGAAGAATCTATTTCCTTATCTTTTCCAGCTTCTAGAGGCCATCCACATTCCTTGGCTTGTGGCCCTTTTCCTTCGTCTTCAAAGTTAGCTGCATTGCATCTCTCTGATCATTCTTTCATAGCCATATCTCTCTTTTGCTCTATTCAGCAAGGAAAAATTCTCCCATTTGAAGAACCTGTGATTAGGTTTTCCACCTGAAAAATACAAGATAATCTCCCCATTTCCATAATCTTAATCATATCTCCTAAATCCCTATTGCCATGTAAACTAACATATTCACAGGTTCTAGGGATTAGGAACTGGACATCCTTGGGGAGCCATTATCCTGCTTATCACAAGTCATGCAAATACAAAAGAAGAGCACACCTTCCAATCCCACAATGTAGGTGAGTGAGTTCAAGGAAAGCTTTCTAGATCTATTAGCTTGGGTCTGAAGGACAAGTAGGCATTAACTAAGCTAAGGAGGGAGAGTAGAACTGGTAATAATGTCTGGAGTAGCACATTCAAAAGCCAGGAGACAAACATGTAATTTCTAGGAAATGAAAGATTCTAGGCATGGCTGGATTGTAACACACCAGAAGCAGTGTGGTACAGTGTAGGCAGGGGCCAGATACTAAGGGCTCAGTTCCTTGAGGACCATGGTAAGGAGTCTGGACTTCATTCCATGAACTTTGGGAAGTTACTCAAGAATTTTATGTATACAAGTAATGTGATCAAATTTATGTCTTTGAAAGCTGGCTCTGACTACAGTATGAAGAATAGATTGGAGGGAGTGAGGTATGGGGGCAATGAGATTTTAGAGCAAGATGTGGTAGAAATCTAGACTGGAGATTTCTGGATGTGGAAGTTAAATATGGTTGGTAGAAGTTGGAATGGAAATAAATGGACTAATTCAGGATATATTTAGGAATTTGAAATTATATGTCTTTGTCATTAAGCAGATGTCGGGGGCACAATAGAAAGAGTTAGGTGTGATGTGTCAGTTTTCGACTTGACCATGTTGGTATAATTAAGAAATACAGAAAGAGAAAGAAAGATTGTGGTGAAAAGAGGATGAGTTGGGGTTTTGCCAGGTTGTGTTCTATTGGACTTTTAGGTGCAGATTTATAGTCTGTGAGTCAGAAGCTTTGGAAAGAAATCTGGACTGAAGATAATAATTTGGGATTTAAGAGATACAGATGGTAATTTAAACTCTTGATGTGGGTGAGGGTGTAGGATCAGAAGAGAAAAGAACCTAGGGCAGCACCCTGAGGAAACTCATCGGTTAAGAAAGGTCTAGAGGGAGAAGAATTCACCAAATAAATACATAAATAAGTAAGGTATGGCCAAGGAGGTGGTGTGGGCATGGTGTGAGAGTGAGAGAACAAAAAGTGCAATATCGTGGAACTCAGTGTTTAAAGAATGAAGATGTGATCAGTGCTGAGCAATAAATCATGAAACATAAGGAATAACATAATTCTTGGGATTTTGTTTGTTTTGTTTTATAGCTTTGGCAAGAGTGATTTCAGGAAAGTGGTAGACTCAGAATTCAGGCTAAAATGGGTAAAGAAGAGAGTTGGACTTGAAGAGATGGTGTTGGGGAGGCTCCACGGTACTTTAGAGAAGTTTGGGGCTGCGAAGAGCTAGAGACTTGAGCATGTTGAATGCTGACAGGAAGGAGCCAGTTACCACCTGTAATATACAAGCAGTCCCCGGGTTATGAATGTCCAGTGTATGTACAACCCATAGTTACCAACCAATCACAGTAAAGCCTATTATATTAAAAATTTGAAGTACATACAATAGTACATAATAATAAACAGGTGCTAATTTGCTATGTGCATCAAAACATTATTATTATTATTACTGTATTATTATGTTAAAGATGTTTTAGTGTTTCTGGAAGTGTTTCTTTAATGTTTTTTATTCAAAGAAAGGTAAACTATATACTGAGACAAACATTTGACTAACATTAGATACGAACCATACCCAACTGCTCCAGCTTACATACAAATTTCACTTAAAGACAGATTTAGGAATGGAACTCATTTGTAATCTGGGGACTACCTGTAGAGTGGTCCTCCCTTATCCCAGGGGATACATTCCAAGACCTCCTGTGGATGCCTGAAGTTGAGGATAGTACTGAACCATATATATACTATAATTTGTCTTATTTATACGTATCTATGATAAAGTTCAATTTATACATTAGGCACAGTAAGATATTAACAACAATAACTAATAATAAAATAGAACAATTATAACAATATACCATAATAAAAGTTATGTGAATGACGGAGCAGTACTGTGCAAGATTTCATCATGCTATGTACTCATTTAACACTTTCGGACCAAGGTTGACCATGGGTAACTGAAACTGCAGAGAACGAAATGGCAGATGAAGGGGGGCTACTATATATTTCAACCAGTAAATTCTCAAGGTCAGAATGGAGGGTTATTCCAAGTAGGAGTCCCTAATGGTGGAGGGAAGTGAATACATCCTTCCAGAGGAACAGAGGTGTGGCTGAAGCTACTCTCAGGTTCTTTCAGGTTCTATAGGCATCTTTCTTATTTACTGGGGCGTAAGCACTATGGCAAACCCTAGAGTCAATCATCTACCTACAATGATTATCAGACTCTTGTGATGTAAACCATCTGATAATGAAAAAGTAGCCCATGCTGCAACTTGGATCTGACATTTCCAAAACAGCCATAAAGACTGAATATAAACCAATAAAGCTGCCAGCTTTTTTTTATAACTAGCCCAGACTCTAGCTAATGAATCACTAATGAGGAAATAAAATGTGGAATTATTATATCTAGGAAAAAGTTTAGTAATCTAGAGGAAGTATGTTGGTGGCAAAGTTGAATCAAGTTACAGGCTGACTTGAATCCACTAAAAAAAATGATCACATATTCACAGCTGTGAAAAATGATTCTGTCATTGTCATTACTCAAAGTTGGGATCTCAGCTAAAAGTTCCGTCAAAGTCATTTGGTGAGGTACAGTCATTCTAGACTACTTAAGTTAAAAGGGTTTCTTAAAATGGAAGTCATAGCTTTCTCTCAGTTTAAATGATCCATCATGATTTGAACGTTTATTTGAATTTATTGTTTGTGTCAGAAATTGTCAGCTGCCTGATAGCAGAATTTAAAATGAATTCAACTTTGTCAACTACATTCCAGTGACTCCCACCCCAACCCCAGGGCCATTCTTTGGGAGAATATTAATTTGTTTCTTGAATAAATGTTGTTGTTGTTAGCTGTGTTAGTCAAACCATTGTGATCCACAGGGTTTTCATTGGCTGATCTTTCAGAAGTAGATTGCTAGCCCTTTATTCCTAGTCTATTTTAGTCTGGAATCTCCCCTGAAACCTCTTCAGCATCATAGCAACACACAAGCCTCTATTGACAGACAGATGGTGGCTATGCATAAAGTTCATTGGCCAGGTTTCTAAGCCCGGTCTCCTGCGTGGAAGACAAGAATTCTACTACTGAACCACCAGTGCCCTCACTGAGCAAATAAACTCTATTTTTAAAAAATTACTTGGAAAAGAAAAAAAGATTACTGCTTAATACTTTTGTTTCTTCGTCAACCATTAATTTCAAGGCAAATGGATGCAAGATTTCACAGTTTCACTGAGAGATGCTTCCATTGTCCAAGAATTTACTCCCATGGCAAAAAAAGAGATAGAGATATAGGTAGAAAGATAACCATAGGTAGAAAGGGTGAGGGGAGAGAGAGAAGGCTTCATTTTATTTAAAGTTTAATATTTTACGAACTTGTAATTACAAAAATGTGAGTAACTTTTAATAAAACAGCAGATATGAAATTAATACATCCATATCTCTTATTGGAACAGGGAAAAGCAGAAAGAAGGAGAAATGCCAGGATACTGACCTGTACCCTGTAGTTGAAACGGAACTGTGCCCTTGTGATGTATTTATATCCCAACCTTATGGAAACTGGTCAGATTGCATTCTTCCGGAAGGCAGAAGGGAGCCTCAGCGAGGATTGCGGGTACAAGGAGACACCAAAGAATGCGGAGAAGGTGTGCGCTTCCGAACGATAGCCTGCTCAGATAAAAATGGAAGACCCATTGACCCCTCCCACTGCAGCAGCTCTGGTAAGGAGATGGATGAGGAGAAACAGATGAGAACGTTGACGTACAGCCTAGGAGGTTTTCCCAAGCTCCAGGACTAGTAATTTTGTTTGTTAATAATTGTTTTAGTTCTCCTTTGTCAATAACACAATAACACTCTGCCTCTCATAAAATATGGACATGTGGAATGTACACATGCAGATCTCAACGTTTATCTGAAGTGTGATTGTTTTGGATCCTTGACTCACCTCACTCTATCCTTAACCTTTGTTTATTGGCTATCTGTATATTGGCAGGGAGCAAGGTTTCTCTGCTTCACTGAGAAGACCAAAGCCCAGTACAGATGAACGTATTTTATGGAATTCTTTGGTGCCCTGAAATTATACATAGAAAACATGAGACCTGAGTATCTTCCAATGTAATTAACAATGCGCCAATGAAAAAGTTGATTTCAAATGTTTTATAACATAATATATAAGTACACCTAAATTAATACAATAAATCTGTAGAAAAGAAGCTAGCAAATGAGCTAGGAGAGTTTTTCAAGATGTTAATCAGGGAGAAAATTATATTTTTGAACCTTAGTTGGGAGAATTTGAAAGATACGGATGAATGGAGAAAAGAATAAAAGTTGATACTGCTGAGGTGAAGGTTTATGGAGGAGGCTAAGACTAATGACTGAAATAGAACTTATGAATTTTCTGTCATACTTTTCCATTTTTATTACCTTTTTAATTAAAAGACCAACAAAATTTAAAGAAGAATGTGGATGGAGGGAATTTATGCTTAACTGGAGAACTCAGGAAACAAATGGATAGATTTTAGTTTTAGTCATCAAGATGTTATGTATTGATAAGCTTTCTCATTAATACCAGAAATGGCGAAGTGAACTGGGTGCTGATGGACAAGCCACAGGGAAATGATGGAGTCCTTCATTATTGCCAAATGTATTGCCCTGTTTTTATTTAATACATACTCATTCAATATATGAATGCAATTTAAGGTTTAATGATTTTTTAATTAGTACCAATATTGTGCTCTATCTGCTCCCCAGACTAGTTAATAGAATTGTTTAATGTGATCTGACCTCCAGAAACATTAAATACATCGCAAGCAAGTAATGAACCCATTTTAAAGAAACCAAAGCTGAGTGACTTTAATCTTAGTTTTCAGCTTTTGTATGTATATTAGTTGATTTAGCCATTCATTTAATCAAAATCTATCTATTGAGCACCTGCTGTAAACCTGGTCCTTTTCTATGATTTGGGTCTACATTTATGGGGAAATCAAGAACTTCTAGAGTTTGTTGTTCAGTGGGAGGATAGAAATAAAACAAATGAATAAAAGGAATTTCACTTTTTATTAGGTCTCAGTGTCATAAGCTAAGTTCTCTAGAGAAGCAAAACCAGTGAAGTGTATTTATATATATACACACACACACATATATACATATATGTGTGTGTGTTTGTGTATAGATATATACATATGTGTATGTATGTATATATATAGAGAGAGGGAGAGAGCGATTTATCTTAAGGAAATGGCAGTTGTAGAGGCTGGCAAGTCCCAAGTCCATGGGCCAGGCATCAGGCTGGAGGCTTCTCCTGACTCATGTAGCTGCAGGGGCTGATAAACCCAAGATTGGGAGGTAAGATGGCAGGCCCCTGGGTCACAGGCTATGGAAGCTGATGAATCGAAGATTGGCAGGTAAGCTGGTAGGCTGCAGGCTCACAGGCTATGGAAATTGACAAATCCTGAGATCAGCAGGCAGTACAGAAGGCCATTGGCTCAAATCCTAAGAACTGGAGGTCAGATGATGACAAGCCAGATGCAGGATCCAGAGCAAGCAAGTGAACTTTGTCAGAACGTCTGTATGTATATGTTGGATACAGGCCACTCCCCCAAGGAAACTCCCCTTATAACTGACTGGCTGATCACATCAGATCATATCATGGAGGATGACTACATCATTATGTAACTGCCAAATTGCATCATTATATAACTGTGAAACTACATCATTACATAACTGCCAAGTCACTGAGAATCATGGCCCAGCCAAGGTGACGTGTGCAGCCTTAACCATCACACCTGAGATGCTGAGATAGAAAATATTTAGACAGGTTTTAAGGAAGTCCCCACAAATTATATTAACCTGAGATGTGAAGGGTGAGAAAAAGGCAGATCACAAGATACGATACAAGATCATTTCAGTCTATGGAACAAGCATGTCCAGGAGATGTAAGGTAGGAAAGAGACAGATGTTCATAGACTCTAAGGCAAGTCCTAGATGTGCTGGCAAAAATGAAAGGATGCCTTGGGGCTTGAGTATAGGGAATAAGGGGGAGTTGTGTGAGGTGAGGTTGAAGAAATACGTGGAATCTTGAGGGACAAGGTAAGGAGTATGGATTTCATTTAAGTGCAATGCAATGCTTAGCATGGAAGAGCTTTAACTGGGACATAAAGGGTGGGTAATGTGATCCAATTTGGATTTTTAAAAGATTGCTTTTGACTACTGTGTGTAGAATGACTTAAAAGGGGCAAAGGCCCCATTAGGAGATTATTGTAGTAGTTAGACGTGATTGTAGGTTAGACTAAGTTGGTGATAGTAAAGAGAGAAGTGTTATTAAGATATAATTTGGACATAAAATTGACAAGATTATTCTAAATGCCAGGTATCCTTTTTATGTATTAGCTATAAGTCACCTCTAATTTTTCATGTGTATGTTCTTTTCTTTATTTAGAAACTAGTCATTTCAGGTTAGAAATGAAAATGTCTTCAAGGAAGAAGGTCATTGATAACTGAACCACTTTGCAAAGCAATCATAAAAGCTATTAGGGAGTTGGAAACATTTTTCCGAAATGAAAACAATCCTTTGTTGCTCAAGATTTACCTTAGACTCATCTTTTTTTTTTTTTGATATTTGTGTTAAGATACCTTTATAGTACAGTCTATAATTTATGTCACTGTTAGGGGTATGGGACACAGAAATCTATCAAGGAAAAAAAGTTTACTATTAAACACATAATATGTATGTATATACATATCTATATCTATCTATCTATCTATATATATATCCCTGAATTAACTCACTATTAAAATTTCCATTTTATTCATGGATAAACTGAGGCACAAAGCAGTGACCTCAATCTGGCTCTCCTGATAAGAAAAGTAAATATTTTGCTCTTTTAAATACTTTTATGTGGTCCTTGTCTTCTGTCTGCATTTGGGGGACACAGTGGGACTCCCCAGGATGACATCAAGGAGAATTCCTCATGAGAATAATTATTCCTCACGCTGAGGTATCCTACGTTGCCCGTGGTGGTACACAGGCCATGTAATTTAGGAAATTCTGAAATATTCCTTCTAATGAATTCTGTGAATGATTCAAACCACAGATTTTTAAAGCCAAATCTATTTGGCTTTAAAAAGTAAAGCTGCATTTCAGTAAAAGAAAAAAAAAAAAACTTTTTTAAAAATGTGAGTTTATGTCTGTGTTTTGTCACCAACTCTTAGTTACTGATGAGGTTCATCACTGCCTGATGCCAAAGCATGATGTCTTTCCCACCTGTGTGACATCAGGTCAGATGTTGCCTGGTTTAGGCAACACAATAGCATGTGCCAAAATTAGGATATTGATATGACTGACTTCCAACTATATCTTTTATCCCAGTGATCTTTAGTAACCAAATAACAGGATATAAAAGCACCCACTCAACACACTGCATTCTTTCCTCTTTTCTCCTTCATCCTGTCCTCACGTTCATCCCTCCCTTCATTCTGGCCTCTGCTCAAATATCAGTTTACATCAAGTCGTTCTCTGACCCCACAAATAAATCAATCCACCTCATCATTTCCTATTCCCCTTATCATTTTTAATTTTCTTCATGGCACTTATCCGCCACCTGACATATTATGTATTTACTTTTTTGTTATTATTGCTTAATATCTCTCTTCCTCCACTAGAATGTAAAGCTCTAAGAGGGTGGGTGTTTTTTGTTTGTTTGTTTTTGCTTTTCCATTTCCAACTGCTGTATCCACAGCACTTAGGATAGTACCTGAAAGTCAGTAGGTATTCAAAACATATTTTTGAATGCATGACAAAATCATCAAATCTTAAAAATTTTGACTCCTAAGTATTATTCAACCTTTTATTTTCCTCTTGATAGCTACAGCTTCCTGGTAGTAGATGTTACACTATTCTGTTTTTTCTCATGCACGTAGAATCCATCATGCCACATAACATCAGCCATCACAGTAAAATGTAAACGTGACCACACCAATGGTCTGCTTATAATCTTTCCCAGTTTCCCCTGCACACACCAGCTACTTCCTTACGTGACGTTAAGGGACTTCTACCTGGCATGCCCTTCCTCCTCCTAGCATGAAGCTTCTCATTCTTTGGGATGAGATAAGGTGTTGTTTCAGTGGGCATCTTCCCTACTTCCATTCCCAGTGTGATGGTTAAAATTGTGTGTCAACTTGGCTGGGCCATGATTCTCAGTGTTTTGGCAGTTGTATGATGTTGTGATCACTTCCTTGTTGAGATTTTATATGTGATCACTTCCCTGTTGAGATTTTATATGTGATCACCCCCATAATGGGATCTGCTGTGAGTAGCCAATCAGTTGAAAGGGAGTTTCCTTGGGCGTGTGGCCTGCAAGGGTGGGCGGACATTCGGGAGCTTTTACTCATTCTGGATCCTGCAACTGGTTCCTGTTCATCTTACCTCTGGTTCCTGGGACTTGAGCTAGCAGCTTACCTGCAGATCTTGCTTGCCAATCTTGGGATTCATCAATCTTCACAGCCTGTAAGCAAGAGCCCTACTCCTTGACCTCCTGATCTTGGGTTCGCCAGCCCTTGCAGCTACGTGAATTAGGAGAAGCCTCTATCGTGACCCATGAACTTGGGATATTACAGCTTCTACAACCACATGAGCCATTTCCTTGATATAAATCTGTCTGTATTTATACATGTTACTAGTTTTGCTTCTCTAGACAACACAGTCTAAGACACCTAGGATGTGTGAGGGACCATCTTTGAGGATGCCCCTGATTCCTAGACTTATCTTTATGACTGCATGTAGCTTTATTTAACAAAAATATCCATTTAGCTTTCTATTTATCTTATGAAGCTGAGAGCTCAGTGAGATACAGGACTGAGTCATGTTCATCTCTCCCTCCTCAATACCTAACATAGAATCTGGCCCATCTCAGGTAAACATTGACTGAATGAATGGAAGAACTAGATTAGACATGACAAGAGTCAAACTCACATAATCCCCTATAAAAATCCTGAAGGGGTGTGTGTGTGTGTGTGTGCATGCGTGTGCAATAGCCTTTTTGGGTAGAACATCTGTGTATAGAAAAAAGTAGATTCATAGAGAAGTCAGCTGTGCAGTACAGAGTCAGACAAACACTATAGAGCACCTGGTACTAGGTTGCCCTTGATATACAGTTTGAGATTAAAGGAGGTGAAATCACTTTGCTACAAGTAGACAAGCAATGCTTTTGAAAAGAATGAAGAAATGCAGAAAAATAATTTTCTAAGTGATCAAGTGGTAGCTTTGTGTATAAATATTAATTTCTTAAATTGTAAAATGTAATCTGTTTTACGTCTGATTCCAGATAGATTACGATTGATTTTAATAGGAAATTATCTTTATAATTATTTTATCCAGAAATAATTTAGCATGGTTCTCTTAATTCTATTAAACATTTTATTAATTTGCTATCATATGTAAGGAGCCCTGGTGGGGCACAATGGTTAAGCACTCAGCTGCTAACCGAAAGGTCAACGGTTTAAACCCACTCAGCAGCTCCGGGGGAGAAAATGCCTGGCAATCTGCTCCCGTAAAGATTACAGCCTAAGAAGGAGAAAAGTGGGGTGCAAAACTCAAATTCTAATAAAAAGACCAGAATTAATGGTTTGATTGAGACTGGAGGGACCCCAGAAGACATGGCCCCCAGACTCTCTGTTAGCCCAAAACTAAAGCCATTTCCGAGGCCAACTCTTCAGACAAAGATTAGACTGGACTTTGGGGCATAAAATGATACTCGTGAAGAGTGTACTTCTTAGCTCAAGTAGATACATGAGACTAAATGGGCAGCTCCTGTCTGGCGGGATGAGAAGGCAGAGAGGGTCAGGAGCTGGTTGAATGGACGCAGGAAGTCAGGGGTGAAAAGGAGGAGTGTGCTGTCACAGTATAGGGAGAGCAATTAGGGTCACATAACAATGTATGTATACATTTTTGTATGAGACTAACTTGAATTGTAAACTTTCACTTAAAGCACAACAATTAAAAAAAAGATTACAGCCTAAGAAACCCTATGAGACAATTCCACTCTGCCCTGAAAGGTCACTATGAGTTAGAATCGACTCTGTGGCACACAACAACAGGCTGTCATATATTAGTAGGTATAGATAGCACAAAGACAAAAAAATAACCTAAAGAATATCTTTGTTACCTGAGGAATAATATCATTTCACATGCTTACAGTCATTGGGCAAATGTGAATTTAATTTTAATATATTTATAAAGTTTATATTCTGTATGTATGTTGAATTTTATATAATTGATAGATTTCTGTTATAACTACATACATATGGACAAGGTTATTTTGTCAGAGGGTCTCTGGATGGCACAAACCAAAAGACTGGTGGTTTGAATCCTCCCAGCGGTGCCACAAAAGAAGGGCTTGGCAGTCTACTTCCATAAGATCATAGCCATTGAAATCCCTACGATGTGCAGTTCTAGTATGAAATGTGGGGTCACCATGAGTCAGGATTGACTCAAAGGCAACAGATTTATTTTGGCAGAGTTGGGAAAGTATACTCAGAGACTGAAAATTACATCTTTATTAACTGAAGTGATTAAGAGAGCATTTGATAAAATTTAGCAAAGATTTGGCAAATTTTGGCAAAGATTTGTAGATATAAAATATAGGACAAACTTACTACACAATTTCACCTCACAAGTCCACCACACAGCAGGGAGTAAATAATTATATCCTGCCCCAGCTCTCAGAAAGAAGTGGAATTTTCTTCAGAAATTTGCAGTTTTTTCCAAGTGATCTAAATCCTCTACAACCTTAGTTTTCTGGGCGTTGCAAGACTCTTCAAATCACTACTTGAGAAGAAATAAATGCATACTCTGGGGCAAAGACATTTAAATATGACAATATGAAGAATTCGTTCCTATATTTTTCAAGTTAAGATTTTACATCTTTCACTTAAAAAAAAAACCATGGGTTTTGCTGTAACAATTTATATAATCCTGCTGCTTTAGTGAAACTTCTCTCTTGCATCCACTTGTCTTCGTCCTCATTGCTCCCCCTTAGCTCAGGCTGCTTTCACCCTGCACCTCACTTCACTGCAGTGTCACTGTCCTCTGTTTGGGCGCAGTCCATCTTCCCACCAATTAGTTATCACATGTCAGTGAGAGAAATCTGTCCATAAAGAAAATCTGATCTGATGATCACTGTGATGTTCAAGGTTGTATGTAAATTTGGCTGGGCCATGATCCTCAGTGGTTTGGCAGTTATGATGAAGTTTGGCAGCTTTTTAATGATGTAATCACCTCCATGATTAGATCTGATATAATATGATCACCTCCGTTATGAAATCTGCTATGAGCAGTCCATCAGTCGAAAGGGAGTTTCCTTGGGGTGTGGCCTGCATCCAATATAGGTAGACTTTCTGGCAAGGCCTGTGGGCTTTTGCTTGTTCTGGATCTTGCAGCTGGCTCCTGTTCATCTGACCTCTGATTCCTGGGACTTAAGCTAACAGCTTTCCTGCTGTCTTACCTGATGATCTTGGGATTCCTCGTCCTTCACAGCCTGTGAGCCAGAGGCCTGCTATGTGACCTTCTGATCTTAGATTTGCCAGTACCTGCAGGCTACATGAGTCAGGAGAAGCCTCCAGCCTGACCCATGGACTTGGGACTTTCCAGCCTCCACAACCACGTGAGCCATTTCCTTTATATAAATCTGTATATATATGTATTTATATGCTGCACTGGTCTTCTCTAGAGAACCCAGCCTAGGACAGTCACTCTCATATGTTTTAAACCCTCAGTGGTGACCCCTGGCCCAGATCCCTTAGAATGGTATGCCAGGCCTTTCGTGATTTTACCCTTTTGGCCACTGAAGCCTCATCCCTCATCCTTCCCACACCGAACTCCAGTGCTTCTGGGATTCTTGCATATCTCAGCACATACCATTCACTTTCCTGGGGGCTTTTGCCCTCTGTACCTGTATGCTTTCCTCTAGCTATGACATTAATGTTTCTTCCTTCTTGCAACCTAATTCTCTAATTGAGTCCTTAATAACCTTTCCAGACTTAAGTTCGAAATGTCACCCTTCCCCAACTTCTAAAACTCAGTAGAATCTGAGCAAATCTGCTTTATGTCCCTCAGGTCCCAAATCCTAACACTCGTATTTTACCTACCTTATTGCTGGTTCATTCTTCCACAGAGGTCTGAGTGTTGCTTGAGGGTGGGACTGTGTCTACTTAATCGCTCTGTCGTCACAAGTACCTGGCAAAGTATCAGCACATCACACATACTTTTTAACAAAACACAGAATATAGATTTGCACTTAGGTATAAAGAATTTTAAGATACATATGTGTATTGGTTTCCTAAGGCTGTTGTAACAAAACTACAAATGTGGTGGCTTAAAACAACACACATTAGTTCTCTTACAGTTCTAGAGGTCAGAAGACCAAAGTCAGTTTCACTGGGCTCAAATTAAGGTATAGGCAGGCCCAGTCTTCCTCCAGAGAATCTAGGGGAGAATATATTTTCTTGCCTTTCCAGTTTCTAGAGCTGCATGCCTTGCAACCTGGGCTTGTAGCGCCTTCCTGCATCTTCAAAGCCAGTAGCCTAGTATCTAGCTTCAGTTCACATTACCTTCTTCTGTGTCAAAAGCCCTTCTACCTCCCTCTTATAAGGACACTTATGATTACCAACCCACCCAAATAATCCAGGATAATTTCCCTTCTCAAGGTCCTTAATTCAATCACATCTGCAAAGTCTCTTTTGCCATATAAGGTAACATTCTCAGGTTCCAGAATTTAGGACCTGGATATCTTTGTTGTTAGGTGCCATCAAGTTGGTTCTGACTCATAGCGACCCTGTATACAACAGAACAAAACACCGCCTGGTCCTGAGCCATCCTCACAATCGGTGTTATGCATGAGCCCATTGTTGTATCCACTGTGTCAATCAATCTAGTTGAGGGTCTTCCTCTTTTTTGCTGACCCTCTACTTTGCCAAGCATGATATCCTTCTCCATGTACTGGTCCCTACTAATAACATGTCCAAAGTATGTGAGACATAGTCTCGCCATCCTTGCTTCTAAGGAGCATACTGGTTGTACTTCTTCCAAGACAGATTTGTTTGTTCTTTTGGCAGTCCATGGTATATTCAATATTCTTCACCAACACCATAATTCAAAGGCGTCAATTCTTCAGTCTTCCTTATTCATTGTCCAGCTTTTACATGCGTATGAAGCGATTGAAAACACCATGGCTTAGGTCAGGCGCACCTTAGTCTTCAACATGACATCTTTGCTTTGTAACACTTTAAAGAGGTCTTTTGCAGCAGATTTGCTGAATGCAATGCATTGTTTGATTTCTTGACTGCTGCTTCCATGGGTGTTGATTGTGGATCCAAGTAAAATGAAGTGGTTGACAACTTTGATATTTTCGCCGTTTATTATGATGTTGCTTATTGGTCCAGTTGTGATTTTTGTTTTCTTTATGTTGAGGTGCAATCCATACTGAAGGCAGTGGTTGGTGTTTAACTAGTAGGTATTCTTTATTAGTTAAGCTGAACTGTTATTTGATTTTAAGAAGGCTTCAGGGGTATTTTTGGTTTAAGGTTTAAAGAATATCTTAGAGCTATATTTTCAGGTGTTCATCCAGCCTCAGTAGTTCCAGAAAGTGTGGATTCCATGAGAATTTGAAATTCTGTTCTGCATTTTGTCCCTTTTGATTAAGATTCCTCTGTAGAATCTTTGATAAAAATGTTCAGTGTTGGTAGCCAGCCACCATCCAGTTCTTCTGGTCTCAAGGCAAAGGAGACAGATGTTCATGGAGGGAATTAGTCACACATTCCATTCCCTCCTCCTATTCCTGACTCTCCTTCTGCACCACCAGGGCTCCTCAGACCCACTAGGATTCCTATAATCAAAAAGACAGTACCAAATATTTGCAAGGATGTAGAAATATTGGAAATGCACCACTGCTGGTGTAATGTAAAATGTTGCAGCTGCTTTGGATAACAGTCTTTGTTAAGCAGTTCCTTAGCAGAGTAAACACTGAATTAGCATATGGCCCTGGAATTTCATTCCTAGGTATATACCAAAGAGAAATGAAAAGATACATCAACACAAAAACATGTACACTAATGTTCAGTAGCATTACTTGTACTGACTAAAAAGTATAAATAATCCAAATCTCCATAAACTGATGAATACATAAATAAAATGTGACATATCGTATTATGTAATACTATTCAGCTATAACATAGATAAATGAACCTTGACAACATAATGCTAAGAAACCAGTCACAAAAGACCACATAATGTGTGATTTTATTTATTTGTCTAGCATATTCAATTATATAGAGACAGAAAGTAGATTAGTGATTGCCTAGGGCTAGGAGGCAGAAGTCTGGAGGAAACTGGGTTATGAGTGTGGGATTTCTTTTTGGGATGTGTTATGGATTGAATTGTGTCCCCGAGAAATATGTGTTGTAAATCCTAACTGCTGTCTGTGGTTATAATCCCATTTGTGAATAGGTTGTGTTTATTATGTTAATGAGGCAGATTAGGGTATATTTTGAGTCAATCTCTTTTGAAATATAAAAGAGATGATACAAACTAGCAAGAGAAGCAGAGATAGGGGAAGAGAGATGCCACGCCACATGAAGATCACCCAGGAGCAGAAGCTCAAAGAGACAAGGACCTTCCTCCTGAGCCGAGGGAGAGAGAAAAGACTTCTCCTAGAGCCAGCATCCTGCATTCAGACTCCTAGCCTCCTAACCTGTGAGAAAATTTCTGTTTGTTAAAGCCACCTGCTTGTGGGTTTTCTGTTATAGCAACACTAGATAACTAAGATAGGGTGGTAAAAATGTTCTAAAATTGCGGTGATGGTCACACAAAGTCAGTGAATATACTAGAGACCACTGGATTGTACACTTTTAGTGGGTGAATTGTATGCATGTGAATTATGTCTCAATAAAGCTGTTAAAATAAAATTTTAAAAGATTAATTAATGAGGAATTTATAATTCAGAAAACCAACATTGTGGTGAAAAATACATATGTATGTAGGTTTATATACACATAGGTAATTACAACGTACATACGTGTGTATTTACACACATACACACACACATATCTAAAATACTGGCACTAGGAATTTTGACTCATTTGGAGGGTTTCCTAGAGAATCTTCTATGATAGGAAAGATGTAAATAAATAAACTTAATTAACTGTAGAAAGTGCCAGAAGAGACCATTGAACAAAGTGTCCTGAGAAGACAGTAGAAGGAGTGATTAATTTGGGAGTGGTTTCAAGCTGTTTCAAAAATGACATCTAGAGGAGGAGGGGATATTTGATTTGGGTCTCAAAGGAGGAAAGGGTGCACTATGGTTTGGTAACACTGAATCAAGTACTATGTGACCAGAATCTATGTAAGTGATAGAAGATAAATTTGGAATGTTGATTGGAGTTAGATTGTGGAGGAGCGGATATGGTAAAGAAAAATATTCAAAACCAAACCACTGCTGTCGAATCAATTCCAACTCATGGTGAACCCATGTGTTACAGAGTATAACTGTACTTCATAGGGTTTTCTTGGCTGTAATCTTTACTGAAGCAGATTGCCAGATCTTTCTTCCCTAGCACCACTGGGTGTACTCGACCTCCAACTTTCAGTTAGTCGCCAAGAGCAAACTGTTTGCACCACCCAGGAACCCTGATACGCTATAGAGATTTTGTCGCTTAAGTAGGTTTGTTTTTGTTTCACAGGAGTAATGTTTAATTTCCAGGAACTCATTTTAGAGGCCCAGTGTTAATTAGAATTATGTATTTGACAAACAAACAGACAAAACTCAAGCCAGTTGTCTTTCAGTTGATTCCAACTCATGGCGACCATATGTGTTTTAGAGTAGAACTGCACTTCACAGGGTTTTAATGGCAGATTTTTCAGAAGTAGATCACCAGGCCTTTCTTCCAAGGTGCCACTGGGTGGATTTGAATTGCCAACTTTTTGGTTAGTAGCCAAGTTGTTATTGTTAAGTTGCTGTCGAGTTGATTTTGTCTCATAGTAACCCCGTGTGGGAGAGTAGAAGTGCCCTGTAGGGTTTTCTAGGCTGTAATCCTTATGGGAGCAGATTGCCAGGACTTTTTTCCTGCTGAACCACTGGGTGAGTTTGAACCACCAACCTTTTGGTTAGCAGCCAAACATTCAGCTGTTTTTCAACCAGGACTCCTTGAATTACTAAAATAATTATCAACGTAAAACTAAGCATAACTTCCTTATGCTGATAGGACATAGCCATATAAAGCTGAAAGATGCACGCAGTTTTCAATGTTAAATTTTTACATTTACTATCCTCTGAGAAATATATGCAGACATTTAGGGTCCATAGGCTAATACCTGCATAAAACAGCTTTAGGACAGTAGTTCTCAATCTTTTTACTGTGGTGACACATTTACCCAATAAAGTCTACCTAGAACACACTTAATCAGATGTGGGTGTTCCTCAAGGTCTTCCCTGTAGGTAAGACTGCCTGAGAATAGAGAATCCAAGTTTAACTCTTCCATCGATCCTTCAAATCCCAATCTCTTACAACATTGCTGTTTTTGAAAGTAGGGCTATTAACTGGGGGTGTGATAGGATTTCATGTTTTTTTTGAAAAGATAATTCTGCCTTTGAGGCTGAGGTGGGATTAGGTAAGAAAAAGATTAAAATTAGAGAAACCAGCCAGGAGAGAGTTACAGTGGTCCATGTGAGAATGAGAAAAGGCAGAGGCCATGGGGATGGGGAAGTCCCTGGGTGGTACAAATGGTAAATGCCCTCAATGCACTCAGTGGCTAACCGCAAGGTTAGTGGTTCAAGTCTACCCAGAAGTGCCTTAGAAGAAAGACCTGGTGATCTATTTCTGAAAAATCAGCCACTGAAAACCCTGTGGGGCACAGTTCTACTCTGACACATATGGGGTTGCCATGAGTCAGAGTCTACTCCACCACAGCTGGTTTGGTTTTGTTTTTTATGGGCTTGGGGAGGAAGGAAAGTATTTGAGAGATCTAGAGGTAAAGGATTGGAGGTGGAGAAACAGGGTGGAATCAGGAATGATTTTGAAAACTGGGTCAGTGATGGATGGTGGGATGGACTAAGGATCACACTTGCAAGTAGAAAATAGGGAATTTGGTTCTGCACAGTTTGAGGAACAAACGAGCAAACAATTATTAGAAATACTAAAAGAAAAAAGGAAATACTTGATTGAAGTCAGGAGAAAGAAAATTCTGAATTTTTCTTCCATGATCTTTATCATTTTAGGTTTATATATTTAGGTCTTTGATCCATTTTAAATTAGTTTTTGTGTGTGGTGTGAGGTATGGATCCTGTTTAATTTTTTTACAGATGGATATCCAGTGTTGCCAGCACCATTTGTTCAAGACATTGTTTTTTCCCCATTAAATGGACTTTGGGCTTTTGTCAAAGATCAGCTGACCATGGATGGATTTACGCCTGCATTCTCATTTGTGTTCCGTTGGTCTACGTGTCTTGTCATTGTACCAGTACCAGGCTGTTTTGACAAGCATGGCTGTATAGTAGGTTCTGAGGTCAGGTAATGCGAGGCCACCTGCTTTGTTCTTTTTCTTCAATAATGCTTTACTTACCCAGGGCCTCTTCCCTTTCCATATAAAGTTAGTGATTCGTTTTCCATCTAGTTAAAGAATGCTGTCAATATTTGGATCAGGATTGCATTATATTTGTAGATCACTTTGTGTAGAATTGACAGTTTTACAATATTGAGTCTTCTCTCTGTGAGCATGATATGTTTTTCCATTTATGTGGGTCTCTTTTGGTCTCTTGCAGTAGTGTTTTGTAGTTTTCTTTGTATAGGTCTTTTACATCCCTGATTAGATTTATTCCTAAGTATTTTATTTTTTTTAGGGCTATTATAAATGGTGGGAGTCCTGGTGGGGCAGTGATTAAGAGCTTGTCTGCTAACCAAAAGATTGGCAGTTCAAATCCACCATTCGCTCCTTGGAAACTCTATGGGGCAGTTCTACTCTATAGGGTCATTATGAGTCAGAATCGAGTCAAGGGCTTTGTTTTTGTATTATAAATGGTATTGTTTTCTTGATTTCCTTTTCAAAGTTCTTTTTGTGTATAGAAATCTAACTGATTTTTTTATGTTGATCTTATATCCTGCTACTTTTCTGAATCTTTCTATTAGTTCCAGTAGTTTTCTTGTGGATCTTTGGTGGTCTTTATGTATAGAATCGTGTCATCTGCGAATAGGGATAGTTTTACTTCTTCCTTTCCAATTTGGATGCCCTTTATTTCTTTTTCTTGCCTTATTGCTCTAGCTAGGACTTTAAGAACGTTAAATAGGCATGGTGGTAAAGGGCATCCTTGTCTTGTTCCCATTCTCAGGCAGAATGCTTTCAGCCTCTCTCCATTGAGAATGAGGCTGGTTGTTGGTTTTGTTATGTTGATTATGTTGAGGAATTCTCTTCTATTACAATTTGCTGAGAGCTGTTATCAGGAATGGGTATTGGACTTTATCAAATGCCTTTTCTGCATCAATTGAGATGATCATGTGGTTCTTTACTTTTGTTTTATTTATGTGGTGGATTATGTTGGTTGATTTTCTGATGTTGAACCATCCTGGCATACTTGGTATGACTCCCACTTGGTCATAGTGTATTATTTTTTTGATATGATGCTGAATTCTATTGGCTAGAATTTTGTTGAGAATTTTTGTATTTATATTAATGAGAGATACTGATCTGTAATTTTCTTTTTTTGTGAAGTGTTTGCCTGGCTTTGTATAGGGTTATACTGGCTTCACAGAATGAAGTCATGAGTATTCTTTCCTTTTCTATTCTCTGAAATAGTTTGAGTAGTACTAGTACTACTCTTCTCTGAATGTTTGGTAGAATTCTCCAGTGAAGCCATCTGGGCCAAGGCTTTTTTTTTTTTGTTGGGAGGTGTTTTTTTTAATTATCTCTTCAATGTCTTCTTTGTTATGGGTCTGTTCAGATTTTCAACCTCAGTTTGTGTTATTTTAGGTAGGTAGTGTGTTTCTAGAAATTTGTCCATTTCCTCTAGGTTTTCAAATTTGTTAGAGTACAGTTCTTCATGGTACTCTGTTATGATCCTTTTTGTTTTAGTTGAGTCTGTTGTAATATCTCCCATTTCATTTCTTATTTTGATTATTTACTTACTCTCCTGTTTTACTTTTGTCAATTTGGCCAGTGGTTTGTCAATTTTGTTGATCTTTTCAAAGAACCAACTTTTGTCTTGTTGATTCTTTCTGTTGTTTTTCTGTTCTCTATTTCATTTGTTTGTGGTCTAATCTTTATTATTTCCTTTGTTCTGATGCCTGTTGGCTTGTTTTGTTGTTCCTTTTCTATTTGTTTGAGTTGTAGGGCTGACATTTTTATTTTGGTCTTTTCCGCTATTTCGATGTATGTGTTTATTGCTTTAAATTGACCTCTGAGAACTGTCTTTGCTGTGTCCCAAAGGTTTTGGTATGATGTGTTTTCATTCTCATTTGATTCTAGGAATTTTTTTATTCCTTCTTTGATTTATTCTATTACCCAGTTGTTTTTAAGCAAGATGTTATTCAGTTTCCATGTATTTGATTTTTCCCCTGCTCTTCCTGTTTATTGATTTTCTATTTTTATGGTGTTGTGATCACAGAGAATGCTTTGTAATATTCCAACATTTTTGGATTTTATTCAGGATTGCTTTGTGGCCTAAAATGTAGTCTATTCTGGAGAAAGTTCCATGTGTATTAGAAAAGAATGTATACTTTGCTGCTGTTGGGTGTAGTGTTCTATATATACCTATGAGGTTAAGTTGGTAGATTTTGGCCTTTAGATCTTCTGTATCTTTGTTAGGTTTCTTTCTAGATGTTCTGTCCTTTACCAAGAGTGGTGTGGTATGTTGAAGTCTCTGACAGTTATTGTTTAACTGTCTATTTTTCTTTTCAGTGCTGTTAGAATTTGTTTTATATATTTTGGAGCCCTGTCGTTGTGTGCATTGATATTTATTACGGTTATGTTTTCTCGATGGAGCCCTGGTGGTTCAGTGGATAAGAGCTTGACTGCTAACCAAAAGATTTGCAACTCAAATCCACCAGCCACTCCTTGGAAACCCTGTGGGACAGTTCTGCTGTGTCCTCTAGGGTCACTATGAGTCAGAATGAACTCAGTGGCAGCGGGTTTCTTTGCTTGTTTTTCGGTTCTCTTGGTAGATTGCCCCTTTAATCATTATATAGTGTTCTTCCATGTTTTTTGTGATTAATTTTTGCCATAAAGTTCATTTTATCTGAGCTTAGTATTGCCATTCCTACCCTTTTTGGGTGACTGTTTGCTTGATAGATTTTTTCCATCCTATTATTTTTAATAAATTTGTGTCTGTGTTTCTAAGATGTGTCTCTTGTAGACAGTATATTGATGGGTCATTTTTTTAATCCATTCTGTCACTCTGTGACTCTTTACAGGTGCATTTAAACCATTTACATTCAGTGTTAATATGTATTAGTTTATCGCTGTCATATTGTTGAGCTTTTTTTTGTGGTGCTGACATTTTCTTTGTTCCTTTTACTCTCCTGTGCTGAGTTCCTTTTGTTTGTGGATTTTTTTTTTTTTTTTTGTTATTGTAGGTTCTGTGTTTACTGAATCTTTATGTTTTTCTTCTTTTGTATTCTAATGAAATGTTTGTTTACTTTCTTTGTGGTTACCTTGAAATTTACCTTTATCTTCCTAAGTTTGAATCAATTTTTTATTACTTGATATGGCCTTGCCTTCCCCTCCATTTGAAATTTCTATACCTACACCATTTATTCTCCCTTTGTTTTGATGTTGTTGTCATTTACAGATTCTTGGTTGGCAGTTTTTTTCTTTCAATGTTTTATATATGTAATCTCATTGCCTTCTTGCCTGAATGGTTTCTGCCGAGTAATCAGAGCTTGGTCTTATTTTTTCCCGTTTGTAAGTGACTTTTCATTTTTCTTGAGCTGCTCTCAGGATTCTTTCTTTGTCTTTGGTTTTGACAAGAGTGATTGTGATACATCTTGGTGACTTCCTTCTGGGGTCTATCCTATATGGAGTTCATTGAGCTTGGATGACCAGCTTTTCATCTTCATGATATTTGGGAAGTTTTCTGCCAGCAAATCTTCAACGATCTCTGTGTTTTCCATTTTCTCCCCCTGTTCTGGATGGAACTCCAGTGGCATGCAAATTTTTGCTCTTTATTGTGTCCCATGAAGTCCTTAGGTTTTTTTCATTTTTCTTAATTATTTTTTCTGATTTTTCCTCAAAGTGCCATCCATGGATTTGTCTTCAATCTCACTGATTCTAAGTTTGTTTCAAAGTTGCTCCTAAGATCTACTACTGAGTTGTCTATTTCTGACATTTTGTTATTTATGTTTTGGATTTCTAGTTGCTGTTTTGTATGATTTCTAGTTGTTTATTTTTTTTTACTTTTGTTCTTATATTACCTTTCTGAATTCTTCTATTGCTTTATGTTTTCCTTGATTTTGTCTGTTTTTTTCCTGTGTTTTCCATGATTTTCCTTGGTTTTGTCTGTGTTTTCTTTGATATCGTTCCTAATCTTTTGAGGAGCCCTAAATATTAATCTTTTCAATTCTATATCAGGTAATTCCACTGCCTTTTCTTCTACCGGAAGGTCATCTGATTATTTTGGTCACTTGCTGGGGACACCTTTTCCTGCTTTTTTATATGTTTTATATTTTCTGCTGTATCTGAGACATTAAGGTATTATTTTCTTTATGTATTGACTTACGTTCTTTTGTTTTGTCCTGCTTTTTTGTTTTGTTTTGATATGTTTGGGTAGACAGGCCAGGCATATTTTGCTGCTAACTCGTCTGTGAGCATGATAGTTTAAGCCACCTTGTCCGGGTGGTCAGGGCAGCAGCAGGCAGGGCAAGCCTGCTTTGCTGTACACTAGTTTGGCAAGGTGGCTGAGGGCAGACTGGGCAGGCACTGTCTGCCTCCTGATGTTGGTCTGTGTGCGAGTGTTCACAGCCCCTTGTCAGATAGGCAGTGGTGTCAGATAGGGAGTGGTACAGGCTTGCTTCCAAGCATTCAGCAGTTGATTAAGTGATGGGGGAGCAATGTGGGCCTGATGCCAAGGTGAGCCTGAGCACCAGGAATGCTCTAGTGGTGACAGCATGCCGGGTGCCAGTGGGAAGGGCGGACAGCATATGGGGCTAGGTGGGAGGGAAAAAGAAAAGAGAGAAACATTAAAAGAAAAATAAAAGGGTAGCTGGCAAAAAAAAAAAAAAGGATAGCTAGTGGGTGGGCATAGGGCAGACCTAGGGGCTAGCAGGAAAGGAGATGTGGTACAAGGCTAGATGGGAGACAGAAAGAAAAAAAAAAAAAAGAAAAATTTTAATAAGTGACAGCAACATGGGGGCACGGTGGATGCGGGGCAGTGGCAAGCTGGTGGCTCTCCAGCTGTCGCGGCATGGTGTGGTCTGGTGGAGGTGGGGGAGGTGGTGTATGGGGTTAGGTCGGAGGGAGAAGGAAAAGGAAATAATAGAAAAGAAAAAAATTAAAAATAAAAAATTCTTAAAACTGTCAGCATGGTGGGAGCCAGCAAGTGGGGGCAGAGTTTACCTGAGGGCCAGTTGGAGATGAGGGAATGAGATCTACAGAGCTAGGTCAGAGGGAGAAAGAAATTAATGAAGAGAAACAAACAAACACACACAAACAATCACAGCGTGGTGGGAGCCGGCTGGTGGGTCAGGGTGGACCCTTGGTGGCTGTGGGCTGGTGGCACTTTAGCCAAGCTGCTTGGTGTGACCTATTAGGAAGGGGTGGAGGTGGTTATAGGGCTAGTGGGACAGAGAATGAAATGGAGGAAAGGGAAAACAGAAAAAAGAACAAAAATTTGGCACAGTGGGAGCCAGTGGTTGGGGGCAGGACGGACCTGGGGTAACTGTACTGGTGGTTCTCTAGCCGAACGGTATGGCTGTAGAAGGGTTGGAGGTTTCACAGTGGGTTAGATGGAAGGGAGAAAGAAAAAGAAGAAAGGGAAAGAGAAAAGAAAAAAGAAAAAAAATGGCTCAGCAGGAGCCAGCCTGTGAGAAAGGGGTAAACCCAAGGTGGCCACAGACCAGCAGCTCTTCAGCCATGCTGTGCTGTGTGGCCATTGGGAAGGGGTGGAGGTGGTGCACAGGGCAAGATGGGAGGGAGAAATAAAAGGAAGAAAGGGAAGTAGAAAAAAAATGGCATGGTAGGAGCCAGCTGGAGGGGCGGGGTGGACCAGGGATGGTGGCAGGCCAGTGTCCCTCCAGCCAAGCTGCACAGCCTGTTGGGAAGGGCAGAGGTGGCACACGGGGCTAGATGGAGGGGAAAATGAAAAGGAAGAAAGGCAAAGAGAAAAAATGGTGTGCCGAGAGTCAGCCTGTGGAGGCTGGGCAGACCTGCTGTGGCAGCAAGCTGATATCTCTCTAGCCCCTCAGTGTGGCATGGCCCATCAGGAGGGGGCTGAGGTTGTGCATTGGGCTAGGTGGGAGGGAGAAAGAAAAGGAAGAAAGGGAAAGAGAAAAATAATGGCATGGTGGGAACTGACCAGTGGGGACAGGGTGGAACCAGGATGGCAGTGAGCTGGTGTGTCTCTGGTCAAGCAGCATGGCATGGCCCATTGGGAACTGGTAGTGACAGCGTACGATGCAGAAGAGTGAGGGGTGGCAAAGTGTGTTTCTCTGGTTACCGGGTGTTCTATCTCTTGTTGGGAGCTCTGTGAAGTTTCCTACCTATACTCCCTGTCCAGGGTCATTGCTGGCTGTGCTCCATGATGGCAACAATGTGCTGCATTCGCTGTCAGGGGACCTCCACTTTGTAGCTCTACTCATTCGCTGTTCTCTGTCAGTTTCTTCTTCCATTCTTGATCTAGTTCTTTATCCCTTCATTTGATGCTTAGGGTTCCAGGACTGGTGTTTGTATCTGTTTTACTTAGTTTTTCAGGTCTTTGCTGCAAAGGGGCTGCCTGGTGCATCTGTCCGTAGTGCTGTGTTGGCTCTACCTCCTCTGTGACCTATTTTATTCCCAATCTTGAGCATATATGTTCAGTTGCCTTTTGAGTTCCATGATCCAGAACTGTGTTTTTACATGTATTCCTTTTCATATCATTAGTTGCAGCTCACTTTTCTAGCTTGTTAAAATGAGAGCTCTAAATCTTGACTCTGACATCAAACATATTAACTATAACTCTCAGCTTTATATCATGCAAAAATTTGATAAGCATGCCATCTGTGTCTTGGTATCCAAGTTGTTAATCAAAATGTTGAACAAAACAGGACCAAGCATTTCACCTGCAGCAGTCAGCTGCAGAGAGACACCCCTCAGGATGGCACTGATCTATTAGTCAACATTGTTTGGGGAGCTACAAAAATCCATCTAGCTCCTGACAGTTGTTTCTGAACCTACCAGGAGAGCTTTTGTCACATTTATTTCTGCCTGTAGCATCCCTTTCCTTCTTCACTAGCAGTCTAGTAAACTCATCCAAAAAATTTCATCACTGTTTTGAATTTATCTGAATGAGCCCATTTAGACATCCAGTGTCCACTTCTTCTTTATTGAAGTGTTCATAAGCTAGCTAGTAGTATGTTCATGGATTTTTGTCATAATCAAGCACTATCAGAGGTTTGTATTGACTCATGTATTAGAACCCCCTCTATCTAGGTCCAGCCCTCCTTGACAAAAGTAATGTCTCACTGGCCAAGTTACAGAGCATAGGAAGAGAGTGGCTCTTTTAACAGCTCATGGTTCCTGTCAGGCAGTGATGCTGCTCAGCAGGCAGGCAAGACTATATGGGATGTAATTTCAGAATACATTTCCCATACTCTTTGACCTGAATCTTTGCTTCACTGTTTATTGTCCATGATCTGTGTGTTGGTCTACAGGTGACAGAGGCTCCAGGTATTGTTCCTGAGTTTGTACTGTGTTATTTTCGCCTTATTAAGACTTGAACTTCCTCTACTCTTGATTCTAATCTTGTTCTGAGTTTTGTATTTGTTCCTGTCCTCTCTCCTCTCCAATTTTGGCTTAAGGCCCTACAGAAGTTCATGTCAGCTGCAAAACACATTTGTTTTTGTTTTGTTTTGTTTTTATTTTCTGAAGATGTACATAACCATTTGCCACAAAGCACAGTATAATTCATTGCCTTAAAATCTTAACTGCAATCTTCAGAACTGTCTACACAGTGAATAATTTACTTTCTTTGACTGTGTTAGTCTCCTAGTGTTTCTGTAACAGAAATACAACACATGGGTGGCTTTAAGTAACAGAAGTTTATTTTCTTACAGCTCTGGAGGTGAAAAGTCCAAATCAGGGTCTTGGCCATATTGACTGTTGTGTGAATGTCTCTCCTAGTTTTGGTGTCTGCTGGAGATCCATGGAGTTCCTTTGCTTGTAGCTGATACATGTCACTTGTCTTTCTGCGGTGTGTGCGTGTGTGTGTGCATGTGCATGCATGTGCGTGTGCATGCATACACGTGCGTGCGTGTGTGTGTCTGTTCTGGTCTTTTTATATTTCAGAACTGATTAGGTTTAGGATCCACCCTACAATGGTATGACCTCAACTTATGATTGATTACATTACATTATATTGCATTATGGAAGATGGTTACATTAAATTAGGTTATGTTATAGAGGAAGATTACATTACATTGCATTAAATGTAAGGCCATTGCATTGCATTATGTTATATTACATTACATTATATTATGGAAAATAATCTGCTTTATTAAAGGCCAACTGATTTAATCACATGTAACTACTCCATGACAGCAACTAGACTAGTGTTTGACCAAAAAAACTGGGAACCATAGCCTAGTCAAGTTGATGCACGAAATTAACTATCACAATGTCCTTTTCCCTCTTCTTTCTCAAAGGCCTCTACTAGGAGGAAAAAAAAAACGTTAATGCCACCTGTACCCCTACAAGTCCCTTATCTTCATATCTAAGACTTTAACGTCTCAGGAGCTATATTTCAAATTTCTCATCAAATTTATATTCTTTTCCATGTTTGTCATTCAGAGTAAGTAGCAGTTAATTAATTTCATAAGCCTTGGCAGGTTTTTTAGATACTGGAGCCACATATGAGGAAGAGAAAGGGAAAGATATTAATTTTTTTAGTATATGTTATATGTTATGCACTCTGCAGAGGACTTTGCCTATGTTGTAATAGTTGTTTACCTGGAACAAAACCTCAGACCAAACATGGCTCAATATTGATATGGTCTCACAGTAGAAGAAATTGAATTATTTTAAAATATTTCAGATTTTTGAGGCTATACCAGAAGGGTGAGGTGATGGTGTTTATTGCTCTTGATAGGTCTGTCCAGTCAGTTCCTCTCATAGCAACCCGTGTACAACAGAATGAAACACTGCCCAGTCCTGCGCCATCCTCACAATCGTTGCTGTGTTAGAGCCCGTTGCTGTGTTAGAGCCCGTTGTTGCAGCCGCTACATCAGTCTAACTCACTGAGGGTCTTCCTCTTTTTCGCTCACCCTCTACCTTACCAAGCATGATGTCCTTCTCCAGGGATCGGTCCCTCCTGATAACATATCCAAAGTACATGAGATGAAGCCTCACCATATTCGCTTCCAAGGAGCACTCTGGCTATACTTCTTTCAAGATATACTTGTTCATTATTCTGACAATTCATGGTATATTCAATATTCTTCACCAACATTATAATTCAAATACATTGATTCTTCTTTGGTTCTCCTTATTCATTGTCCAGCTTTTGCACCCATAGGAGGTAATTGAAAATATCATGGCTTGGGTCAGGCACAACTTAGTCCTCAAAGTGACATCTTTGCTTTTCAGCACTTTAAAGAAGTCTTTTGCAGCAGATTTTCCCAATGCAATACGTCATCTGATTTCTTTGACTGCTCCTTCCATGGGTATTGATTGTGGATCCAAGTAAAATGAAATCCTTCACAATTTCAATATTTTCTCCGTTTGTCATGATGTTGCTTATTGGTCCAGTTGTGAGGATTTTTGTTTTCTTTATGTTGACGTGTAATCCATACTGAAGGCCGTAGTCTTTGATCTTCTTCAGTAAGTGCTTCAAGTCCTCTTCCCTTTTAGCAAGCAAGGTTGTGTCATCTGCATGAGTCTTCCTCCAATCCTGATGCTGCATTCTTCTTCATATAGTACAGCTTCTTGGATTATTTGCTCAGCATACAGATTGAATAAGCATGGTGAAAGAATACAACCTCAGCACACATCTTTCCTCATTTTAAACCATGCAGAATTTCCTTGTTCTATTCGAACAATTACCTCTTGGTCTAAGTGCAGGTTCCTCGCGAGTACAATTATTGTTCTGGAATTCCCATTTTTCACAATACTATCCATAATGTGTTATGATCCACACAGTCGAATGCCTTTGCATACTCAGTAAAACACAGGTAAACATCTTTCTTGTATTCTCTGCTTTCAGTCAAGATCCATCTGACTTCAGCAATGATATTCCTTGTTCCACATCCTCTTCTGAATTCAGCTTGAATTTTTGGTAGTTCCTTGATGATGTACTGCTGCAACTGTTTTTGAATTATCTTCAGCAAAATTTCACTTGCATGTGATATTAATAATGATATGGTTCAATAATGTCCACATTCTTTTGGATTACCTTTCTTTGGAATGGGCCCAAATATGGATCTGCAGTCAGTTGGCCAGGTAGCTGTCTTCCAGATTTCTTGGCATAGGCAAGTGAGCACCTCTAGTGCTGCATCTGTTTATTGAAACATCTCAGTTGATATTCCATAAATTCCTGGAGCCATGTTTTCGCCAGTGCCTTCAGTGCAGCTTGGACTTCTTCTTCAGTACCATCAGTTCTTGATCATGTGCTACCTCCTGAAATGGTTGAATATAAACCTGTTGTTTTTAAGACAGTCCGTCTTCTTTTGATGCTTCCTGCGTCATTTAATATTTTGCTAATAGAATCCTTCAAAATTGCAACTCAAGGCTAGAATTTTTTCTTGAGTTCTTTCAGGTTGAGAAATGCCAAGCGTGTTCTTCCCTTTTGGTTTTCTATTTCCAGGTCTTTGCACACTTCATTATAATACTTAACTTTGTCTTCTCGAGCCACCCTTTGAAATCTTCTGTTCAGATCTTTTACTTTATCATTTCTTCCATTTGATATAGCTGTCTACGTTCAAGAGCAAGTTTCAGTCTCTTCTGACATCCATTTTGGTCTTTTCTTTCTTTCATGTCTTTTTAATGATCTTTTGCTTTCTTCACATGTGACGACCTTGATATCATTCCACAACTTCTCTAGTCATCGATCATTAGTGTTCAGTGTGTCATATGTGTTTTTGAGATGGTCTCTAAATTAAACTCAAGGTCGTACTCTGGCTCTTGTGGATTTGTTCTAATTTTCTTCAGCTTCAGCTTGAGCTTGCATATGAGCAATTGATGATCTATTCTCCTCTTGGCCCCAGCCCTTGTGAGTGATGATATTGAGCTTCTCAATCATCTCTTTCCACAAATGTAGTCGATTTGATTCCTCTGTTTCTATCCGGTGAGGTCCGTGTGTATAGTCGCTGTTTATGTTGTTGAAAAAAGGTACGTGCAGTGAATAAGTCATTAGTCTTGCAAAATTTATCATGCGATCTCTGGCATTATTTCTATCACCAAGGCCATATTTTCCAGCTACCAATCCTTCATCTTTGTTTCCAGCTTTTGCATTCCAATCACCAGTAATTATCAATGCAGCTTGATTGCATGTTTGATCAATTTCAGACTGCAGAAGTTGGTAAAAATCTTCAATTTCCTCATCTTTGGCCTTAGTGGTTGGTGGGTGAATTTGAATAATAGTCGTATTAACTGATCTTCCTTGTAGATGTGTGGATATTATCCTATCACTGACAACATTGTACTTCAGGACATATCTTAAAATGTTGTTTTTGACAGTGATTGCAACGCTATTGCTCTTCAGTTTGTCATTCCTGGCATAGTAGACCATATGATTGTCTGATTCAAAATGGCCAGTACCAGTCCATTTCAGCTCACTAATACCTAGGATATAGATCTTTATGTGTTATATAGATATTTATTTTTGAAGATTTCTAATTTTCTTAGATTCATACTTTGTGCATGCCACATTCCTATTATTAATGGATGTTTGCAGCTGTTTCTTCTCATTTGGAGTCATGCCACATCAGTACTAATATATTATCAGGCTACTTTTAGTGACAAAGAATGAGAAGACTCTAAAGTATTGGGGCCTGTTGCCTGGATGCCTGGGGAGGTAAGGAAGCAAAGAGAATCTTTTCTGGCTCAGGAGAAAATAAATGCATTGGCTCCTGGTTCTGCCCTCTGCTTGTTGTGCGCCACTGAAGTGACTTTGGAGTCACTGGGTGGTGCACAGGGTCAACATGCTCAGCTGCTAACTGAAAGGTTGGAAGTTGGAGTCCACCCAGAAGGGCCTCATAAGAAAGACTTGGCAACCTATTTCCAAAAAATCAGTGATTCAAAACTCTGTGGAGTACAATTCTGCTCTGACATGCATGTTGTTGCCATGGGTTGAAGTTGTCTTAATGGCAACTGATTTTTCTAGTGACTCTGTCCTGGTTGTGATGTTGTATATCTTGGTCTCCTGATTCTTGTTTGACAACCTCACCTTCTCCTTCCATCTTCTCTGTATCTCACATTTAGAATTCCCTGAGAGAGAATCTGCCTAAGTCTCTGCACATTCGCATCATCAGTCCATGCACATCCTCCTTTTATTTTTGATTCAATTTCACAATTTCCCCTTTCACTCTGTATCCCCTATCCCATTAGTTTCCCTCATGTTTAATTTATAACCTTCTAATCCACTCTGCATCTGTTTATTTTCATGTATATATATTCCTGGAATATAAATATATATATATATGTATAAAATTGTTTTATGTGTTTTAATATACATTCATGATATAAGTCCATATTAGTTTTTTCTTATTTTTTCAGATAAATAATGATATTCTGGGTGGCTACATTCAGTTTGCAATCACTGCTAACCTATAGGTTGGCACTTCAAACCCACGCAGCAGCTCCACAGAAGAAAGACCTGTCGAACTGCTTCCATAAAGATTACAGCCACAAAAACCTTGTGGAGCAGTTCTACTCAGTAACACATGGAGTTGCCATGAGTTGGAATCAACTGGACAGCAAGGGTTTAGTTTTTGGTATACTTTTTTCTAAGCGCTCTCCTATATTATCTCACTTTATTCTTATATCAACAGTAGTTATAATTACTATATGTTATACCAACAGTTACAGAGTATTATTATTTCCATGTTACAGATTAGGAAATGAAAGACCAGAAATGTCAGATGCTCAAAACAATGTGAGATCCTCAACAATTGTGTTGCATTGTCTTCCTCATCACCATCTTCATTCCTCTCTTTATCAGTTCCATTTTATTTTCTCCTCAAAGAGACATTTCTGGTTGCTCTTGAGACTGTTTCTCTGTTTTAAAATGTTTTCTTTTTTTGTGAATTTGGATTATCCACCATTCTTTGTCATTTCTCTTAGTGTAATGAGAAGATTGTTGACTACTCTCAATTTTTTTTGAGAAAAATAAAATTATATATCTTAGCTTTCCCCTCCTACATGTGCTATTTCTTTAACAAAATTTAACGTTATATGTGTCTTTGAATATAACCATAAGCTATCTCTGTTTGTCTATAGAAGACAAGAGAAGCCTAAATGTAAATCTCTGGATTAGATGGTGCATAAGCCATTAGGAAACAAATTTATTGGTCAGTGAAACAAATTCACCATTACCAGCATGCTGTGTAAATCAAGACTGGGAATCATATTTAATTTTACACCTTGGCAATATTTCAAGTTTTTTTTACAGTAACTTGCAAAGAGTTAATGTACTGTGAATCCATTCCAGTACATTGATTTCTATATTAGCTCAGTGAAAGATGCAGTTCTTTGGCAAAAGCAAACTTTGAGAGGTAAATTTTCTTTGTCATGTAATCCATAATTCAGAATTTATAATAACCATTTGTTTCATTGCTCATGAATACTTGTCATTGCCTGGATGACCAAACAGTCCAGCAAATAAAAAAAAGTGTCTCATCTTGAAATTTATCTTTTGCACATGTTATCACATTAGCAACTTTGTTCTGTACCGAACTTTTCTGGAGGAATTTTGTTCTGAATGGAGAGTGCCTCTATCTACCTTGTTCTAGGTATTCGTGCTGTTCTAGGTATTTATGATGTCTCTTGTTGCTGCCTTTCGGAATTGTACTTAAATGCTGGTGGTGGTGATGTGCTGTACTGATGGTAGTAGAAGTCAGCGCACCTAATAATTTGTGCTTCAGGAACTCTTACTTGCATGATTGTCCTCCAAATCATTGCACCTGATATTTGTTTAAAATTTTGTCTTCTTTAAAAGAGCACCTCCTCCATTATATAATCTTCAGAGCCTCCAAGCCTGGCTCCAGCTTTGGCTGGTAGCCTGGTGTCTGACTCACCCTGAAGATTTCAGACTGGATGGAGTTTTAATTAGGTGCCTCTGAGATTCCTTCTGGTGATAGGTAGGGTGAGCTCAAGGGTGGGTCACTGTGTCTTCCACTTTCCTTTACAATACAAACAGCCCCCACCTTTATCTGTTTTTATATTCACTTGTGAGTAAGATTTTGCTTCCTTTTAGTTGAGGGATAAAACCTTCATTTGGAACTTTAGACTATCACTCTCTGAGGAACTTTGGAGGACTGTCGAGGGTGTATTTCATCTGAAAGGCCCTGCTACTCAACTCCAGCCGGTTGTGGCCACCCTTGATATTCCCAAATCATCTACATTTTCAAGAGAAGTCAGATATCTTTATTATCATGTGAAATTCTCAAATGTCTAACTTTTGGCCTGAAAGTAAATAAGTAAGTAAGAAGTAAATAAATAGGTAGATGGATGGATGGATGAATGGACGGACCGACGGACAGACAGACATGTACACAACAAGTAAATCCACTTTGCTGGCCCAATATGACAGCTGGATTCAGGTCAGATCTTCTCTCAGGGACTTAGGAGATGAAGCAAAAAGAACATAAACATTTTTCTCTAAGCTTATGTATTTCTGAACCCCATGAGGTTGATAGAAGTGTCTGTCTACTCACGATCTGGCAATTGCTCGTTGTTAGAATTAGTTATATTAGACCTGTCTTAAGAGTGGGAAAGTGAAGCTGTTATGTAAAGAGCAGGTTCACTGATCATCTTGAAGACAGTCATTTCCATTTAGACAGTGTATTAGCCACGTGCTGTACTTGTCCCAGCTAGTTAACTATAGCAATTTATCATGTTTCATTATGTTGTTCTCTAGTAACATGAATATCTATTTTTACCACATGTTGTGGTCTTTTAGCCTATCCCCAAAGCTTAGCCATTTGTCACTTAATTTCTGAATTTTTCCATCATCTCTTAACCAGATGTCCTTATTGCATGCTCTGTCTTCTTCAATCCAATAGCACACCCAGATTAATATCAGAATTTTTAATTAAGTTTTAAACTCTCCAATATTACCTTCCAGGTTGACCCTACCTGACCTAGCCAATTTTACATTTCTCTGCATCCCCAAATTCTTACACAGGATATTTCTCTGTTTATTCACGTGCACTTTTGGGTTCCTTTCCATCTTCTTAATTTGATTTGTGATCTCTCCCCTGCCTAGATTGCCTTTTACCTGCCTATAAATTTATCAAAATTCTGACATGCTTTTAAGTTTATTTATTTTAACTGAGGCTGTGATATATTCAGAGTTGTGCTTTAGGGATATTAATATGGCAACTGATCAGACATGGAATGAATTAAGAGAAAGATTGAAGACTTGGAGTCCAGTTAGGAATAATTATAATAGTCTAGATGAGAGAGGATAAGTACGTGGCCTTGGCTGGTGATAGCCAACTTGGAAAGACAGAGATGGATTTAAACCAAATTGATTTACTGACCCAATACATACTATCTTATTTTGTCAATGGCACAGTGGTTAAGAGCTCAGCTGCTAAACAAAAGGTCAGCAGTTCAGATCCACCAGCCACTCCTTGGAAACCCTAAGGGGCAGTTCTACTCTGTCCTATAGGGTTGCTATGAGTCAGAATCGACTTGATGGCAACAGGTTTGGGTTTTGGTGTTTTATCCTACCCTTTAATTTACATGGAAATGATCTGGAATGAGAAATGGTGCCCAAGTTTGAAAATTATTCCCCTCTAATTTTTCTGCTAAAGTGTCTTTACAGAATTATATTCACTATCAATCACTATCACCAAAAACAGGATGAAGAAAGGACATTTTTTACCTTGCTGTACAGCTATGAGTAGTAGTAAAATAATAGTTTCATATATAGTATATGCTAACTTTTCCACAAAGTTCTGCTTATTATATTTTTGACCCTTAAAACTTTCTAGGGAGTTAAAAGAGAGATGTATTATTACATTTTTATTTCCACATGAGGAAACTGAACTATAGAGATTTAGTATTTTACTCCAGATCACATAAGGTTGTTAGACCTTGATCTATAATCCATATCACCAGTTCTTTTTTAAATAATAAACTGTAAATTTTCCTAAAATATATATCCATAGGCTCAACTTTTGGAAAGTCACATTCTTATTTGATGGTGCTGCTCTTCAGACTGTGCTGATATAATTTAATCTTATTTTCTCTGAACACTACCTATAGATTGTCAAAATAAACTAAATAGTTGTTCTATGGTGCTTTTCACTTTGCCTTCTAAAGATAGGTGTTTTGTTACCAAGTGTTGATTCAGCAGGACGAGATAGATTATGTTACAAATGAAACAAGCAACTTCAAAGTCCCAGTGGATGAAGCCACAAAGATCCGCCTTGGATTGGCTGGGGGTTTTGCTCCAGATCATCTTCACTCCAGGTCCCGTCTTCTCATTGCTGGTCCGTGTGGCATAGGGAAAGGGCCAGCATGGCAAGCTGCACTCTCACTTTAAAAGCTTCCACCTAGAAGTGACTCTCTTCACTTCTGCTCACATTTCATTGGCAAAGCAAATTATAAGATCACATTAACTGTAAGGGACAGGAACGTGCAGTCATGCCATGTGTCCAGGAGTGGAGCCTGAAGTATTTGGGGAAAAGAAAAAAAGTTGCTGTCTAGTCGATTCCGACTCATGTCGACTCCGTTTGTGTGAGAGTAGGACTGTACTCCATAAGGTTTTCAGTGGCTGATTTTTCAGAGACCATCAGGCCTTTCTTTTGAGGCACCTCTGGGTGGACTCTACCCTCCAACCTTTCGATTAGCTGAGTGTGTTAACCGTTTGCACCACCCAGGGCCACCTACTTGGGGAATAGCAAGTACAAAGTAAATAAAGGCATGCTCTGAGATCACCTTTTAGAAATTTTGAAGGAAATGTAAAGAGAAAAGTGTTCAGTATAGTTTAAGTCGAGGTTTTCTCAAGGCAAGGAGATGTGATAAACAGAAGCCTTGTAGGCCCTTGCAGCAACAGTTCTAAGAATTGCTCGGTAATATTGGCTTGTCAATAACTTGTTTGTCTTCGTAGTATTTCAAATGCCAAGTTCATTATGTGGTTAAAGCATTCGGTCACTTTAATTTTAATAGCCTTATTTGCAGTAATGCTAGAAACCACTTGAGTACGTACAGTCCTCATTGAAGAGTTCAGGTTGTTCTGTGTCTAGTGTTCCATTTGTCCCTATTATGGTTGATACAGTCTCTGCCCAGAGGAAACCGGCACAAGGGAGTTGGTTCTGAAACTGTGTCTATATGAGCACCTGGTGATGCCATCTTGATTAAATTGCCTGGACAATTTAAAAGATCAGTTCTTTTTATGATTTTGTTGTTTGATTAAATTGACACTGATACTTTTAGTTATAGCAAGTGAACCAGGTCGAGCAATTATGTGTACACCATAGATTATGCCAATAAATATTTTCACATGAATTTACTTCAAAAATTGAGGCTAGAATCTGTTTATGTTACCTCAAATCATCATGTAATTTATATGTATTATTTATACCACATAATTTAGGTACAGTGAAACCTGTGAGAGCTGAAACTTGACGGGACTGCCTTGTTTTACTGGGTCTCCCAAGTTCTCTGCCTTTGACAGGGTGCAGTCACCATTTTTCTGTTGCTCTCTGTTTAGTGGAAAATGTTTTAGTTTTCCTTCTCTAACAGGTTTCCGCCTTACACAGGTTCTGGCTTTTGCGGGCTTTACTGTACTTGACTATATACCACATATTTTCTCATTTATAATTCCTATATGAATTTCCTCAAAGGCATGGTTGGTTCTCTACTTTGTCACTCCAGTATTAAGGAGGACCTGGCACACGGGAATAATAATCTTTTTTTTTTTTAATTTTTATATTTGACAGTGAGCTGGATATCTCAGTTGAAGTCTGTGTTCAAACCCCATTTCTGTTTCTGACCAGTCTGTGGAATGAGGCTTTTATCCTGGATGATCTTGAAAAGCTCATCTATGATCTAAACTAAAGTGCACCATTGAATTATGTTTTTAATAAAAATAACTGGCTAAAACTTGAATGATTATCTTTTCTGGTAGATGTAATATAGTTTTATAAATAATTGTGCTACCAGGATTTGAGTTTGAAGGAATCTAGTAAAACCATTTTGTCAATGTGATTGTTGGAACTTTGTGTGACTTTTAACTCAACTGTACTTCAAGTATCTAATTAGGTTGTGAGTCTAAATGAGATACTTTGTTATTTGCAATGCATTACCATTGTTTTAGAATGTTTGACATATTATGTCTTTGCAGTAAAGGTAACTCAGATTTTAAAAAAGAAGAGTTAACGATAATTTAGCCACTTTCTAGACTCCACCCTTGCAAGTCATATAAAGAGCTGAAACAGGGTTGGAACCAGCCTTGAGAGCATCCAACCGCTGTTCATCAGTGTAGTTCTAGGTCATAATATAGATTCACCAAACCAAGCTGGCAACCCTATTGAGACTGATCTACACTTCTGTACAATAATGGATTGATATTTTAAATAAATTTTTAACACTGTCAGCCCTTCCCTTGATACACATAACAACAACAAAAAAAAAACCCATTGCCATCAAGTCGATTCCAGCTCCCAGGGACCCTACAGGACAGAGTAGAACGGCCCCATAGGGCTTCCAAGGCTGTAAATCTTTACAGAAGCAAACATCTTTCTCCCTCAGAGTGGCTGGTGTGTTAAAACCGCCAGTCATTCAGTTAGCAGACAAGTGCTTACCCACTGTACCACCAGGGTTCCTTCTTCCCTTGATAGCAATGGTAAAATGCTGATCTAATTTCTCAAATCATTTTTCTTGCACCAATGTCAGAACATCTGTCCCCATTCTTTCTCCACCTCTTCCAAACAAATACGTAATTTAAACCACTCTGATTTAAGTCATCTTCTTTTTTTAGAATATTAAACTTTTCTAAATAAATAATAAAACTAAAATATATAAATTAGAGCAGCAAATCTTTAAACAATGAGAAATTGATGACATGATGTCATTTTAATTCACAAAATTTCCCCAGATCTTAACTATGAAGTTAGAAAGAGAGGCTCAGCATTCTCTTTATCTTTTTTTCTGTTCATTTTTGGTACTGTGCTTTTATTATTTTAGCAAAGTGGCAGTAAATAGAGCATGTACTGCCCATTTGGGTGTTTGTTCTCACTTTACACAGTAGTAAAATATAAGTAAATAATCTAGATTATTTTTCCAGGAATAATATCATTGTATTTCTTTCCTTCACAAGCTCCAAAACATGGTCTTATTGGTTGAAAATGTATTAGTAACTTGAAAGATGGAGGGAAAAAAATAATAGACCAGGCAATATTCTGAGAAGTGGTTTTATCAGTGAGACTGTCTCATTCAGGGAACTGTGCTTACATCTGTGTTCACTGCTTTAACTTGAAGAATTTCGTGTTTGGGAATTAGCAATGTATATTGAAAAATCATTCTAGGGCCTATGACTTCAGATTTAATTGGAGTGAGTCATTAAATAAATGCCTCTGGTTGTAACATGAATATAGGAGACAATATGAAGAATTCAGAATCAGGATTGGAGGAGGACTCATTAACAACCTATAATATGCAGATGACACAACCTTGCTTGCTAAAAGCGAAGAGGACTTGAAGCACCTACTGGTGAAGATCAAGGACTGCAGCCTTCAGTATGGATTACACCTCAACATTAAAGAAAAAACAGAAATCTTCACAACTGGACCATAAGCAATATCATGATAAATGGAGAAAATACTGAAATTGTCAAGAATTTCGTTTTACTTGGATCCACAATCAACGCCAGTGGAAGCAGCAGTCAAGAAATCAAATGATACATTACACTGGGCAAATCTGCTGCAAAAGATCTCTTTAATGTGTTAAAAAGCAAAGATGTCACTTTGAGGGCTAAGGTGCACCTGACCCAAGACATGGTATTTTCAATTCCCTCATACACGTGTGAAAACTGGACAGTGAATAAGGGAGATTGATGCATTTGAATTATGGGGTTGGCAAAGAATATTGAATATTCCATGGACTGCAAGAAAAACAGACAAATCTGTCTTGGAAGAAGTACAGCCAGAATGCTCCTTAGAAGCAAGGATGGCAAGACCATCTCACTTACTCTGGACATGTTATCGGGAGGGACCAGTCCCTGGAGAAGGACATCGTGCTGAATAAAGTAGAGGGTCAACAAAAAAGAGGAAGATCTTCAAGGAGATGGTTTTACACAGTGACTGAAACAATGAGCTCAAACATAACAAGGATTGTGAGGATGGCGCAGGACCGGGCAGTGTTTTGTTGTGTTGTGCGTAGAGTCGCTATGAGTCAAAACCAACTCAATAATACCTAACAATAACAACATGAGTTGATCCCACAAGTCCATCTTGATCCATAATAACAACAGATATTATCTGAGCACCTACTATGTGTACTGTATGATGGTATGCATAATTACAATGTTGGATTCATGTTCTATTGATGATTCTGTAATGACTACTTAATACCTACTTTCATATACTTTTAGAAAACTATAATAGAACACTAAAAGATCCCTAGGTCATATCATATGATGGTCCAAACAATGTCTTCTGCATATAAACTGTAGTATAAAGTATTATTTGGTAGAAAAACTGCTTCTCTCTTAGCAATTGGGTTTAGATTTATGAAATTTTGTCTAAATGGTAATAGCTATTCTGTAGCCTATTTTATATAAATGAGTTTTTAAAACATTAGTGAGGTTTCTCTGATCAGGAATAGGAATTCTCATATGGCAGGTTAATCTTGTAGATAGTCATATTTGATAATACTGTGGTGCCAAAAATTATAAATATTAAGTATGTGGGTAAAACTAATCCTTTCAATTATGAGATAGGTGTAAGAATGCAATTATTAGTAATTCTCACTATGGGCTTTCCTTTGGGGTATACTCTAGCAAGAAAAATAATTTTCCTGAAAAATAAATATCACTGTTGCTTAGTCCTGTTGAATTTTGAAAATATTCTATACTCACTGAATTTGTGACCTTGACTTTCATGGATATCCTCTGGTTTGATGCCTGACCTTGGGGAAAGAAAAAAAAAGTATTGCTGGAGGCTTGCTAATTAAAATCTTATAATATACAACTATAGATGAAAATAATTTAAAATTTTGTTCAATTAAAAAGGCATCTAATTCAAAATATGCTTTAAAATAGGATCAGTTTAGACGTTCAAATATTTAAAATTTATTTATATGAAGTCTGAAATTTCAGATTTGTATATTTGAAACATTTATGCCAAGAAAGATAAACCATCTATTTCTCTCCTGCTCTTTCTCTTTTATTGATTTTTGTTAGTTTTTTTTATTTTTTCCAATACAAAACATTATACATACATTGTTATTGACTCTAATTGCTCTCCCGATACTGTGACAGCACACTCCTCCTTTCAACTCCTGATTACCCATGTCCATTCAAACAGCTCCTAAACCTCTCAGCCTTCCCATCTCATCTCCAGAGAGAAGCTGCCCATTTAGTCTCTTGTATCTACTTGAGCTAAGAGGCACACTCCTCACGAGTATCACTTTATGTCCCACAGTCCAGTCCAATCCCTGTCTGAAGAGTTGGCCTCAGAAATTGGTTTAGTTCTGGGATGATAGAGAATCCAGGGGCCATGCTTTCTGAGGTTCCTCCAGTCTCAGTCAAACCATTAAGTCTGGTCTTCTTACTAGAATTTGAGTTCTGCACTCCACCTTTCTCCTGCTCCATCAGGGACTCTCTGATGTATTCCTTGTCAGGGTGGTCATTGGTGGTAGCCGGACACCATCTAGTTCTTCTGGTCTCAGGCTGATGAAATCTCTGTTTTATGGCCCTTTCAGCCTCTTGGGTTAATACTTCCTGTGTGTCTTTGGTGTTCTTCATTCTCCTTTACTCCAGGTGGTTGGGACCAATTGATGCATCTTAGATAGCCACTTGCAAGGTTTTAAGACCCCAGGCGCCACTCGCCAAAGTAGGATGCAGAACATTTTCTTAATAAGCTTTGCTATGCTAGTTGACCTAGATGTCCCCTGAAAGCATGGTCCCCAGAACCCTACCCCTGCTACTCTGTCCCTCAAAGTGTTTGATTGTATTCAGGAAACTTCTTAGCCTTGGTTTAGTCCAGTTGTGCTGACTTCCCCTGTAGCGTATGCTGTCTTTCCCTTCACCTAAGACAATTCTTATTTACTATCTAGTAAGTAAATAACACTTACCTTCCCTCCCCACCCTCGTAACCATCAAAGAATGTTTTCTTCTATGTTTATACCTTGTCTTGAGTTCTTATAATAGCGGTCTTACACAATATTTGTTCTTCTGTAACTGACTAAATTCACTCAGCATAATGACCGCCAGCTTCCTCCATGTTATGTTTCACGGCTTCATCGTTGTTCTGTATGTTTGCGTAGTATTCCATTGCATGGATATACCACAATTTGTTTATCCATTCATCTGCTGATGGGCACTTAGGTTGTTTCTATCTTTTTCCTATTGTGAACAGTGCTGCAGTGAACATGGGTGTGTATATATCTATTGGTGTGACAGCTCTTATTTCTCTAGGATATATTCCAAGGAGCGGGATAGCTGGATCGTATGGTACTTCTATTTCTAGCTTTTTAAGGAAGCGCCAAATTGATTTTGAAAGTGATTGTACCATTTTACATTCCCACCAACAGTGTATAATTGTTCCAGTCTCTCCACAACCTCTCCAGCATTTATTATTTTGTGTTTTTTGGATTAAGGCTAGGCTTGTTGGGGGTGAGGTGTTATCTCATTGTAGTTTTGATCTGCATTTCTCTAATGGCTAATGATCGTGAGCATTTCTTCATGTGTCTGTTAGCCACCTGAATATCTTCGTTGGCGAAGTGCCTGTTCATATCCTTTGCCCATTTTTTAACTGGGTTATTTGTCTTTTTGTTGTTGAGGTTTTGCAGTATCATGTAGATTTTAGAGATCAGAAGCTGATTAGATTTGTGATAGCCAAAAATTTTTTCCCAGTCTATAGGTTGTCTTTTGACTTTTTTGGTGAAGTCTTTTGATGAGCATAAGTATTTGACTTTTAGGAGCTCCCATTTATCTACTCTCTCTTCTGGTGCTTGTGCATTGTTATTTACAGTTCATATTGTGTTTTTGCCATGTATTAAGGCTCCTAGCATCGTCACTCTTTTTTTCTTCCATGATCTTTATCATTTTTGATTTTATATTTAAGTCTTTGATCCATTCTGAGTTAGTTTTTGTGCATGGTGTGAGGTATGGGTCTTGTTTCAGTTTTTTACAGATGGATATCCAGTTATGCCAGCACCCTTTGTTAAACAGACTGTCTTTTCCCCATTTAATGGATTTTGGGCCTTTGTCAAAAATCAACTGCTCATAGGTGGATGAGCTTATATCTGAATTCTCAACTCTGTTCCATTGGTCTATGTATGTTTTTGTACCAGTACCAGGCTGTTTTGACTACCGTGGCGCTATGTTAGTTTCTAAAATCAGGTAGTGTAAGGCCTCCCACTTTGTTCTTCTTCTTGAATAATGCTTTATTTATTCGGGGTCTCTTCCCTTCCCATATGTAGTTGGTGATTTGTTTCTCCATCTCTTTTAAAAATGCCGGTGGAATTTGGATCGGGATAGCATTGTACCTGTAGATTGCTTTGGGTAGAATTGACATTTTCACTATGTTGAATCTACCTATCCATGAGCAAGGTATGTTTTTCCACTTATGCAGGTCTCTTTTAGTTTCTTGCAGTAGTGTCTTGTAGTTTTCTCTGTATAGATCTTTTATATCTCTGGTTAGGTTTATTCCTAAGTATTTTATCTTCTTGGGGCTATTGTAAATGGTATTGATTTGGTAATTTCCTCTTCGAAGTTCTCTTTGTTCGTGTAAAGGAATCCAGATGATTTTTGTATGTTTAGCTTGTGTCCTGAAACTTTGCTGAAATCTTCTGTTAGTTCCAGTAGTTTTCTCGTGGATTCTTTAGGGTTTTCTGTATATAAGATCATATCATCTGCAAATAGAGATACTTTGACTTCTTCCCAACCAATTTGGATGCCCTTTATTTCTTTTTCTAGCCTAATTGCTCTGGCTAGGACCTCCAGCACAATGTTGAATAAAAGTGGTGATAAAGGGCATCCTTGTCTGGTTCCCATTCTCAAGGGGAATGCTTTCAAAGTCTCTCCATTTAGGATGATGTTGGCTGTTGGCTTTGTATAAATGCCCTTGATTATATTGAGGAATTTCCCTTATAATTTTGTTGAGAGTTTTTATCATGAATGGGTACTGGACTTTGTCAAATGCCTTTTCTGCATTAATTGATAAGATCATGTGGTTCTTGTCTTTTGTTTTATTTATGAGAGATTAAATTGATTGTTTTTCTAATGTTGAACCATCCCTGTATACCTAGTATAAATTCCACTTGATTATGGAGAGCTATTTTTTTGATATGTTGCTGAATTCTATTGGCTAGAATTTTGTTGAGTATTTTTGCGTCAATGTTCGTGAGGGATATTGGTCTGTAATTTTGTTTTTTGGGGTGTCTTTACCTGGTTTTGGTATCAGGATTATGCTGGCTTCGTAGAATGAGTTTGGGAGTATTCAATCCTTTTCTATGTTCTGGAATACCTTTAGTGGAAGTGGTGTTATCTCTTCTCTGACAGTTTGGCAGAATTCTCCAGTGAAGTCATCTGGGCCAGAGCCTTTTTTTTCATTGGGAGTTTTTTAATAACCTTTTCAATCTCTTCTTTTATTATACATTTATTTAGTTGTTCTACCTCTGTTTGTGTTAATTTAGATAGGTAGTGAGTTTCTACAAATTTTTCCATTTCCTCTATGTTTTCAAATTTGTTAGAGTACTATTTTTTATAGTAATCTGTTATAATTCTTTTAATTTCAGTTGGGTCTGTTGTGGTATCACCCATCTCATTTCTTATGCAGGTTATCTGTTTCCTCTCCTGTTTTTTTTTTGTCAGTTTGGCCAATGGTTTATCAATTTTGTTGATCTTTTCAAAGAACTAGATTTTAGACTTGTTAACTCTTTCAATTGTTTTTCTATCCTCTATTTCATTTAATTCTGCTCTAATTCTTGTTATTTCCTTTCTGGCACCTGAGGGTTTCTGTCGCTGCTCTCTTTCTACTTGTTCCAGTTGTAGGGTTAATGTTTTGATTATCGCCCTTCTTTTTAGATGCTTGCATTTATTGCTATAAACTAACCTCTGAGCACTGCTTTTGCTCTGTCCCAAAGGTTCTGGTAGGATGTGTTTTCATTCTTGTTTGATTCTGTGAATTTCTTTATTCCATCCTTAATTTCTTCTATAACCCAGTAGTTTTTGAACAAGGTGTTGTTCAGTTTCCATGTGTTTGATTTTTTTTCCTTGTTTTTTCTGTTGTTGATTTCTACTTTTATGGCTTTATAGTCAGAAAAGATGCTTTGGGTTTTGTTGAGGCTTGCTTTATGGCCTGATATGTGGTCTATTCTGGAGAATGTTCCATGTGCGTTAGAAAAGAAAGTATACTTGGCTGCTGTTGGATGGAGTATTGGTATATGTCTGTGAGAACAAATTGGTTTATTGTAGCATTTAGCTCTTCTGTGTCTTTGTTCAGCTTCTTTCTGGATGTTCTGTCCTCCTGAAAGCGGTGTGTTGAATTCTCCTACTACTATTGTGGAGCTATCTCTCTTTTCATGCTGTTAGAGTTTGTTGTATATATTTTGGAGCCCTGTCGTTGGGTGCGTAAATATTTATTATAGTTATGTCCTCCTGGTGTATTGACCCTTTAATCATTATATAATGTCCTTCCTTATCCTTTGTGGTGGATTTTAATTTAAAGTCTATTTTGTCTGAGATTAATATTGCCACTGCTGCTCTTTTTTGAGTGTTGTTTGCTTGATATATTTTTTTCCATCCTTTGATTTTCGTTTGTTTGTGTCTTTAAGTCTAAGATGTGTCTCTTCTAGGCAGCATATACACGGATCATGTTGTTTTATCCAATCTGCCACTCTCTATCTCTTTATTGGTGGATTTAGTCCATTTACATTCAGCGTAATTATTGATAGGTATGAGTTTAGTGCTGTCATTTTGATGTCTTTCTGTGTTGTTCATGGTTTCTTTGTTCCACTTAATTTTCTGTGCTGAGTCGTCTTCTTTATGTATTTTCTGTTCATCTTTTTCATTGTTGTTGATTTTGTGTTTGCTGAGTCTTTACATTTTCCTAGTTATTTATTTTGACTTATAGGATTGTTAGTTTCCTTTGTGGTTACCTTAATATTTACCCCTATTTTTCTAAGTTTATACCAGTCTTTTATTTCTTTATATCACCTTGACTTCCTCTCCATATGAAAAATCTATGTCTACATTTTTTAAATCCCTCTTTTTTGTATTGTTGTCGTCGTTTACATATTGACATCTGTTTCCCTATTTTCAGTGCTTTAGCTTTGATTTACTTTTGTGACTTCCCTGTCTGGGTTGATATCTGATTGCTCTGTCCTGTGTTCTAGTCTTGCATTGTTATCTGATGTTACTAATTTTCTAACCGGAGGTCTCCCTTTCCTATTTCTTGTAATTTTGGTTTGGTTTTTGCAAATTCCCTGAACTTCTGTTTATCTGGAAATGCCCTAAGTTCACCATCATATTTGAGAGACAGTTTTGCTGGATATATAATTCTTGGCTGGAAGTTTTTTTCCTTTAAGGCTTTATATATGTCATCCCATTACCTTCTTGCCTGCACGGTTCCTGCCAAGTAATCTGAGCTTATTCTTATTTATCTCCTTTGTAGATGACTTTTCGTTTATCCCTAGCCGTATTGAAATTCTCTCTTTATCTTTGGTTTTGGTAAGTTTGATTATAATATGTCTTGGTCACTGTCTTTTGTGATCTACCTTATGTGGGGCTCAATGAGCATCTTGGATAGATATCTTCTCATCTTTCATGATACTAGGGAAGTTTTCTGCCAACAAACGTTCAACAATTCTCTCTGTATTTTCTGTTACCCTCCCGTTCTGGTACTCCAATCACTCGTAGGTTATTCCTCTTCATAGAGTCCCACATAATTCTTAGGGTTTCTTCATTTTTTCAATCCTTTTATCTAATTTTTCCTCAAATAAGTCGATGTCAAGTGTGTTATCTTCAGTCTCACTAATTCTGACTCCATTGCCATAGTTCTGCTCCTATCACTTTTTACTGAGTTGTCTAATTCTGAAATTTTATTGGTAATCTTGTGGATTTCTGATTGCTGTCTCTCAATGGATTTTTGCAGCCTGTTAAATTTGTCATTTTGCTCTTCTCTAATCTTTTTAATTTCCTTTATTGCATGTTCTGCATTTTGATTAATTTCCTTCCTAATTTCTTGAAGAGTTCTGTATATTAATGTTTGTATTCTGCCTCTCATAATTCCAAGAAATTTTCCTCTTCTGGAAAAATTCTGTATTCTTTATTTTCGGAGCTTGCCGAAGCCATCAAGAATTGCCTCTTTATGTGATTTGATATTGACTGTTGTCTCCGAGCCATTAATAAGTTATTATATTTATTTATGTTTTCTTAGTGTGTCCTAGCTTCTTGTTTTGTTTTGATATACCCAAATAGGCTGTTCGTATGAGCTAGCTTGATTATTGGCACCTTTGAAGCTCTAATGTCCTGTCACCAAGTGGTTAGATCTGTTATTAGGTATGTGAGCTCAGGAGGCCGCCCACTCCCCCTGTATGGATTCAGCTCAGGTGCCCAGATAGATAGCCACCAAGTGTGTGGTGTAGGCTGTCACTTTCAGTCCTAGACAGGCATGGGTGATTGATGTAGGCACAGGCATCTGGCTGCAGCAGGGTGACACACTGTGACCAAGGCAGGGGTCTGACGGCTGCCTCCAAGTGTCCAGAATGAAGGCATGTCCCTGTTCCCTCGAGTGCGTCGGTGCGTCGGTTTTGCAGCTGGACTATGAACAGCTAATTCTGTTGTCTGTAAGGACTGGGTAGCATCTCTTATTCATAGGCCCCTATCGCAGGTAGCTAGGTGGCATGGGTGGAGCCACCAGTCCTCAGGCCCCTGATGTGGGTAGGTGAAGACCCTGCTTAATGGGCAGAGCAATGTCAAGTGTCAAGAACCTGCCACTTCACAGCTGAAACAGTTGAAGTCAGAGTTCCTGTATATACCCTGTTGTCCTGCGGTAATGAGGGCCTACGCTGTTGAGATGGGCCCACACAAGTCTATGCAGAGGAAGGGCACTCAGAGTCCATGGATCCCTTATGCCTGTGCCTGTGCAAAGGAGCTGTGCCTACCTTGGTTTCCTGTCTTAGTGGATCCGGCAGTTTATTTTTCCCGTTTGTTAATTTGCTAACTCTCCAAGGTAGGGAGAATGGCTCCAGGCATGTGACGGATCCTACTTCCAGCTCAGTTGACTCGGCAATTGCTGAAGCCTGTCTGAGACCCAGTACAAAGCAGGGAGTGGGGAGGTAAATGGGAGAGAGGTTTTTCCCTAAGGGAAGTGTTTTTGATACACGGGGTAAGCCATACGTAAGTACCTATCTTTCATTAAGCACTGCTTCTAACTGGTTCTGCGTGGCTGAGTAGACTCTCTGCCTCTGTGTTTCTCCCAGTGCAGAATACACCTCCCGAACATCACCATTCACCCCCGAGCTGATTAGGCCTGAAGGTCTGGCAACTCCTCGCTGTTTCCGAACCGTCTCTCCCTCCCTCTGCCACTCGGTCCGGTTCCTTAACTCTGACTTTGATGTTTAGAGCTCCCAGATTGCCGTATATAATCGAATCACCTGTTTTTTCAGGTCTTTGTTGTAAGAGGGTCCGCCGGAAGCATCTGACTACTCCACCATCTTGGCCCTGCCTTCTCTCCTGCTCTTTCCATGGGTGCCATAGGAAATCATTGTGTGACTCAGTTTCTATGTAAAATTGTGTAATGCCTGTGGCCTGTATTCAGTACTATGTTTAACATTTGTTATGTACATACATAATATTATTAGGGAATGAATTGTGGCCCTCAGAAAGATATATTGAAGTCTTAATCCTCAGTACCTGTGAATGTGTCCTAATCTGGAAATAGTCTCTTTGAAGATGTCATTAGTTAACATGAGGCCATACTGGAGTAGAGTGGGCCCTGTTCCAGTGTGACTGGTGTACTTATAAAACAAGAAGAGGCATAGACAAAGACAGAGCTAAGATGGCCACGTGAAGACAGAGGCAGAGCTTGGAATGATGCATTTTCAAACCAAAGAACGCCAAGGATTGCCAGGAACCACAGGAAGTTAGGAAGAGACAAGGAAGGATCTTCCCCTAGAACCTTTAGAGAGAGCATCGCTCTCTTGATGCAGTGATTTGGATTTCTAGTCTATAGAACTGTGAAACAATAAATTTCCTTTATTTTAAGACAATAACCCTAGTAAACTAATGGAATGTTTAAAGCTCCTTAGAAGGACTAGAATAAAAATTATGTTAAACAGTAGAGAATTAGTCTTCTATCAGATTGCAATTAAATGGAATAATTTGTTTCTACCACAGACGGATCCTTCCTGGTGGCTCTTAGATTTCTGGCATATGCTCTCGACCATATATATTATCTGGAGCATATAAAGTCACTTTAATATTAATCTTAGAGAAATGTAACTATACACATAAATATATATATAACTATATGTAAAATCTGTTGCTATTGAGTTGATTCTTACTCATGGTGACCCCATGTGTTACAGAGTAGAAGTGAGCTCCAAAGGGTTTTCTTGGCTGAAATCTTTTACTAAAGCAAATCGCCAGGCCTTTCTTCCACAGTGTCGTTGAGTGGGTTTGAACTTCCCACCTTTCGGTTAGCAGATAATCACAAACTGCTGTGCCACTCAGGGACCCTGTAATAATATACAGCTATGTATATATTTAAATACATATATGCATATGTGTGTGTATATATATATACATCCAGAAAATGTGGCTTTGAATGATTCAGGAGAGATATCAGGTGTAGGTGGAGGATGTAGCTTATGTGGGAAAACAGATGCTTTTTCCGTTGTAATATGATGAGAGAAAAATGAAGATGGGAATTCATACAGATACATCTTAAAGGAAATTGGAGTTGAGAAGACTGAAGATAGGTGGGGAAGGTTTTAAAATAGCTGTTATGCAGAATATGCATGAGAGGGAAGCATAGAAGAATCATCGGGCAATGTGATAGTTTGGTTGGAGTAGAGACCATACATTAATGTGTCACCAGTGTGGTATTAACATTTTCCTTATCTTGGTAGCACAGTTTTAAGTACAAGGAAGATAGACTGATCTAGGTCTGAATTTTGTCAGACAACATCGTAGAACAGTGGGGTAAAGGGGTCAACTATATAGCAAGAGACTAGTTGAAGTAGTGAACCAGGGAGGCTAAACTGGTTAGGAAAACAATAAAGTTTTTTGCATGAGCAAAATCATAAATATTATTGGAGAAGATGGAGTAGTCTGTGTAGGAAGAATTCAAGATACAGGAGAGAGAAACTCAGGTGGGAAAGCAAGTCAGGGCAGTGGTTTTCGGCCTTGACTTCACATTGGAACTATTTGGGGATCTTCAGAAATGAAAAGATTCTGATCTAAGTGGCCTGTGGTATGGCCTGGACAGTGAGTTATATTTTACAGCCAAGATTTGAAAACCTCTTGTGAAGAATCTTATATTCAAAGTTGTAGACACTTTATTCTTAAGGCAGTGGAGGATCAGCAGAGGTTTTAAAAAGAAGAATAACATGAGTTATTATGTATTTTAGAAAAGTAATTTTTTCCTCAATGCAAAAGACAGAGTAGTGAAAAAATATTGCAATATTCTGGGCTAGAAATGGCAAGAACTTGAACTAGGGGACTAAAAAGGAATTGTAGAGTAGGGGACAGATTTGTGATGTTTCAACAAAAGAATTTATTACACTTATTGATATATGGGAAGACTAGGATAATTGTAAGATTTTTATTCTGTATAATATGTTAGTTTTCCATTGCTGCATAACAAATTGTGCCCAATTTAGAAGGCTCAAAGCAACATTTATTGTCTCACAGTCAGGAGTCCAGACTGGGCTTCCTTAGGTTCTCTGATTCCACCAGACTGAATCAAGGTGTTGACTGAGGCTGAGGTCTTATCAGAGGCTTGAGTGGCAAAAGTTTCATCTCCAAGCGCCCTCAGATTATCGGCAGAATTCATCTCCACACAGCTAATAGGACTGAGGTCCTCGTCTTCTTGCTGGGTATCAGTCAGGAATCCCACTCAGACCCTAGAGGCTGCTTGTAGGTCCCTGCCACATGGCCACTCCACAGGCATTTTACAACATGGCTGTTCACTTCTTCAAAGCCCGTAAGACAATCTTTTTCTCACCCCTAAAGTTGCTCAGTCCCTCTTGTAAGGGTATTTACCTGATTAAGTCGGGTGTATCCAAGATAATCTACCTTTAGATTAACTCAAAATCAACTGATTTGGGATGTTAATTACATCTGCAAGTTCCCTTCACTAATAAGTGATGAGTCGGAATCGACTCCACAGCAATGGATTTGTTTTTGTTTTTAATCATATTCACAGGCCCTGCCCACACTCAAGGAGAGAGAATTTTACAGGGCATGCGCACCTTCAGAGAGGAATCGGGTGTTATGGCAGTTAATTATGAAAAGTAATACAAGCTAATTAGAATGTAATTCAGAAAGAAATTGATGGCCTCAGTTTCAGACATGATAAATTTGGGTAGCAGACATAATCATATTTATCTGTCTCTTAAAACTCTGGTCTGTTTATCTGAGTAGAAAATTATTAACGCCGCTGCAACAAAACTGCGGAGAAATCTGAGCTGTGATAATAGAAACAGAAAGTGAACTTGGTTGGTTCATTTTGATCAGACTTCTCTCCCTTCTCTTAAATCTTTTTCTTTCAGGTTATATTCAAGAAAAATGTGTCATTCCCTGCCCATTTGATTGCAAGTTAAGCGACTGGTCTAGTTGGGGGTCTTGCAGCTCATCTTGTGGGATTGGAGTGAGAATTCGATCCAAATGGCTAAAAGAAAAACCTTACAATGGAGGTCGCCCGTGTCCCAAACTGGATCTCAAGAATCAGGTAAAGTGCATGAAGCAAAAAATAAAAAGCTGAAAATATATACGCGTTATTATTTCCTATTGAAATTTAAAGTCAACCTCTTATTAAAAACAGCACATACAAACTTATCACAAGTTTGGAAAAGGGATTAAGAAGGCAGTAATTAGCATAACACCCTATTGTCGTCGAGTTGTGGCGCAGTGGTTAAGCACTCAGCTGCTAACCGAAAAGTTGATGGTTTGAACCCACCAGACGCTCCGTGGGAGAAAGATGTGGGAGTCTGCTTCCGTAAAGATTTACGCATTGGAAACCCTAGGGGGCAGTTCTCCGCTTTCCTATAGGGTCTCTATGAGTCGGAATTGACTTGATGGTGATGGGTTTGGTTTTTATTTGTTTGTTTGTTTTTAATTAATAAAATAATATTAGTAATAGAAGCTTAACAACTCCTAGGTAATTGCCAGGGCTGCCTTGCATATCATTAACAGTAATAAAGTTTGCAAAAATTATGTCTAATTGATTTTTAAATGATCATGATATTTTAAAAGTGATATGCTATACCACCTAAAATTTATTTTTTATGTATATTTCAAAATACAAGGAATAATATTGGGAAAATAGCAATTATTTTATGACAACAGAATTAGTGATCTCTCCTATCAGTTCCAACAATGGAGTTTTCCTTCACCTAAAACTTTATCCACATTTTTTCATTCTCAGTCTTGCCAGTGCTTCCATAGCTCTTCATGTTATCTCTTGAGCAACTTCTCTGTCTCAAAAGCCATAGCTGTTTTCGTAAATGAAATGCTCATGTCTACCCCTTCATCTAGATGTCTGATAAAATTGTCATCCTAAGCAATTAAAGTTGGTTAGAGTATTTCCAGTAGCTTTATCTATGTAACAGAGTTTAAGATTTAGTTAAGAATTATTTATGATAAAGAATTTATATTCCTTACATAATGGTTATCAGATTAGAACTGATAGTTCAGGTTTTTCTTGTTTTTAATCAGTTAGAGTAGGTAAAGCCCAAATAATAATAATGAGAAATTCTTCTTTATTCCAGAGGTGGTAAAACGTATCTCTTATGTGAGTATGTAGACCCTTTGTGACTGGGAAAACTCAACAAAATGGCTGTATACGTTTTCTAATGGAAGGAAAATCCAGTGACCCTGTTCTTAATTTGAATACCATGTCTAGTACTGCTTGGCTTAAAATATCACTTGTCAATTTAAGACCAATATCTCTAGCTATTTTTTCCTGTTTTGATATGAGACATATAACTCACTGACCAAAGAAAAAATATAACTCACTGACCAAAGAAAAAATCTGGCAAAAAAATATTTAAGTTCTAGGATGGGTACAGTATTATGCTAGTCTCTTCTTTTTAAGGTGATATGGAAAATTTATCAAAGAATATGCAAATCTACTGGGCAAAACAAGGCAGATGATCAGAAAGTCAACATAAATATTGCAAAAAACCAAAGAAAGAATAGGTGTGTGGTAAAGGGAAGAGCAGAAAATGACTAAGGAAGACAGAAAGGAAATAATAAAACAAAGATAGTCTGAGGAGATAAGCCTTACTTCAGTTCAAGGACAAGAATAATGCAGGTTTAGGGTCCGGAGGCAGATGGAAGACTTTCAAGTCAATGCAGTGGACAAAGACTATTTGACCATTCCTAAAGTAATTTCCAGGTATTTAAAATAGAAAATAACTAATAAGCATTTATAGTTGTAAATAATGTTTGATAATTCTTATTGTATCTTCCTCGAAACAATCCATGAAAGCTAAGCCTCTACAGTGCTAGTTTTAAGCACTAATTTTAATGAGTTGATTTTATGGACTAGGAAATTATCAAGGGAATAAAAAGACCTCATCTGAGGACAGACTTTAAGACAGTATTTGCAGTATGTGAGGTAAATGTATAAAACATGTCCATAAAATTTGAGACTATGAATAAGGGAAAGGTGCTTGTATGCCTGTAGTAATTTAAAAGAAACTTGCTCAAACACTTAGTTGACATACAAAACATGTAACAGAAGTAGTACAAACTACAAGTTAAGCCCCGGTTCAAGAATAATTTAGATAAATTCCACATGTGAAAATTAAGTGAAGGTTGGCCTGTTTCTAACTTTTGAGTTCAAGAAGGGAACTATAGCATTCCAAACACATTTCTTTATTGTAATGCTTAGAGATAAACGTTGGGTTTTAATAGTCAGAAATCTGATATAGTATGGTGTTTATTCTGTTTAAGGAAGTTTGAAGTTAACTAGCACAGCAGGTATGTGGTTTAATTAAGCTTGGGTTGAAAAACTTCACCCCATCTATATTTTAATATAAAGTAATTGATCAGGGCAGTAAGTAATAAACCCCTCGTCTCACTTGTAAGTCTGTGAATGGCAAGGGGAAATACCTTTGTGAAAAATCCTGAATCTATTTGTAAATTCTCCTCAGAGCAGTTCTTTTTCTAAAGCAAGTATACTATACTTGTAGGTATATTTGCATAAAGGTATCTGAGCAGTGGCTTCATTACATATTTGCTCTTATACCTGGTATAATCTCCTTTGTGTGTGTTTACGTGTATTGTATAAACAGCTTCGTTTGAAGCTATTCATATTTTCTTAATTCACCTGACAATAAATTGGATTGTCAGGGAATGTCATTATTTAGTAAATATTCCTCAGCTTCTTGTTTATGACTATTCTTTCTTAGAAGAGATAACCATTTCTTTCTTTAAACTGAACATGTGGTGTAGAGGTACACCCACTGAGGCTCTTTTGTATTGTTGAGTTTTACTACTGGCCCTAGGTTATTTTTCTCCTTTGCAATTGATACTTAGGTTTAGATTTATTTTTCTTTTTTTGGAACCAGATTAATACCCCGTTGCCCTTCACCCATAAGTAAGAACTTAAAAAAAATTGTAACCAAATTATAGCAGTAAGAGAGACCCGTATCTTCATTACCTGTGCATGAGGAAAATACAGCACAGGAAAGATTGAGTTTAACAGACTGTTCATAAAAAGGTATTGAACATATTGTGTGTCTATGTATGTATGCATGTGCGTATATATATATGTGCACGTGTGTATGTAAATATATATGTTATACATGTGCATATATAAATATAAGTATACCTGCATATACTTACCAATTATTTCTTCTCCTTCCCTCCTCTTCAGAACATGATGCCTTTTTGAGGGCAAGGGCTATCCTCTTCTTTTGCAGCTCATTCCAGCCCCTAGTTTATTATCTTGTGGATTGTCATACTATATTCATTGGATGACATAGTTGGGGGAAAAAAAGCCTTCTTCCTGGATGATTGAGTGGCTAGTTCTGTAGAAATAAACAAATACATTAGAACTCTGGCCTCTTATGCCATGATCTGTCATCCACATTCCCCAAAATATGAGCTCTTCTAGAAAAAAAGAAATAAGATCTTTCAAATTATTATTGCCCAAAGAGAGTCTTTCAAGACTTGCCTGAAAAATCTTAGGTGTTTGGATTCCCATTGAAATGTAACTCAGCTGTATAAATGGGAAGGTTGGTATTATGTACACAAGCTCATAAACGGTTCTGAATCAGTTAGTGAAATCAATATTTATAATCTCTCATAAAAAAGCCTCCCTTTTAAACTCGAACCTATCAACATGATAGCTCTTTCTCTAGAAGTGGCTAAGTGACAGCAATACTTGAGTAGCTTTCTGCTAAATATATTTGTGTTGCTAAATAGTTCCAGCACGCACCTTGTTTAACGCTCTTATGTAGACATAAAATTTCTTCTAAACAGTTTATTGGATTATCAGGTCAGTTGGCTGATGCCCTTCCCTCTGCTGTACATAATAAAATACATAATATATTTAATTTCTTCACAATCTATGATGTGTTGAGTGGATATAAGTGTTTTTGTGCTGTGTATTTTTGTCAAATATGTTTCTTATGAAATTCTGTTTAATAGGAGATCAAATATGAGGACATTAAAGCTCCATTGAACTTAACATTTCCCTTTGTGAATTCTTCACGCAATTGAAGCCAAGGTAGTTTCAGAAAATTATATTTTGTTCATAAGTGCACAGTTTGAATAAAAATCTTATATTGAGATTCATTACCTATATGTTTTAAAATGTATGCTAGCTGGATACATTTTTTGAAAGAGTTTTGGTTATGCTTGCAACTGAATGAGAGGGTATAAATTAAATACGTGTGTGCTACCTGGAAACATTTGCATTTTAAAGGGGTGTCTTGCCCCAGAGAGAAGTGGTCTAAATTTGGAAATAATGAGTATAATGCATTTTGTTTTTCATAGCAGGGTAATAGTGTTTTTAAGGGTACTTTCTTTCCAGAAATATATGGGTGTATTTTAGCATGAACATTTCTTCCTTAGAAGAGAACTTTTGGATGAGAAAAGGTTTCTATTAAGAAATAGCTTATGCTGATTTTTAATCCTTCTTAATTAAATATTAGCAGCCATTAGGATGTGGAAATAGGATACTCACTCTCATTCTATCTGAATGTTTGTTTACCCAGAAAAATATGGCTGCACTTAAGGTTTAATTTTGGTCTCTTCTTTTCAACCAGACTGACTCCCGCTGATCCCAACCTAGGCCACGTCATTGCTGGCAGAATGCTGCTCGCTTTGGAATTAGTACTTTGGTAGGAGCCCCCAGACTCTAATGGAGAAAGAAGTCTTCTTCCCAAGCATTAACATGGAAGGCAGCCCAATATGACACATGATTAAGTACATTCAGGTGTACTGTTCTTGGAGGGGAGGACAGTGACTGCAGTTCTGATGAGAACTTGTTTTAAATATGAAATAACATATGTCATAGAATTAAGGGCTGCAGAATGACTTATTTCTCAGAGTCATTTCAGAGAATTTAATGGAGGCAAATACCCTAAAACATTTCACACCTCCCTCCCCCGCTCCACACGATCATTATCATCTCAAAGCCCAGGTACACAGCACCTCATCTCCAAGGCAGCCTGAAATGACCCTCAGGAGCTGATGTTCCTTCATTTGTATCCTTTATGTCTAACTGCCAGCCCAAACTCTGCTGTCAAGTTGTGGCACTGCGCTAATTGAGCTGAGCAGAGCTCAAAGGAGAGGCAATGTTTCTTTTTCCCTCTTTCCCTGTTGCCATCTCTAAGAAAAATTGCTTTTTCTTCTCAAGAGATTCTTCCCCTCCTCCCACCCCACTTGCGTTCATACATACCCTGTTCTTGATCATTCCAAAGTAATACCTGCCCCTCAGGCTTGTTAAAATCTTTGTAAACTTTGATCATTATTCTTGAGAGTTGCCAGAATCACTCATGAGAAGCAATTTTCCTATACTTATTGTATACTCTATCTTGCAGTTTACTGTGTTTTTCAATACTGGGTATTGCTACTCTGCATGTATCCAAATTCACTTCTAGTTGTTATCCAAGATCTTCACTATGTGCTTCTAGAACGTTCTCCACTAGACTGGTTTGGCAAATGTCTGTAACACAGAACCTAGGCAGGGTCTTCAGGATTGGCTGGCACAAGTGGAAAATTGTGAAACTGGCAGTTTTTGTCTTTGACACTCTTCCAGTGTCCTTGCACATGTCATATTGTCCCTAGCCCCTTAACCCTTAAAGCCCTGAAGTATTATATTAGCTAACATCAGCTGCAGCGGGGAAAACACATCATCTGTGTTTGCAATGTTGTGAACCTGTCTTCTTAACCAAGTATTTCAAAGTGATGTCCCCAGTTACTTTTCTAGAAAAATATTGGCAGAACCTGCTTTTCATATCACTCCTGAATGATGTCTTCCTTATTCCTTTCAGGCATTGGAAAAATATAGCTCTGACTTTAACCAGGAGCATAAATTTGTTGTACTGAACATACTTGCACTACCGTGGACTGAAGGGAATGAGCACCTGCTTTAAAGAAAAAAAAAATTTGCTTAAAATCCATCTGAGAGTAAGATTCTTAATGGCATGTTAAGTCGCCAGTTCTTTGATTTTTCAAGCTTTACCCCAGTATTAAGTTAAATTACCACAGAACAAGGTACATAGACCTTGCTTTTACATCCCAGGTCCCTACAGAAAAGCATTTGGTGAGCCATGATTTATTTTTTTCACATGGTTTAAGAGTTGAGATAAAATAGTCTCTCTGAGCTATTTACCTGAGTCTTTTGCAATTCAGAGCTTATTGTTTCATAGCTGTTATTGAACATTAAAAAAAAAAGAAAAACAGTTACCATTGAGTCAATCCCAACTCATGGTGATCCCATGTGTCAGAGAACTGTGCTGTGTAGGGTTTTCAATGGCTGGTTTTTTGAATTATAAATCACTTGACCTTTCTTCTGAGGCTGAGTGGACTTGAACCACCAAACTTTCATTTAAGATTATGAAAATCACTGGGACATGGGTGGGGTGGGGGAGGTCGTTATAAAAACAGTCTCCCAGGCCCTTGTTCCAAAGATTGTGGTTCGGTCCATCTAGAGTGGATCCAAGAATGTGTACTTATTAACAAAGTTGTTTTTGTTTTTGTTTTTTTTTGCTGGTTCTTCTGATCAGGCATGTTTGTGAACATCGCCAGAGTTGAGATCATTGCCCACTGAGGCCACTATTGCTGCTTGACTTCAGCTTTGGAAAAGATTTTTCTTTGTAGTTGGCTTAGTCTGTCCTTTGTAATCCAAACAATGAAAATAACCACTACTTGTTTGCATAATGCCATAGTCAAAGCAAACTTTGAGAACCCCCCTCCCTCCCCCAGTTTTACTGAAGGGAAGATTTTGGCTTAGGAAATGTAAAAGCTTTCCCAGTGTCACCCTCTGATCTATGTAAGGAGTTATGGGTCAATCAGGTCTGGAGTCAGATGCTGCCATGCCGATTTGAGAAACTTATTCAACCTTTCTGAATCTCAGTTTCAGAATTTGTCAAATGAGTGTAACAGTGACAACTACCTCATAAGCTTATCGTGAGTATTAAGTAAGATAAAATGAATATTAACTTCCTAGCTTATTGCTTGACACATAGTAAGTGCTTGATAAATGTTAGCTATGATTCTTTTTCCTTGGTCTCTAACACATAATTTCTGTTTTCAATTCAGTTTACTTTCACCTGTACCCTGTTGCCTTTTATAACTAAATTATGTAGATTGCCTCCCTTCTTACATTTAGCTACTGAAACATTTGGAGTCAAATATTTTAGTTGTAATGATTTAGCTTAGAGAGATGCCTAGTAACATCTACTGGCATTGCTTCCTGCCTGGGAAGTCAGTTCTGTTTTATTTCTAAACATCTTACTCAGCATGGCATCTTGTTTTCTAATATTAGAAATAAGTATAACTTTTTACATATTTATATCTCTAGTTTCCCATGCATCTGTGATTCTTTGACCCTTTTTTAATAACCTTCTTTATTAAGCAACATAGAATTGTACAAAAATCTTTAATGGCACAGTTCTATGAATTTTCACAAAGTGAATTTTCCCACTCAGTCACTACCCAGGTGAAGAAATAATATATTTTCAATGTTTTACACTCTGCCTTGGTGAGTAGCATCTGGGGTCTTAAAAGCCTGTGAGCGGCCATCTGAGATACTCCACTGGTCTCACCCCTTCGAGAGCAAGGAAGAATGAAGAAAACAAGTTACGAGGGAAAGATCAGTCCAAAGGTCTGATGGACCACAGCTACCACGGCCTCCACCAGACTGAGTCCAGTACAACTAGATGGTGCCTGGCTGCCACCATTGACTGCTCTGATAGGGATCACAATAGCGGGTCCCAGACAGCTGGAGAAAAATGTAGAACAAAATTCTAACTCACAAAAAAAGACTAAGCTTACGGGCCTGACAGAGACTGGAGAAACCTCGAGAGTATGGCCCCCGGATACCCTTTTAGTTCAATAATGAAATCACTCCCGAGCTTCATCCGTCAGCCAAAGATTAGACAGGCCCATAAAACAAAATGAGACTAATGGGGCACAACAGTCCAGGGACAAGGACTAGAAGGCAGGAGGGGACAGGAAAGATGTTAATAGGAAACCCAAGGTCAAGAAGGTAGAATGTTGACATGTTGTGGGGTTGTTAACCAACGTCATAACTGTTTAACAGTTAAATAACAGTTAAATAACAGTTAAAATAACTGTTAATGAGAAACTAGTTCTGTAAACCTTCATCTAAAGTACAGTAAAAAAAGAAATAATATATTTTCAGCATCTCAGATGTCCCCTTTGTACTTCCTCCCTACACTACGACCTTTACTACTATTCAGACTTCTAACGCCATAACCCAAAAAAACCAAGCCCATTGCCATCGAGTCGATTCTGACTCCTAGCGACCCTATAGGACAGAGTAGAACTGCCCCATGGGGTTTCCAAGGCTGTAAATCTTTATGGGAGCAGACTACTTTCACCCACGGAGCAGCTGGTGAGTTCGAACTGCCGACCGTTTGGTTAGCAGCCAAGCACTTAACCATTGTGCAACCAGGGCTCCTTCTAACACCATACATTAGTTTTATCATTTTTTAAAACTCTATGTAAATGAATTTTGCATGCACTATTTTATGTCTGCCTTTTCCTGCTCAAAATTATGTTTGTGAGATTTATCCATGTTTGTTTACTGTGTAGCAGTAGCTTGCTCATTTTATTGCTTTATAGTATTTCAAAATTTATACCACATTGTTTTGTTGTATATATACCACATTTTATTCATTGTTTTCTTTTCTTTGATGGACATTTTGAGTTGTTTCCAGTTTGGAGCTATGACAGATAACACTACTCAGACCATTCGTGCACATACCCTTTGGTGCCCGGCCCGTATATATGCATTTCGGTTGAGTACATACCTAAGAGTAGAATTTCTAGGTCATAAACCCATTGCCATCGAGTCGATTCTGACTCATAGTGACCTTATAAGACAGAGTAGAACTGCCCCATAGGGTTTCCGAGGAGAGGCTGGTGAATTCGAACTGCTGACTTTTTGGTTAACAGCCGGATGCTTAACCACTGCGCCACCAGGGCTCCTTTTAGGTCATAGGATATTAATATATTCAGCTTAAGTAAATAATGGGCGTTTTCTCTTGTAAGTTATTACAGATCCTCTTGAATACAGATAGTATGCAGCTGTAGATAGTGACTTGAAATATAAACTCTCTGACACCGTGAAAAGAGGTGTGAAACCATATGGGTGCATAAAGTGTTTATCTCAGCGGGTCTCATAACACAGTACATCAGTCACTGATGCCTGTTCCTAAGTTGAGTCTTTCTGCCCATACAGAAGAAGTCTATACTACCTTCTCGCCTAACTGCTCACTGTCCAGACAACCTTTCTGTCTTCTAGGCTCTAATCCCCACCCCTCCACTCCAATTGATCCTTGACACAGCAGCCTCAGTGAACTTTCTAAACCACGAATCTGACTGTGCTTAAAATCTTTCCGTGGTTTCGTTACTCTTGGGTTAAGTACAAACTATGTAAGATAATTTATAAACTATTTCATAATCTGGCTCCTGCTTGTCTTCCCAAATGCATTTCTTTGAACTCAGAATCATGCTCAAACCATCAAGGCCCTCATGCCAGGGATAAGTCAGAACAAGCTTCTGTTTCCATCCCCTCAAGAGCCCTCATATAGGCTTTCTCATGGAAAGTGAGAGTTTCACATGGTAAGACTGATAATATTAATCTATTAATGTCAAACATGGTGGCATTTTAACAGAAATTACCTTTCAATTTACTTTACGACTCACCAGACATTGTTTAATGAAATAAGATATTTGCCCTTTCTCTGGAAGCTTCTCGTAACATTTCTTCTACATTGGATTAAAATCATGCTCCGCTACCATTTAAATATAGATTGCTCAAAGCAGATTTGTGTTCTTTGCTTTCTTCCCACAAGAAAAATCTCTTAGGTGACAATAACCCTGGTGGCGTAGTGGTTAAGAGCTGCGATTGCTAACCAAAAGTTCGGCAGTTTGAATCCACCAGGCGCTCCCTGGAAACTCTATGGGGCAGTTCTACCCTGTCTTGTAGGGTCATTATGAGTCAGAATTGACTTGACGGCAATGGGTTTCACTTTGGTTTGGGTACTTATCACCAATGCTGAAAGCAAGAATGAGACTAATTGCAAAGTCTGCTTCCACAGAATGTTCCCCCAAACAGCAGAAAGTTTGCCAAAAGTCATCGTCTACCCTAAGAGACAGAAATCTTGTCACACCTAGAACTGAAAGTAGATCAATTTGTGTAACAATGGTGGGAAAGAAGTTTGGATTGAGTAGACTCTCCAGGGAACTGTATGTCACAGGGGAGGCTGGCAGGGACCATGGGTTGTAAATCAGAACGGCAACTATAACATACAGAGTGAACTTGCTGCTGTTCTTCTGTTTTTGTAACAAGGGAGCACAGCTGTATTAAAGTTGCAGTTGTGTTCCTTTAAAGGAACATTTGATGTTTGCATGATTGATTGCATTTTTCTAATTTCAAGTCTTTGCTCAAAAATTCATCTTCTTAACATGTCCTACCTGATCACCTATTTAATATTATATCCTGCCACCCCCTCCTGGGTGACCTCCTCATGTGTTTATTTTTAATTTTTTGCTGTCTCCCCATCCCACCCCCAAAACAGGTAAACTGTCCAGTCCCCAATGAGCACCTTGAAAGCTGACAACAGTGTTGTCTTAGGTTGAGTTCTCCCAGAAGCAGGGCCTGAGACAGAATTCAAAAACAAGAGTTTCATTTTTCAAGTGCAGTGAACACCAATAGGGATGTGAAAAAGCATTAGGGAAGGGAAGCAGCCAATAAGAGGTGTGTGATTAAGCCAGTATCTTAAGCAGTGGTGACCAAAGCTTGAGCCCACAGGGAATTCTGGGAGATTGTGCAAAACATGCTGAGATTTCTGCCTGAAGGGCCAAGGAGCTGGGGTGTTGACAGGGAAGTTTCTGAGAGTCACTGGTTGAGGGAATGTTAACCCTATGTACTTGGCCCTAAGCATGAGCAGAGCAGTCGTCCTCTGTTCTGGAGAAAGTTCTTAGGCACAGAAATACAGTGACAGAAGTTGGCCAGAGCGCAGTGAAAGTACCTGGAGACATTGAAGTTGCTCAGTTAGTATTTTTTACTGGGTGTAGTGTGCTGTCTGGAGCCCTGGTGGTGCAGTGGTTAAGAGCTCAACTGCTAACCAAAAGGTTAGCTGTTCAAATCCACCAGCCACTCCTTGGAAACCCTGTGGGGCAGTTCTGCTCTGTCCTATAGGGTCACTGTGAGTTGGAATCATCTCGACTGCAAGGGATTTAGTTTGGTTTGGAGTGTAGTGTCAGTGCTATCCATATCATAGCAAGAAGTGCTTTTTTTTTCTTTTCCCCCAATAAAAATATGCTTTGCTACTGCGCAGTGGTCAGTTGAAAGTGTGTCGTCAGTTGGAAGTGTATTGTCAGTAGTTTGCATTTCAGATAACTATATGTGTTTACCTGACAACACAGTCTCATCTGGTCTTGCTTGAAACTAATTCCATGCCCTTGTTGGATGCTGGACCAAGGCTATAGGGAAAAGTAAATCTGGCCGCAGAGACCAAACCATACACAATTAATGAGAGAAATTAGGTCAGGTCCTGCAGAGGGCTTCAGAGCAACCATACATGGATCCTCCTTTTTCCCTTGGGGATTATGTAGGGCTGGTGAGAAGCTCCCATGGTGGTGTTTAACAGCTCCCATACTGTGTCCCTTATTGTATCCTTTTCTCACCAAGTACAATTTTGCATGCCTGGAACTAGGTGCGAGGGAGGAGGCAGAGCAGGTTGGGCTTGGTATGTGAGATCCTTAGGTGACATTCCCTATGCATGAAAAAAAGAGTATCTGGCTAAACATGACTGAGAAGTTCCAGGAAAATTGGATATTAGAAAAATAGTTCAAATTAGAAAGGACCCTAAAAATATCTAATTTACTAGCTCTCAATCATGGTTGCACGTTAGTTTCACTTGAAAAACTTTACATGCCCAGGTGCCAGCCCAGATCAATTAAATTAGAGATTTTGGTGGTGGGATACAACTGTCTATATAAAAAAAAAAAAAAAAAA
>NW_004443969.1:11827301-11860842 GCF_000243295.1 Trichechus manatus latirostris
AAAAAAAAAAAAAAAAACTCTCCAGTGACTCAAATGTTCAGCCAGGGTTGAGAACTGCTGCCTAATGCAACCTCATCATCCTGTCCTGTAAATGAGCTAACTGGGACTCAGGGAAGTGACTTGACACCTAATTACCAACTAGAACGAGGGTCCCGACTCTCAGTGCATTTTTGTTTCTAAGACACAGTGTTGATTCCTTCTCTCTTTGAATATCTTTTACATCTAAAAGAACCTAAATGTAATGAGAAACATTGACACTGATTGGCACTACATGTTCATTGTTCTCATAGGAAAATAAGTAAGGGAGCTTGTTGACTTCATCCTGCAATGTTCCCTTCTGCTGATGACTCTCTGAATTACTAAAGGCAAGTGACCTTTAACATGAGCAAGTGGCCTATTTTGGGGGGATGATTTAACTGAACCAGTGGCCTCCAACAACTGCCTATTCCTCAAGCAAGGAGGGGACTTACCTGGTGACTGTATATACCCCTGAATATGTGGAGAAATAAAATACAAGTTCTCCCATGGTCCCATGGTTTGGAGTGGTATGATATGGTCGTGGATATATTTGTCTTTGCGTTATTTGACAAATATTACATGTGAATCCACATGTTGTATCATCTTGGAGGTTGGAGCTAAACATAGAAGTGTAATGCAGGTGGGTAAAATGATGTAAGTATATGATGGAAACAGAGTTCATAGCAACAGCAGTTTATTAGTGAGCTTTCAAAAAGAGGAGAGATAACAAAATGGAATTCAGGGTAATTGTAAATATGCATTTTGAAATGCATGTTGAGGAGAGACCCAAAATGGCATGATAGTCTTAATTTCACTCCCATTTTGACACTTAATTTGATGACAGTGTAGTTTTAAGTAGCATTTTGAACCATAAATTGTGATAGATGAATTAAGTAATGTTTATAACTGAATATCAAAAGTATTTTGTGATAAGAAAGAGAAAAATCTGTTTTGTGTGTCCTATGAGGATATGGGTTCCCTTGACTAGGACTTCTCTAAATGACGCTTCTTTTTTGTCAAGGGCATCATTCTGTTTTGCAAATTATTTAGCATAACCAACTTTCCAGTACTTCGCTCCATATAATAAATAAGCAAACCCCAAATCAGATAAGTAATACAAATATACACCACATGTCCCTCCTTTTTTTTTCCCTACCCTTTGTAGCCTATGCAACCCTTTTTCAGGTTATTCACCAAGGGTTTATGTATGCAAGGGTTAATTATGTATGTATTGGTGAGGATTCATAAAAATACCAATGAAGGAATATAAGTCTCATATTTCCCTGGTGTCTTAGGCTGGGTTCCCTAGAGGAGCAAAACTTAGTGAAGCATATATATATATAAATATATAGAAAGAGAAATTTATTTCAAGGAAATGGCTCGTGCAGTTGTGGAGGCTGGCGAGTCCCGAACTCATGGGTCAGGCATCAGGCTGGAGGCTTCTTCTGACTTATGTGGTTGCAGGGGCTGATGAACCCGAAATTAGCAGGTCAGGCAGTAGGCCACAGAGCTGCAGGAGCAGGCAAATCCCAAAATCTGCAGGTCAGGTGGCAGTCTGCTGGCTCATGTCCCAAGAACCGGAGGTCAGAGGATGAAGAGTCAGACGCAGGATTAACAGAGGGCAAGCTTTGCCAGAACATCCATATGCATTGGATGGAGGCCACACCCCTGAGGAAACTTCCCTTTCAACTGATTGTCTGCTCACATCAGATCACAAAATGGAGGATGATTATATAATATCTGCCAAACCACGGAGAACCATGTCCTAGCCAAGTTGACACATAACCTTAACCATCATACCTGGATTCCTCCAGAATATTTTAATCCAAGTTAAGCGTTCTGTAGACTAACATTGCAACAGCATTTGGTAATACAAGTAACAAAAGCAGATGGTAATGATAAGCAAAATGGCATATCGTTTTGTATGAAAGTGAAATCAGGGCCCATATTTATGAAAAAGAAATTCCAGGTAAAATTGTTCATATAAGGAGATTTATGTATGTATTTTGGATATGGCTTTAAAAGGTTAAAAAACCCCTGAGAGGTGATATATTCAGAATAGGTGGGAGTGGAATCTTAGAAAATGCAAAGCAATGAAACATCAAACATGTAGAGCATGGTTTAATGTGCACGTACTTATGTAGTTATTTACTAACGTTCTCTTTGTGCATGTGTCTGCCTTGGTTCATTTTCTAGATGTGAAGCTTCCAGAAAGCAGGTGTCTTGTCTTCTTTTGCTATGATAGCAAAATTCTTACAAAAGAGGAGCACTTACAACCATGTTGTTCAAAGTCCATGTGCCCTCCTAACAATAATAAAAATGTTTTAGGGACAAATGGATTTTTTTCTGAGTATAACTTTTGACATAGTGAAAGTGTTATATTCTTTGCTCTGAGAAACTTTTGAAACATTGGAGAGTAGTGTGAGAATGTGTATTTAAAAACTTTGTGTTCAAATTCCATTTTTAGACTTACGTTTACTGCTCTTGTGGCTTCTTTATGGTGTTTGCATTACCCTCTGTATATCAATCAGAGCTAGCAACCAGACAAGCAGAATCAAGCTGAATCAAAGCCTGGGATCAGAAATGAGATGGGAAAAGTCTTATGTAGCAATTTTGATGTATTACTATGATTGATTCTTTTCTTTTTGTAAATATGAGATTGAAGCTTTCTGTTGACCACTGAATTGCTAACTCTGTGTATTTGTCTACTTTATTTTTTTAATGGTAGTTTTCCTATGTGTAGTTGACTGAGGCCATATCTATGTGAAGTTGAAAGAAAGAACAGCTTCTATAAAGTCCAGGAAAAAGAATCCATAAGAACAGAACCCTTGGTAACCTGAATATAGACCTATCTAAATTCTAACTCTTTTCTTGGGTAGCGGGGTCGGGGGAGATGGTTGTAGGCATGTAAGTCTTCTATGTCTAGGAAACTAAACCAGGAAGATAATTGAGTAAAATACTAAATAAGTCTGGGGAAACTATTGGTCAAGTTAGCTACTTAATGCTAAATATGAACTAAGAGAAGGAAACAGAATGGAAACAGCTTTTGAATATCAAAGTGAAATATGAACATCTTGGACTTAATGTACAGTCCTCTTTGCATGAATTATTGCCTGTCATTTGAAATGCACATTTTTTAAAACTACTGAAAAATCTGTTCTGTCTTACTACTTAATTAAAAGTAAGTTATAAGCATTTCCAATCCTTATGTAATTTATATCACTTACAAGTCACGAATATCCCATATTTCTGTTGGCCTTAATCATCAAAAAAGTATCGCTATGCTTAAGGACAATCGCTATGCATCCTTTCTACTCTCCAGCAGATGTTACCAAAAAAAAAAAAAAAAACTCACAGCTGGTGAAAATTGATATTCAAAAGTATAAAACACAGCAGTGAAAATATTAATTTTCTGTACTTAATGGCCTTGATTCTTGAAAACTTTCTTCACAGTAAGACCAGTGGTTCATTGTCTGGTTAACAGTGGGCAGAAGATAATGTTCTGCTCTATTTTACTTTATGAGGAACCAAAAAACACCAGTGGTTTCTTTAACGAGTTTGTGAGAGATGCGTCCTTCGGACTGCTGCATCCTTTGGAGTGCTGTGATGGGGAAGTGAAAAGTAGTTTTAACAACTCATTGAAATTATCACCATTAGAGTGAATGAAGCACTAAAAGATATATACCAGATGTTTAAAATGGTTAGATTTGGGAGAAAACATACAATTAATTTACATTTTAGTGCTGAGTACAAATTTTAATTTATTCTGATTAACTATAGCCCATCTAGAATACCATTTAAGGGAGTTATGGAAAGGCTATAAAATCAATCATGATCTAGAGATGACAGTTTACTGGCATTGAAGCAGAAGAGCTTGATGCCTGGTGCTCATATTGCTCAGAAGGGTTCAAGTTTCACTTGCCCAGAACCTGTTATGGAATTACAGATTTGGAACTGATATGGGAAGCAGATTAACTCACTGAATTAGAACTTGTGCCAAGGTTTAATCCCTCCACAGGCCAGGTAAATTTGTTGTGACCTATGTCCACATACTTTTTTGCTTACTATAGTCTAGTCTCTGTGCAAATCACAAACGTATTTCTTAGAAGGCTTATTATAAAGGGTACTGGCTAAATGAAAACTGATGGTTTAGCTCCAAAGCTTTCCCCTAGATGAAAAAAATCATTTTTGTATGTATGTTGTTGAGATAATGTGTTCAACAGTCCTAATATAATGCCTGGCATGTAGTAGGCACTCTATAAATAATAGCTATTATTATTATTACCATTATTAATCATGATGATGGTGAGGGTTCTGGGAGGAGGGCTTTGGAAACCTCATCATGTTACAAACTTTTTCAAGCTCAGATATTATAATCTGGTGGTTTGTAGGCCAGCCCTAGGCTACGGAGTGCATTATGTGGACTGTTCAGTGTTTGTTCCCAGGGTATTATTTTTTTTAGTTAGTTGTCAATATTTTAAAATTAGAAGTTTTGCCATTAAAATTTGGGTTCTTTGGAGCTCTTTAAAAAATTGGAATATCTGACAGACTTCTGCTGGAGCTAAGAATGCCTCTTCTCTTTAGACAGATTATACCAGTATCATGGCTACCTTCCTTCTCTTTCCCCACAATCTTGCCATACACCTAATCCAAGTATTAGTGGCTAGGCATATCCCTTAATATTTGTGAGTTTGAGAGTGAATACAAATAGAGATCCATATTTCATTTGTCTTAAAAATTAAATTATAAGTCAAGCCAACAAAATGTTACATAAAATATGTTTTATCCTCCTACCTTGACAAATGTATCTTCATAAAAACACAGAAGGCTAGATTCAAATTTAGAATTCTCAAAGTTCTCAGATGGAATGTAGTATGACGGGAAGAGCCAATCTTTGACCTGCAATTTTTCCTCTGCTCTTTGAGATCCTACTCTGTACAGGATACCTCAGTCTATTCATAAAAGCTCTCTTCACTGCAAATATACAACCTATGCCCACTCTTCAAAAAAGAGCCATGGTGGTGCAGTGGTTAAGCACTCGGCTACTAACTGAAAGGTAGGTGGTTTGAACCCACTAGCCACTCTGCTGGAGATAGATGTAGCAGTCTGCTTCCATAAACATTACAGCCCTGAAAACCCTATGGCCCACTCTTCAGGCCAAGGTGTACTCACATGGAAGAGTGGAGGCCTTGTTCTCAGGAGTACAAATCTAGGGAAGAGGCTCACACAAGTCATGGAAGCAGGTCAGACTCATTTGGCAGAGGATTCTGGAGCCCAGGGTTCATGGAGTATGGTCTAGTGGACTCTAGAAGATGGGCATGTCCCCTTGGCTCTGCATGATTCTCACCCTTAGGGGAGAGGTTCAGCTGGAGAAGGGCCAGAAGGCGTTACCCTGGACTCAGGGAAAGAGCCAAGACAGTACTTTCAGTGTCATTTATAATCACACTTGCACCATTGCTTTCTGATTTATGGTAGAGTTAAGATGAAAGAGTAATTCTTAGACTTCAAGTCTCTATCAAAAATGATAGTATGAATGATAGAAAAATAACATGAAGGGTTTCACAGAAATGGAAAGTGTTTTATTCTTAGACAGAGATTATTTTTTCTCATTTATCACATGCCCGGAACCTGCAGGTGTTTGAGTTTGAGGCCCTTGGCTTAGTCACCTTCCTCCTGCCCATATTGGAATGTCTTGTTCATAGTACATAGTAGCTGATCATGAATAATTGCTCTCTTAATGCCAGAAGTTAGTGAATGCATCAAATTATTTCAATTGAAATAGGAAAGAAATTAGGAGAGTTTCATCTAAAAGCATAAGCCTTTTAGGAAAGTTCCCTCAAAACAGCAATTCCAAGCTGTTTTGATTTTAGGATCCTTTTACTTGCTTAAAAATTGTTGAGAATCCCAAAGAATTTCTTTTATGGGTTATATCTATCTGTATTTAGTGTTCTCAAAATTTAAAGTGGGAAATTTTTCAAATACGTATTAATTTACTTTAAAGTAATTAAAATTAAAACCATTACATGGTAACATTGATAATACTTTGGTGAAAAGTGACTATATATTTCAGAACAATAGTAATGAGAGGCATTGTTTTATATTTTTGCAAATTTAATATCTGACTTCATAAAAGATAGCTAAATTTTTATATCTGCTTCTGCATTCAATCTTGGGAAGTATGTTGTTTTGGTGAAGCATATAAAGAAACTCCAGCCTTACACAGACATGTAGCTGGGAAGAGTGGAGTCTTTAATAGCCTTTTTAAATAACTTTGGATATCCTTTGATACTACAACAAAACTTAATAAGTCCTAGTTTTTTGAAGATTAGTTGCAGTGTAGAATCTGAAATCATAACAATGTAATTTTCATACTCTATTATATTAAAATCCATGGGTCTGTTGGGCATTTTGAATGAATATTTAATCCATATGTCATAAAATCATGCGTTGGTCATTTGGAAAATATTCATCCGTTGAGTTATGCTGAAATATTGATTTATCTCATTACATAGTATCAAAAATTTATATCCATTATTATTGCCACTCATTTTATCACAAAAGTCTTTAAATATTGGGAAGCTACCAAGCTTATGGTGTCAGGTATAAATTTTCCCCACTACTTGTCTGTCAGTTCATCATACTGTGGTGACTTGCATTTTACTGTGATGCTGGGTGCTATACCACAGGTATTTCAAGTACCAGCAGGGTCCCCCATGTCGGACAGGTTTCAGTGGTGTTTCCAGACTAAGACAGACTAGGAAGAAGGACCTGGCGATCTACTTGCAAAAAAGATTGGCCAGGGAAGAAGACCTTATGGATAGCAACAGAACATTTTCTGGTATAGTGCTGGAAGATGAGCCCCTCAGGCTAGAAGACACTCAGAATGCTACTGAGAAGAGCTGCCTTCTCAAAGTAGAGTTGAACTTAATGACATGGATGGATTACAGCTTTCAGGACCTTCATTTGCTGATATAGCACCACTTAAAATGAGAAGAAACAGCTACAAATGCCGATTAGTAATTGGCAGGTGGAATGTACAAAGGTTAAATCAAGGAAAATTGGAAGTCATCAAAAATGGAATGGAATGCATAAAGATGATATCCTAGGCATTAGTAAGCTGAAATGGACTACTGTTAGCCATTTTGAATCAGACAATCGTATTATCTACCATGTCAGGAATAACAAATTGAAGAGGAATGGCATCTCATTCATTGTCAAAAAGAACATTTCAAGATCTCTCCTGAAGTACAGCACCGTCAGTGATAGGAGAATAGCCATACGCCTACAAGGAAGACAAGTTAGTACAACTATTATTCAAATTTGCACACCAACCACTAGTGTCAAAGATGAAGAAATTGAAGATTTTTACCAACTTCTGCCATCTGAAATTGATGAAATATGCAATCAAGATGCATAGATAATTACTGGTGATTGGCACGCAAAAATTGGAAACAAAGAAGGATCGTTAGTTGGAAAATATGACATGGTGATAGAAATGACGCTGGGGATCACATGGTAGAATTTTGCAAGACCAACAACTTATTCATTGGAAATACTATTTTTCAACAACACAAATGACAACTATACACGTAGACCTTGCCAGATGAAATACACAGGAATCAAATCAACAACATCTATGGAAAGAGACAATGGGGAAGCTCAGTATCATCAGTAAGAACAAGGCCAGGGGCCAACTGTGGAACAGACCATCAATTACTCCTATGCAAGTTCAAGTTGAAGCTGAAGAAAATTAAAACAAGTCTATGAGAGCCAAAATACAACCTTGAGTATATCGCACCTGAATTGGGAGACCATCTCAAGAGGAGATTTGATGCCTTGAACACTAATGACCAAACACCAGACAAGTTGTGGGATAACATCAAGGACATCATGCATGAAGAAAGCAAAAGGCTGTTAAAAAGACAAAGAAAAAAAAGATCAAATAAATGTAAGAAGAGACTCTGAAACCTGGTCTTGAATGTAGAGTAAGTAAAGCAAACAGAAAAAAACGATGAAGTAAAAGAGATGAACAGAAGATTTCAAAGGGTTGCTCAAGAAAACAAAGGGAAGTATTATAATGAAATGTGCAAAGACCTGGAGTTAGCAAAACAAAGCAGAAGAGCTCACTTGGCATTTCTCAAGGTGAAAGAACTGAAGAAAAACTTCAAGCCTCAAATTGCAATATTGAAGGATTCTATGGCCAAAATGAATGATGCTGGAAGCATCAAAAGAAGATGGAAAGAATGCAGAGTCACTGAACTAAAAAGAATTGGTCGACATTCAAACATTTCAGGAAGTAGCATACGATCAAGAACTGATAGTACTGAAGAAAGAAGTCCAAACTGAAGGCGTTGGCAAAAAACAAGGCTCCAGTAATTGATGGAATACCAATTGAGATGTTTCAAAAAATGGATGCAATGCTGGAAGTACTCACTTATCTATGCCAAGAAATTTGGAAGACAGCTACCTGGCCAGCTGACTGGAAGAGATGCATATTTGTGCCCATTCCAAAGAAAAGTGATTCAGTGGAATGTGGACATTATTGAGCAATATCATTAACATCACACATAACTAAAATTTTGCTGAAGATCATTCAAAAGCAGTTGAAGCAGTGCTTCGATGGAGAACTACCAGGGGCTCCAGCCAGATTCAGAAGAGTATGTGGAACACGGCATATCATTGCTGATGTCAGACAGATCTTGGCTGAAAGCAAAAAATACCAGAAAGATGTTTACCTGTGTTTTATTAACTGTGCTAAAGCATTTGACTGTGTAGATCATAACAAATTATGTATAACATTGTGAAGAATGAGAATTCCAGAACACTTAATTGTGCTCATGTGGAACCTGTACATATACCAAGAGGTAGTCGATCAAACAGAACAAGGGGATACTGCATGGTTTAAAATCAGAAAAGGTGAACATCAGGGTTGTACCCTTTCACCATACTTCTTCAATCTGTATGCTGAGCAAATAATCCGAGAAGCTGGACTATATGAAGAAGAACATGGCATCAGGACTGGAAGAAGACTCATTAACAACCTGTGATATGCAGATGACATAACCTTGCTTGCTGAAAATGAAGAGGACTTGAAGCACTTGTTGATGAAGATCAAAGACCACAGCCTTCAGTATGGACTACACCTCAACATAAAGAAAACAAAAATCCTTACTCTTCGACCAATAAGCAACATCATGATAAACAGAGGAAATATTTAAGTTGTGAAGGATTTCATTTTACTTGGATCCACAATCAATGCTCAAGGAGGCAGCAGTCAAGAAATCAAATGATATATTAAATTGGGAAAGCCTCTTTAATGTGTTAGAAAGCAAAAATGTTACTTTGAGGACTAAAGTGGCCTGACCCAAGCTATGGTATTTCCAGTCGCATCATATGCATGAGAAAGCTGAACAGTGAATAAGGAAGACAGGAGAAGAATTGATGTGTTTGAATTATGCTGTTGGCAAAGAATATTGAATATAGTATGGCCTGCCAAAAAATGAACAAATCTGTCTTGGAAGAATTACAGTCCAAATGCTCCTTAGAAGCAAGGATGGTGAGACTTCATCTCACTTACTTTGGACATATGATCTGGAGGGACCACTCCCTGGAGAAGGACATCATGCTTGGTGAAGTAGAGGGTCAGTGAAAAAGAGGAAGACCCTCAACAAGATGGCTTGACACAGTGGCTGCAACAATGGGCTCAAACATAGCAAGGATTCTGAGAGAATGGCACAAGACAGGCAGCGTTTTGTTTTGTTGTATATAGGGTACTATGAGGCAGAACCAACTCGTTGCCACGTAACAAGAACAACAGATTTTCCAAACTTCTGATATTTGGCTTGACCTTGAATTTTATTATTGGAGACAAATGCTGTCAGTTGTTTTCCTTGAGGTGACAGGCTTGCTTCATTCATTTTTGAGAAAATGCCTGCCAAATACTCAAGCTTGAATAAATAGTTTGTCTTCAATACATACTTTTAAGTTAAAGTGTTCCACGAGCACAGGGGCTAGTTCCGCTTGCAACTCAATAGCACAAGTGAATTTTCGCGAGAGAACCGTCAGACTTGAATATGTAGAAATGTTTTATGTACACTTCAAAATCATCATGCAGAATATTACAGAAATGTATAATATAGGTGTGTAGTGGTGAAGAATGCAATGTCTGCCACAACAGTTTTGTGCCACTCTTTGATTGACACTAAGTCACCAGCAGTTTTCCCCACCATTGCTTTTGCACCATCACTAGAAATGTCATAATAGCAAAAACATCTGCTTTCGTACGGTGAAAATGGCTTTGACCTCACAGACCATCTGAAAGTCTTGAGGTCTCTCGAGGTGTCTAGAAACCACACTGAAAACTAATGCCTTAGAAGTTGAAGGATGAGTGTAGAATGTCCTAAAAAGGGTGGAATGGAGTAGAGGAATGGAGCTTCATTTTCCCCTAAATTCGCCACTTAAAGCAGAGCCCTTGTTACCACTTTAGTGATAATAAAGCTTTTATAAAACATCCTTAGAGATTTTAAAATAATACTGCCTAATCTCCTTTTGCCAAGATTTTATAATCTTTATGCTCTTCATTTTCAGAAATCATTTTGACTCATTAACAAAATCCTTCCTACTGAAGTTTAAGTTCACTCTCTTAGTGTGTGCTTTTACCATGCCATTTATAATTCCTGTATGTAAGTACTGCTATTAAATTACTTCTCAATTTCCGGTTTATTGATTAATTTAAGCTTTTCTAAAAACTTCTTTGTGTGCTACTAATTAAGTTGACTTCTCTCTGGATTATTTTCTGCTTGTTTCAGTTCACATTTAAGTCATCAGACCTGGAGGAAACATATTGAACAGTTTCAGATTTTACTTGTCAAAGTCTGCTCCCTTGGAATTCCTCTTTCTCTCTATTTTTTTTTTTTCCCTAGCTTCACCATTGACACTTTCTTGCCCCAGTCTCCCAGCATAGAGACCTCATAATCAAATGAACTTGGCCAGGATTTAAGGGAATGCCAAGTACTTCACAAGGTGTTCCTTTTCCCCCTACTGTTAGCTTTCCATTAGTTCAGACCTACAGATCATAACACAGACACCTCAGGTGACAGCCAAGCTTTTAATTGTACTAATTGTACAATTGTACTAACTGTACTTTCTTGGTCCACCTCTCAGCCTGTTCTAGTCAGTGGGCCTCTCCATTAGAGTATTAGGGCACAATTACAAAAGCCTAGGATTTGGAGTCCAGTAAACTTGCCTTTAAATACTTAGTCATTTGTTGTTTGATCTTTGGAGAGTCCCAACATCATCATCACAAGTGGTGCTAATAGTATCTACATTATTGATTTAGCATATGAAAAATAATGCACAAAAATCACCTAAATATTCTATGACAAATAATAATCCTCGATAAATGATAGCTATTATTGCTAATGTTTACAGATCATTCTAAGTGGGGCTTATATCCATTCCTACTCACTTTTTCTCTTAGCTCTTTGTAATTCTGTCCAAGTGTAAGTCTCTCCAGGATCGTGCATTTTTTACAGATTCCAGAAAGAAATGAGCTCTTCTCCAAAGGCCAGTGCCCTCCAATGCGCTTGAGTGATGTCATTTATTCTCCATGTCTGTTTTTAACAGTGGTCATAGTAGAGTCTTTGTTCAGATGTATTTAGGTATATGTTCAATATTGGGGTCTTCAGACTTGTAAGTACTTTTGGAAAGACCTTTCACATTTGAAATAAGAACACAGTATTTTGTTGTTGTTGTGTGCCATCGAGTTGTTTCCGACTTGTAGCAGCCCTATAGGACAGAGTAGAACTGCCCCATAGGATTTCCAAGGCTGTAATCTTTACAGAAGCAGATTACCACATCTTTCTCCTGCACAGCAGTGCCTGTTGGTTAATAGTGGAGAGCTTAACCACTGCGTCACCAGGAGACTGCAGTTAGTGATTCTACAAAGAATTTAGTCAGTATGTGCTTTTGAATTTACTCAGCATATGCTTTCATCAACAGTTTAAAATCATGGCTATCATTTCAATATTTACAAAATGTTTCTGGCCTTGTTACCATATAGAGTTTTGGAAAACTCATTTTGATTTACAGTATGTTATGCTAATATAAAATATCACCTTAAGACATTTATCATAATATTCATGTAGGTCTCATAAATTCTGAAATTCAATAAAAAAACTATAAGTATTAGATTATTTTATTAAATTTGAATGTAGAGTGTTCTACATTCTGAGCAATTACACTGAAGTTCTATCTTTATTGAGAGAAGATGAGAATTTTCACTTTTGATTAGCTAAGTTGCATGTTTCAAGAACCTTCCAATTAATTATAATTCAAGTAGAGATTGTCGTTAGTGTTCACAAGAGGCTAAATTTAAGTGCATTAATTAACAGGATTAAAAATTTTAACCATGTGAAGGACTATTGCAACTCTCTAGATTTTTTAAAAGACAACTTTGTAAACCTTTAAAAATCAAACTAGAATTTTACAAAAATTTCACCCAGAAGTAGTATGCATACAACTATTAGTTACCTCTCAAAACACTAAGACTTTCTTGATGCCCTGACTTTTTCAGTTCATTCAGAAATAACAGTATTTTGTGTTGTAGTTTTATGTCTGTGACAGTTCTAAGATTCTATCTTAGCATTAGATAGAGTTATTGACTAGACATTTTCCAGATTGAATTATTATGGATAATGGCTTCTATAAGATTACTTTTAGAAGGTTGTCATCTGATTTTAAATAAAATATAATCTTGGAAATCAGGGTCAGCAAACTTTTTCTATAAAGTATTAGGTAGTGAATATTTGATGCTTTGCAGGCAGTATGATCTCTCTCACCACTACTCAGTTCGCCGTTGTATCGAAAAAGCAGCCATAAACCTGTAAGCAAATGAGCATGGCTGTGTTGCAATAAATCTTTGTTTATTAAAAAAAAAAAAAAGACAGTGGGCTGGGTTTGCCCTGTGAGCTTGTAGTTTGCCAGCTCCTCCTAAAAATGAAGTTTTTCAAAATATCTAAAATCAGAGATCGTGTAAATAGAAAAGCAGATCCTACTATCTTTTCACACATCCAAGGACTCTCAAGAACAGTGCTTCTAAATTTGGATGGTGTGGTTCCTTCGGGTTAGTGAAACTGGCATTCTGTAAGACCTTAGGCACAGATTAATTTTAAGTACATACAAAACTGATGACAACTTCAATTATTAGTATAGTCCACATTTTTAACTATACTTGTCATGTTCACTCAGAAGTTAATTAGTATTCTAAGGCTACAGGTAATTGCCTACATGTTCATGTCCAAGAAATTTCCAGAAACATGAGATTGGACAAAGTTAAATTTTGTTATTTACTATAAAAATTTTATAAAATTTTTCATGTACTAATATGCAGTGTGAATTTCCAAGGGGCAGGATGGATATGGTATGTTATGTTTCCCAAATATATTTGATCATAGAGCCCCTATTTAGTATTCACAGAAGTTTCATAGAGCATAGTTTGAGAAACACTGGTTCAGGTATTCCTGGGCTTAGGTATGCCTAACAGCATTCTTAAATATGACTGGCCTTCTGGAAATAGCTTTCCCAGCTGAAAGACTCAATAGCTGCCTAAGGATAACTATTTCTTCTCCTCAGCCTCCATTTAGGATTTAGTAGTGTTACTTTCCTCTCCTTAGTTTGTACTCTGCAGAACCACCCTTTCCACCCTAATTGTGTTCCAGCTTCTTACCTTTTTCCAGAGCAGGGATGACCTGACTTTGGTGAGGCAGAAGGGAAGAGGGGTGCAGTAGACCCCTATTCCCAGTACAGCCTAGGTTTCTGAACTTGCAGTGAATTATATCTCAGGTCCCTGGGACAAAACAGCATTGCAAGGTACTCTGGTTTCTAGCAAACAACTTAAAGAAGGGAGAAGGGTGGGAAGTTATTAGATGATAAAAGTCATGGGTAAAGCTGTAGTAGTATGTTCTATCCCACTTAGGACTGAGAAATGTTCCCAGCAAGATGCCGTGCAACCTGAAGGTCCTCATCCGCTGGCTCTGTTGGTCCAAACCTGTCATTTACTCTGGTGGCTCTCCTACTCGTAGGAATAATAATATTACCAATAGATTCAGAGGTGAATATGATCTAACCCTGACTCTGAAGTCACTTACACACAGCACCTACTTCAATGAATTCCAGTTAGTATTTATTATGTAATTTGATAAACAGACTTTTAGAAGGGAAGAGCAATTAATTCTAGTTTATGAAGTTAGATGAGGTTTCATAGAAAAAGTAAGGACTGAGCTGAGCCTGTAGGAGGATTTTAACAAAAAGGAAATGGATGAAAGGCCTTCCTGCCAGGGGAAGGCACAACAGCCCTGTAGGCAGGGGACAGTGAGTTGTCAAGTATGACTGGTTACAGCCTTCAGAATCATTTCACAGACAGAATCTGCTTTGTTGATGGATTGGAACTTAAGGCAGAGAGGGCTAGGGGAGAATCATTTTTCAAGCTTGGATGGCTGATGAGATGCTTACACCATTAATGGACAAAGAACACCTTTAGGGCTGGACGTGATGTGATTAGTTCCAGACATGCTTAGTTTGAGGTTCCTTAAGGTTTTCCACTTCAGATTTCCAGTAAATAGCTGGATATTTAGATCTGAAGCATATCAAAATGTTCAATACAGGACATAATGAGGTAGAAGTGAAAAGGTGAAATATTGCAATTCGTATTAACTTTTATAATACAACAGAAATTACTTCCTATACTTAAAGCATATTATGAAATAAATACTATTTAAATAGATAAGATATTTATATATATTATATATACTTAGCTATATATATATATATACATATACATATATAACTATATCTACCAATATATACATATATGTGTACATATACATATACACCCACTCCTCACTTATTGACTGTTTCATTATCTGACATTTTGCATTTACGACAATAGTAAAAAATCTTCTATCCAACTATTTTGCGCATTAACAACATATGTCTGGCAGTAACAAATGCTGTGGTGCAAGGTGAGAGTAACACTGTCTGTGATAATTAAGGTTATGTGTCAGCTTGGCTGGGCCGTGATTCTCAGCAGTATAGCAGTTATGTAATGATGTAATTTGGCAGTTAGGTAATGATGTAGTCATCCTACATTTTGTGATCTGATATCATCATCCTCCATTTTCACATAATACTGATTTTCGCATAACAACCAGTTCTTTGGAACCTAAACAAATTGATAAGGGAGGAGTAGGTGTATATTTATGTGTGTATGCATGTGTGTATTCACACACAAAATCTTCTATGAGAAAAAGCACTTTGAGTTTAAAATCATTGATTTAGAAGTACATTTTAGGTCACAACGTTGCTTAAGGTTGAGCCTACCCATAATTTTATCAACTTCTTACAATATAAAATGCAGAATTTTTAATGATTGATGATGAAATTAGACATATAGGTGCTAGGTTACCCAAAGGATGTTATTCACTGACAATAGTCATTGTCACACTAGATATCTGTGATGAAGATGATACCCTCTAAGAACTATTAGGTAAGTGGCTCTTTATATATGAGGCTGTCATTTCACACCCTTCTTCTCTTACTCTCCTTTTCTTCCTCTCACATGTGTACATGTGTTCATAGTATATTATTTAGGATCACAAATTTTCTGAGATAAAGAAGCTAAGGCATAACTGTCCATTTTTGGAGAAGGCATAACTGTCCATTTTGTGCATCGCCAGAGAGTAGAGTTGTAGATCAGGCTAGGATTGAATTTTACATTAGCAAATGTTAGAGGAGAAAGAACTTTGTCCATCATATGGTTCAACCTCTCCTTCAGATGATCTACAGAGATTTGTTGTGAATTTCCTAGTATGGAAGGGCCCCTCCAGAACTAGAATGAAGTCTCCAAGATTCCCCAACGCAGTGCTCATCCTGGCTGCCCTCAGTGCTCTGACTTTAGGAATGAAGTTGAAATTCCATCCACAGTAACATAATTTTCTATACTTGGTTGACCAAAGAAGGAACTTTTTTTTCCCCTACTCTGCCTATTATGTTAACAAATAGGAAAGATATAAGAACCAACAGTTTGGTGTCAGCTGTTTCCTTGAGAAGTATTAGCTCACCAAATCCCATGACAAATAACATAGATTGAATGAGGTTTTGTTTTTTTGGTGTTTGCCAATTTTGTCTTAGTGACCATAAATTTTTTCCTTGGTTTTAAGAATCCTATATGTTGAACTAAAATCAAATGCATATTTGAAAACCCCTGACGGTAGCTTTTAAAATCGCTACTGAGAGATTTGGCAGATTATGTGTTCCAGATTAGTCATGTTTTAAATGGTTAAAGTAGAAAACCCTGGATTTGAACCTAGCACCATTGCTGGTGTGTGTGTGTGCGCTCACACACATACACACACACCACACATCCCAAATATATAAGTATAGAATGTTTTCTTATCTTGTAGCTTTCTCAGAAGAGAAACCTTTCCTTCCTTTATTGTGTCCTCCCCCTTTACTGCATTCACACCACTAATTGTGAGGTCCTGGAACAACTTTTTTTTTCCCCTGTGTAAGCATCACGTAGAGAAGACTCTTGAGCAAATTAAGGAACAATAGATATTCATTAGACAAATCCATCAGAGAAATCAATGGTAATTTGAGTTTCACCACCAAGGAGAAATGCAAATTTATAGAACAGACCATATGATGAGAGTAATTACCAAGCTAGCAGGGATGGTGACATTTCAACAGTGGTAAAGTGAGTACGACTAAAATGTGTGCATTTTCTGGCCGTTACTGTTTGGCTACTAGAGTTCATTCTGCATTCAACACATAAGTTATGTAACTTGTTTTTATATAGGTGATGTAGAATTTGAAGTGCAACTATTAATTGTATTTTATAGCAATGACAATTCATTATTTATATAAAGAGCATATTTTTAAAAATCCATTTCTAGTGATGTTAGAAATTTATGTTAGTTAAAGATTTTAATGGGGTGTTGGAGCTTCAATTTTTTTTTTTCATTTTTGTTTTTCCCTCAGAAGATGGCATTGTTATTGAGTAAGTGATAAATACATTAATCCTCCAAATGAGATTTTATCAAACTAGGGTCTGAGAATCCCCAGAGATCCATAGACAGAATCTAGGGAGCCCACAAATTGTCTAAAAGAATGATGTATATATTTATGATTACGTTTTACAATGATAATCCTTGCAAAAAGAATAAATTTAAGCATATTCTGGATTATCCAGATACTTTATATGCAAACCAAACATAACTTTTCAAAGCCTTCATTTGCTTTCATGTTTATGGTCACAATAATACCAAGTAATCCCTTAAAAGGTGTATTTTTAAATCTGAATCTGAGGCCCGTAGACCAATGAAGGTTTACGGAGTTATTCACATGGCCCCATGTTTTCAAGTTAGAGACACATAAATATAATTATTATGAGAGTGTATTCTCCGGAAATTGGCCTGTTCTTAATTTGAGTACTTACTATGTGCATGGTAACATTGTATGATGAAGCTAGGATCTCTAAATAAAACAATGAGTTGGTTTTTTCAGTTGACCCTTGTTGTGGATTGAATTATGTCTGTCTTCCAAAAATATGTGTTGTAAATCCTAACCTCTATGCCCATTTGGGAATAGGTTGTCTTTGTTATGATAGTGAGGCAGGATTAGTGTAGAGTGTGTCTTGAGTCAATCTCTTTTGAGATAAAGAGATTAAACAAGCAAGCCAGTGATCAGAGAAGGGGTAAGATAGATGCTAAGACACATGGAGCTCTCCAGGGAACCAGGAAGCAGAAGCTGAAGAGACAAGGACCTTCTTTCTCCAGAGCCAACAGAGAGAGAAAGCCTTCCCCTAGAGCCAGTACCCTGAACTTGACTCTAGACTCCTAGACTCCTAAACTGTGAGAAAATAAATTTCTGTTTGTTAATGTCACCCACTTGTGGTATTTCTGTTACAGCAACACTTGATAACTGACACAGCCCTTGATGGAAAACACTCTCTCTCTGTCATACATGCCCCCCCCCCCACACACACACAGAAGAAATAGCAGCTAATTTTTTTGTTCTTTAATCAGAATTTAAGTGAGGAAAGAAGGGAAGGATGAAGAGGAAAAAGAGAAAACACATTCATCTTTGTTCTGTATTAATAACTGGAAAAGACTATCAGGAATTAAAGGTGTGGTCAAATTTTTTAGTAGTACTATTATCTCTGACTGTGCTCATTAATCTGGGTTTATATAATAATAACCAGAACTATAAGAAATATATAAAGTCAAGTCAGCTTCTCAGTTCTGTTTACATGATGCCAAGCTATGTATTTAACTGGGGCTTTTTTTACTGCCCTGTTCTCAATATTTTGACTAAATGGGCTATTATTTTGCCATCATGTGGACCCAGGTTTAAATGCAGAGTTGGCTAAAAGGCTTAGCTCTTGACAAGCTTCTTTACCTGAGGCTGCTGGAAGCCAGCTTGCTATGTTGGCCAAGGTGTTTTGCCAAAACTTTTTTCATACTACATTGGTTGAAAATATTCCAATTCCCTTTTAAAAGATTTTTGCCTTCCCTGCTTTAAGTGTCAGTTGAAAGAAAAGTAAACTGTTTATGAGTGTAAAATTGGGGGAAAAATCCTTTCAAGGGATTAAATTAAGCTGTTCCTAGATTAGTGTAAAACTGCGTCAGTTTCCAGGTTGTTCCCAAGATTTTACCTCCCATGATTATTACCTGATTTTATTCAGCAATCAGTGAAGTGTTTGATTTTTGCAAAATTTAAAGTTGCTCTTCTTCTTCTTTTTTTTTTTTTAAGAGTACTTCTTCTAATCTGGTCTTGATCTGAGCTAATCTTTGCATCTCAATGAGGAAGACAAGAGCAGTGTCTTGATTAGCTCTATTTTCAACTTTATGCACCCTTTACAGTTTTACATTTAACCCTAAACTCTTTTTCTGCTTCTTTAGGATACAAGCCCATACCGAGTAGTACAAAGGGGGGGAAATGAGACATCCTCTGCCCACTTTCAGAGCAAGTTCCAGCCCAAGTTAAGTAGAGCTGGCTAACAGCAAAATAATGAACGTAGTTTACAAAACTCTTTTCCTTCCATCCTATACCTGTTTTGCAGGGTTCAATGCCCCCACCCAGTGTCTTCCTATGTCTGCTAGGAGCCTCTTACCTGCTCTCCTCCTACTTAGACTTATCAATGCCCCCTCCCTAATTCCCACATCAGTCCACCTAGACCTTTTGTATTCTTAACTCAGGTAGTCATTCCAGCTCCACCTATTCTTTGGTTTCCTCCTTTGTAAAAACAAATAACAATGGCTACTTTTTAGGAATCCTGGCAGAATTAAATTAGATGATGCATCTTAAAGCATAGTGCCTGACATAGTGTTAACAGTTAAAACTGTATGATTTCTAATACTGTGGCAATACATTAAGGAAGTTTTTTTTTTTTTGGTCAGCATTTCTTTACTGTTGTTTTCGTACCTTATCCATGCTATTCCTGGGATCATCCTTGTTTTTCTGGAAGGAGATTTATAGGAAATTAGGAACCAAACTTTCAGAGGTCTTTTCTTTATAGTTTAACAAGTGCTTTCTGTTACAGCTTGTAAAATGGGCCTTATGATTTTAGCCACAAAAATACAGGTTAAATGTCAGCGAGAGATTAACTTTATTAAATGTAATCAGAGAACATTCTGAGGCTAATAAATCATGATGCAGCTATGCCTGCCTTATGTGCCCTAACAGCTGCCTCCTCCTGCTCCCTGCCTGCTCTCGACACTTCACACACTCGGACAGTAGGGTAGCTTCAGGCACTCGTGGCTCACAGCTTCCACCATAAGGAAAATCCATTATCATCTTCAAATAAGAGAACGTCTGATGCTAAAGGTCAGCTCTTGAGTCCAATTTTACCTTTGGTTTGTGAATGGGAGAGAAGCAGAGGCACACAGATGTGAGCCAAGATGCTGACAACCTTTAAAGTATGAAATCTTCTAAGAGGCAGATGAGAGAATAGTAATATAGTGAAAATGTGTTATCCCCTGCTCCTGCTTTCTTTGGTCTTTTTTTTTCCTTCCATTTTGATCAGATGTAGTTTAAAAAGAGTTATGTCGACACTCAGGGAAAATCCACCTACTATCGTTATACCCTCTGCATCATTTGGAAAATAATAATGTTAATAGTTTAGCTTAAATATTCACATTTCATAGATGTTACCCATTTTTATATAGAATTATCTGCTAAGTAAAGTTGATGCATGAAATTTTTGAATATAAATTTTTACTAGTAAATAAATTGAACAATAGCATGTAATTTTCCCAGGGGAAATAAATCTTTCTGCCTCTTGATTAACTAAGAAGCATGAAGAGAGGGCATTCATTATTAAATTTTAAATCTTTGCTGTTGAAAATATATTAAAAATTATTAGTCTACTTTATACCCATATTAAATACTACCTGGTATGCTGAATGAAGTAAATCAAGTATTCTCTGATAATTATACCCCTTATATTTCCTTAACATCATTATTTTATACCCAAGATTAAAAAAAAAAAGACATAAAGATTCATAAGACACAGGCGAGTAGACTGTATCAACTATTAGATATTCTTTGGAATTTACTCCTTTGTAAAATAGTATTTTTCTTGCCAGTTTTTCCTCATGTTTCTGAGATTCAAGTACAGGAAAAAAATGAGGATACTATTTAACTCAGATCTTGTACATTGAGGTTTCATCCTGTACCCTAATCAGAAATAACCTGTGATCACATGATATATGGCCAGGGAATACAATCTGCCTCCTTATTCCCCTGCCCTTTTCCAGAATGTAGTTTAGCACAGAAAAATAAAATGCTCATGTGATTTCCTCAGGAAGCATTTAAAAATAGCACCTGACTATCCCTGTCCACCACCCCCTTACTCTCACCCCATTTTTTTTTTACCATTTTTTATCTACTTTTAACTTATTAAGCTATAATAGTTTGCATACCAAACCAAACCCATTGCTATCAAGTCAATTCCGACTCATAGCGACCCTATAGGACAGAGTAGAACTGCCCCATAGGGTTTCCAAGGAGTGGCTGGTGGATTTGTACTGCCAATCTTTTGGTTAGCAGCCTGAGCTCTTAACCACTGTGCTACCAGGGCTCCAATAGTTTGTATAGCTACCATTTATTATATCAAGAGAAGGTTTAAACCCTTCAACTTTGTAACAAAGGCCTGTTATGATCTGAAGCTATGCCTCTATGGGCACCCTTCTCCCAGTCATCTGGAATTACATTCAAATTTCCTTTCTTTTACACAAACAGTGCACTTTGTTTAATATTCATCCTGTCTACCCAACCCTTTGCTCCATTCTTTACCTCTGTAACTCCTTAGTGTACTTTAACACCCATGTTTGGTGCCACCTCCTCCAAGAATGCTTCCCTGACTACCGTCTCCCTCCCAGACCACATTAAGTGCCCTTTGCTTTTTGATGGAATACGGGGATTCCCTCTGTCACTTACCACTTATCATGCACTAGTGTAATTATTGCTTGCTATCTCTCTGTGTGGTAAGTGGAATCCTTACCACAGGGTTAAGTACTATGTATTTAAAAAAAACAAACATTAATTCAATCAATTTGTAATATTTTCTATTTACCGAAGTATTGCTTAGACAAAATACATAATAACTGTTCAGTGGATGTACTATTTCAGATTAAACAACACCCAAGAAAGGAAGTTAGGCATAATGTTTGCTATAGCCAGACAATAAGCCAATAGACCCTTAGCCTTTCTTACTTTTATTCTTTTCCTTAAAAGCTGCTGCCTACTGATCCCCAACTATTATAGCTACTTTACTCACTTGTAAAATGGCTGGTATTGGTGGGAAATTAGATCTTATATCCCTCAATCCCTCTCCCATAATATTGCCCAGATCCAAAGGAATTTACTCTAGATTTTACTCCCTTAGCCTTTAGAAAAGTATTTTTCTCAGAAAAAAATCAGACTTACTGGTCTGACAGATAATTGGAGAAACCCGGAGAGTATGGCCCCTGGACACCCTCATAGCTCAGTAATGAAATCACTCCTGAGGTTCACCCATCAGCCAAAGATTAGACAGGCCCATAAAACAAAAAGACTAAATGGGCACACCAGTCCTGGGGCAAGGCCTAGAAGGCAGGAGGAGACAGGAAAGCTGGTAATGCCGAACCCAGGGTTGAGAAGCAGAGAGTGTTGACATGTCTTGGTGCTGGCAACCAATGTCACAAAACAATATGTATGTTAATTGTTTAATGAGAAACTTGTTTGCTCTATAAACCTTCATCTAAAGTACAATTAAAAAAATAAAAGGATTTTTCTCTACACGCATATCCACCGCCAAGGATAAAATTTCCATAACCCCAGGAGCTATGTTGGGAGAGGCTAGAGTGAGTAAGTTAGTCCTTTAGAAGGTCTAGAATCTCATCTCTCATTAACTACCCAGTGATTTGCATGGGAGCCTACCTACAGGCCCAAGCATCCATTTGCCTGCTACCTCTCTGAATGTTCCCTTATCCCAAAGCGTTCTGAAAAGTGGGTGATTATTTAACTATATTACTCATTGCCATCAAGTTGATTCCAACTCATAGCGACCGTATATGACAGAGTAGAACTGCCCCCATGGAGTTTCCAAGGCTGTAATCTTTATGGAAAAAGACTGCCACATCTATCTCCTGCAGAGTGGCTGGCAGGTTCCAACCACTGACCTTTTGGTTAGCAGCCAAACACTTTAACCACTGTGCCACCAGGGTTCCTTATTATTTAACTAAAGGGGGATATTCAAGTGGTTGTTTTCAGAAGAGAGAAATTCTACTTGGAAGTATCTATGAGAATTGTCATTGGATAAATATATGTGCCTCTCAACTTTAGTGGCACTCTCTGATAAAACTAACAAATAGATGAAAGTTTGACCCCCTTGCAAGACCATTGTATTCATTTGTTAGTTTTGGTGTTTCACCTCATTTTCCATCCTAAAAAATTAAAAACAACTGTTTGATCCCTCGTGAATCACATTTCAGTTTAGACTAAATTATTCCATCGTTATCTTTATGACTCTTATTTTTTAAAGCATTCTGTGCCCCTAATCAGAGTCACAGAAGTTTAAGCAGGAAAAATTTGGAATCAGTGAGTTGTCGTTTTAATCTATCCTTTGAAATTCTGCAAGTAGAGGTACATCAAAGAAAGTTAAAATTCTGAAGCTACCAAAGACTTTCAAGCTCAGTTAATGAATCCTCCCATTTTGCAAGTGATGGATAGATTCCAGACACAAAGCTGTTAGGTGATTTACCTAAGGTCTCCTTCTGTAGCCGAAGAGTGACAGATTTGTGCTAGAACATGGTTTCCTGACAACCATATTAGTGCACTTTCCACACTGGCTAATCTAAAACCCTCTCCTCTCACATTTTAAAGATAAATCTAGACATGTTAAACGGGGATCCCAGTCAAAATTTTGTTCTCTTCTCATTTCCTATGTCATGAGTCCCTTTTTTTTTTTTTTGGTGGATTTTCATTTCTCAAATATATGATCAGATTTTATATATGCTGATTTATGCCATGAGGTCTGCTCTTTTAAGTTATTACCAGTTATAATTACCATTACATCAATAACTTCTACCCTTCAACTGCACTATTTAAAAATCATGAACAGTATTTGATGTCTTTTGTCAGCATAATCTTATTCCTTTATTTATAAGCTTATCTCTTCTAATTGGAAGCAGTCTAAAGCGATCATTACGTGGTAAGGACCATGTGAGTACGAACAGTCTAACAAACGAATTGAATTCCTTTTCATAAAGCTGAGACTTCTCATTAATTTCTTTCTTTTTTTTTTTTAATTTAATTCAGCTAGAGTCATTTGAGTGCCTGGTTTTAGGAATGTAGAAATTAATATATCCAGAGTTTGCCCTTGAGTAGTTCCAATAATCTGGTCTGTATATCCCACTCAGGTCAGTGAATCACCTGAAATTGTAAGCAAATTTATATGTGATTCTTTGTATGTCCATTCTTTTTTTTCAGTGGAAAGTCACAATTTTCATTAGACTCTCCATGGGTTTACAATCCAAAAAAGGTTAAGAAGTGCTACTAATCCAGGCCACCCTTGCTCAAGCTGTAATGCAGTTAAAAGACCTTCCAGAAAGACTATTGATGATTCTTTGAGGCTTCAGAAGAGTGAAACTGCATGGTCAGCCTCTCGCTGTCTCTGTCTCACTCTTTCTCTCTCATACACACACACACACACATTAACTCTCACCTTAAGCATCTTTCTGCTTGTTAAAGAAGACAAAAATGTGTTAATTAACATTTTAATATTGATGGTAAAACAACCATTTAGATACTTATTTTTTCTTTAAAAAAAAAATCTTAAAAAGCATTTAACGTGGACCTAATATTTCTAACTTGATGTTAAAATTTGTAGATCTTTCCTAATTCCATATTATGTACCCATTGCCACTGAGTCGATTCCAACTCATAGTGACCCTATAGGACAGAGTAGAACTGCCCCGTAGGGTTTCCAAGGAGCGGCTGGTAGATTTGAACAGCTGACACTTGGGTTAGCAGCCGAGCTCTTAACCTCTGCACCACCAGGGCTTCCCATATTATTAACTGTGCTTATTTTTTAGCCAAATTCCTTTGTTTTGAAGCTAGAGCCACTTCCAAATGTACCAATTGTATACAACCATTCTGTGATAGAATATAGGAAATGTATACGTATGTATGTATATATATAGCACTAATGAAGAATTTCATCTTGTGTATAGAGAAAACAACTCCTTTAAAAGTCCCTGGTAGCAGGACAGCTTAATTCCAACTGCCAGAGATATTGACTAAAATTACCCGCATGGAATAAAGACATTATTAAATAGCAGAAAAATTTCATGGCACCTTCATTGGCTCCCACTTTTAAAGTCACAAATGTACAAGTTTAAGAGAGTAACCTAATATTAATTTTCATGAAGAGCTGGTTTCCTTTTAATACTCAAAGATCCTAAAGGAATATTTTCAACCAAGATGAAATGAAATGTGGCCTGTAGAGAACTCAGTCAATGATAATGTACATTCCTTGCAGTGCAGTTGGATTCATTGTGCCACAATAAACTGCTTCACTACCATTGCAACTTGAATTATCTAAGACATAAAGAATTTAGCCATATGTAAAATGAGAGTATAACAACTAGTATTTGTTGTGGTTTGTTAAATATTTTCTGATAAATATGAAATGAAATTATATCTCTAGATTAATATACTTCCCTTTTACTTCATTCAGCAAGTATTTTTTGAGCACTACTTGCTATGTGCCAAGGTATTGTTTTAGGCACAGAGAATATAAAGATAAGTAAGGCCATTTAATTCAGTAAGCATATCTCTCTAAAAGAACAGTGAAGTTTTTTTTTACATGTAGAGTATATTATCTTGATTCAGACAATTTGAATTGATTTCATAACCAAGTAGTTTTGAGACATTGGATATGTCTCTGTAGTCTCAGTTCTCTATCATTAAATGAAAATATCAGACACAGTGACACCGTATGTCATCTCAAATTGAATAATCTAGAACAAGGTGCCCTGGCAAGCCCAAACTAAGCTTCAGAGTTTGCACAGCTAGAAGGTCAGTGACTTTTCTTTAGAACTATTGGATATATATATATGATACTAGATAAAAAGTAGAAGAAAGGGAGTGAGCTCTTAGTAGTTTATTGATTATGTTGCAGACACCTATGAAGATCCTTCCCTCAGTCAGAGACAAAGGTAGCAAAGCAGAAGGGGTGGGAATTAACCACTTGGACTAGGAGAGAGTGGTGAGTATTACATCCTGAAGAAATTGTCTTCATGGTATCCTTTGTGAAATTCTAGAGGAGAGCAGAATTATCTCAGGACCTAGATGAGAGTGAGTTGCACCATTTTAGGCAAATAAAAAAGGATAGACTTCCCACTTCTGCCAGGAATCCCTTGGTGTTCTGGCCTCTTGAGGATATGAGGCAGACCGTATACTTCGCGTGGATATAGGTGTTGTCATCATGACCACAAGCAAAGGCAAACCTGAGGTTCCCTCAGTGGCTTCCTGTGTACAGGACATGGGCAAGGAGGATGTGGAGCTCCTGTGTGGTTATTGTGATTAAGAGCCTTGTTCACAAGCATGTTTGGGACACCTATCAAGAACCACCAGGAAATTTGGGGTAGGCTGGTGCTTCTTACAGGAGAGGGGCTAAGCGTGGAGGTCTGGTGTGAGCAGATGAGGCAAGATCAGGAAATTTCAATTTTTGATGCAATGGGACCAATTATATGTGTATAATAGTGAGGTCCAGAGAGCGTTTTTTCAGTCTATTCTATTCCAGAACCCAATTCCTGGATTAGTCTCAATGGTTCAATATAAACGTAAGATAATACAGAGATTGCAGAGACTTCTCTAGCCTGCAGAATTTTGAGAAATTTTGAATATATACTGGTGCTTGCAGAAAAAAAGGATGTAGACATTTCAGCCTGGTTAAAGCATGAATACATTTCTAATTAATGTTTTTATAAGTGATGACAACAAAATAATTTCCTCATTGTAACATTTCATAATATTCTCACAGCTCATTCCTCTAATTTTGTGTTCACCTCTAATTTTGCATTGAAGGACCCATCTCATCCTGTACTTATGATCTTCCAATATTTTGTGTCAAAGAGTACCAGCCTATCAACACTGAAAGGTATCCATATGGTCCAGGTGTTATTTGGCATCTTACAATTGCTTAAGTTTTCACCAGTGAAAACATGGCTGTCAGTGTTCTCTCCAAGGGCATCAAGAGCCCTGACAACGCTGAAGCTCCTCCATTTGCCTTCATGAGCAGAGCACATCAACAGTGGGGAATACAACCTGGAACAGGAGAGGACAGACTGAGAAACACCATATGGTGACTGTAGCTGAAAGACAAGTGCATGAGTGCAGGTTAAGACCCCTCTTGAAGACGTCCAGAAATTCTTGGATGAGGAGCACATTGCATGAGTATAGGCAATGTAGTATGATCTGGAATCAATGAGGTGGACATTGAAATTGTACAAGTCCTGGGGAAAAAATGAAGATTTCAGCCTGTGAAAATATCTAGAATGAGAAGGTACTGCAGTGATGTCTAATCCTTGATAATATAGGGGGGAAAATTAACAAAAGCAGATCTGACTCAAGACACCCACTCTTTAAGCATGGCGTTCAGACAAAAACCATCAATATCAATTCAAGATTCTCCTTTCCTTGAAAAACCACCACTTCCTAGGGAGATCCTGACCTAGTTAAAAATATCCATTTGAAACCTAAGAATAAAGAATTGAATATTGAATAACGAAACCTATATGGCTGTATGAAATGTGATAAAGTGCTAACAGCCTAACATAAGGTAAGTATAAACTCTATGATTAGATCTGCCAAGTGAAATAAAAATTAAAACAATTATCTGGATAGTTCAGAGAAATGGCTTTTGACTGGATGACAAAGATAAAGTTATTTCAGATGCACATATTTAGGCTGACAACCCAGTTTCTCATTTTGCTTTAATATGTGCACTGTTTATTTTTTAGAGTGTCCAGGGCCTAGAGAGTTAACACACCAACAAAGCAAGCCGTATAAATTAGGAAGGTCCAGATTTTAAGTCAGGCACATGTAGATTTGTTCTCCAGCTTTATCACAATTACCTCTGCAAGGCTGACAGTTGTACTCTCTGAAGGTATTTTTTAAATCTGTAAAAGGTGCATCATACTATGTACTTCTTAGAGTTCCTGCAAGAATGAAACAAAATTTCATGTGTACAGTTTCTAATATAGAATATGACATTCAGTAAGCACTCATTAATAGACTTTTTTTTTTTTACTATTATTGCTAGATGTATATACACATATGCAAGTAGGACATATTGAGGGCTCTCCAAGTATTCTAACACAAGATTATAAGTGTTTATTATATATCCACTAAGTCCATCACTCCGTGCCTTGTTACAACCCCGTGCAGAGCCAAGAGCCTACCTAGTAGCCGCACAGGAAAGGATTGCTGGAAAATGTCCCTTGTAACTTTAGGCTTGTGGTTTTTTATAAAATAAAAATAAATAAAATAAAAACAGGCATTTTTCCTAATGTAGCTAGATCTGGTAGCATTAAATAACTAAGTACTTCACATCTGTGTAAAATCAATTCCTTGGCAGGGAAAATTAACATTTAGAATCACCCTGAATTATGACATTCACTTTAAAGGCACAATTTGATCAGAGTTATACTGCTTTACCAACACTCTTTCATAAAACCAATCATAGAATTAAGGATTCACTGCATCTGTCTCTGGAATTATATACTCTCGATACATGAAAACTTGTCTCTTTAAATCAAAACTGAAGGGTATCAGTATGCTGAAAAGAGAAGATACCATAATCTAGCAAAAAGGGGGAAGTTACCTCTCCTACTAGGATAAAATGTGTCTCTCTCTGTGGAGTATCTGCAACAGAATACATACCCTGTAAGTATTTATCAAATGCTGAGTTGATTCTTCCCTAAATATTATTAGAATCACTTCAATATTATATCAAGGTGTTCTGCACCCACCTTAAAAAAAAAAAAAACCAATTTTGAGTGAGACAGAGCGAAATGAAATGACTGTGACATTTAAACGCGAGTATGTTAATCCCATTAATGAATTTTTAAAGGGGTCAAAATATATAATCTCAAAAAGGTTTTGACTGTATAACATTATGAAAAATAAATCCATTCCTTCATTCATTTGCTTTACTCATATTAGTTGATACGTCCTTAGATTGCTTCAAAGATGGGGAATTGGCCTCAAAGTAGAATGAAACTCTAGAGTCACAACCCCTTGCTCCACAAAGACATCACTGACACATTACCAATATGATTATATGGACAGAAATCACTCTAGTGATTTGTATTTAATTCAAGATTTCCTCAAGAAAATTGCTTATGATTCGCTGCTCTAATTGAAGGTTAGCAAGGAAATTACCATCTCTGAAGAGACGGAAGAGCAGAGGTAAATTAAATTCAGCGGTTAATTGTGAGGGGAGTTACAGAAATCTAAGCAGGACTTTCCAAGGATGTTGGGCTTCCCCTGAATGCAACTGGAAGTACTTTGTGGCTGTGGTCCTGCTAATGAATTGAGTAATTTAAACAGGAAAGGATTAAGTGGGCACCGTTGATCTAGCTAAATAAACATGTGTTGATTTGTCAACTTCAGTGATTATCCTAAACCTAAATACAAGAAAGTCATAAACCAATAAATGATCCATAGTGAAACATTTTAAGCATAATCTGAAAAGAATGTGATACGAAAGCCAATGGTGATGAAGTCAAGTTCTGTGCTTTGAGGACAGAAGCCTTAGATTTATTATTACTCTGACATTAATGTTCTTTCATCATAACAATTTTGGACTTTAGCCATTTTCTTACTAAGTCAGATTAATAGTTCACTGTGCAACATAAATAATTAATTTTGTGTTGTGCATAAAGAGAAAGAGGAAGCAACTCTGACATTTAAATGAGAGTATGTTAATTTCATTGACCCCTCAAAGACAAAATTGAAACTACCTAACTTCTTGCTAAACTTAATCCTTGACATTAAACAGAATCAAGCTGACTTTCTTGTGGTCTAAGACTAAAATATAATGAAACTAGCTAACTTTGGAGAACTGAAACATCATCATTTTATAAATACTAGATGGACTCATTTAAATTAATTGGAATTTTGACTCCTTGGGACAATCTTCACTCTGATTAATCCAGCTATAGGGTTGCTGTGAGTCAGACTCGACTCGACAGCAACCTGTTAAACATGGCTTGTCCTCAAATTACCCTTACACTGATTGCCATTTCTTGTCTATCTCAGCCCTGAGCCCTGCATAATATTTCCGACTCCATGGACCATGGCTTATAATGTTTATTTTCAGGTTGGTGAATTGAATTCATAATATTCTGAAAGTACTGCATAAATTCATGCAAAGTATATATGTTCATACATGAAATACAGTGTAATTGCAAAAAAATAATTTCCTTGTGTATTTTTAGAAGATGATAGTCATTATTGCACATTACATATATTACATAATAACAGACTGTAAACACATATTTCCAAAGAAGCAGCAGGCATAAATTCATAATTTAAAGCAAAATCTTTATTCTACCATTTCTACTTGCAGAGAAATGCACACAAAGGGAAGAACATATAGTCTGTAAGCATACCATTATTATAACCCTGGGACTTTTTTTTATTTTACTTCTTAAAGTCAACTTTATTGAGATTTAATTTCTGTATGATAAAATACATTCATAAGTGTGCAGTACAATTCAGTGAGTTTTGTCAAATGTATATGCTCATGTAACCTATACCCAGTCAAAACACAGAGCATTTCTATCACCCCAGTGAATATATAAAACATTCCTCCAAAAATATCCCTTCATACCTCTGTTCAGTGCCACCATTCTGCTCCAGTCCCTGGGAGTGGTTGAAAACCAGATGTATTTTCATTCCCAATCTGTACTAACAAGCATGTTGTGTGTTGGAGTAGAGGCGTGTGAAAGTATTTTTAAAATTCTACCTTGCTGTACGGGTAGATATTACTGTAGTTATATAATTTTATGTTTGTGCCTTTCTCATGGGTAGATTATTAAGTGAGGCAGCTGAAGAGTAATAAAGATAGCACTCGGTGTAGTATAAAACCTGCCTGGTTTAAAATTTCAGATTACCTACTTTCTTAAAAAGTAGTTTTTGGTCAAGTTACATAACCTCTATGAACTCTGGTTTCCTTCTCTGTTAAATGAGGACGACACCCACTCATAGAGTGCAGAGAAGGGTAAATGAGATCATGTGGGTGATTCACCCAGTGCAGTGATTGTCACCTTTAAGGATCCCTGAGCCCAACCATTTTCCCTCAACTCTTATTAGACTGTTGAGGAATTAGGTTTCAGGGTTGGTGCTGGATTATTTCCCTCCCACATAATCCATGTAGGTTGACTATTTTTCGTTATGTACTTTCCCAAAATAACAGTATCAGTTCCAACACCTATCCATTAAACAAAGAGACTTTACCTAAAATGACTTGATAGAGTACAAATACAATAGAGTCAAACAAAAATAAGATCCCACCTTTGGCCAACTGTCCATTTTTTATCACTTCTGTGTAGTCATAATGGGTCCAGTATCTACCTGACATTGAGTCTTGGTGCATAGCCTCGAGAAGAGACATACAAGACTGTCACTGAAACTCCAGCGACACTGTCATTGAAACTCCAACCAATTTGTTTGGGTCAGTTTTGTCATTTCTGCAGATCTGAAGATGCCACTAAAAAATGGTATAGAGCTGTGTGTTAATCCAGGTTTTTTGAAAATCCGACTCCAAGACAAGATTTAAAGGGTAAGCAATTTATTGGAGAAAATGCCTGAGAGAGAAAATGGCAAGGGTTCTGGGACAGGCTGGGAAAGCCATTGGACCACAATACAGGTTTGAGCCTAGTGAAGGAGAGAGGGAAGGAAAGAAGAGTGGGGACAAATATCTTAGACTGCAGTGCAGTTCTAAGCAAAGTTACAAGAGAGTCTGAGCCAAAGTTGCCTTCCAGAGGAGTCTTGGTTTCCCAAGAACGGACCTGCATAGTGCCCTGCTGCAGTCAGTCACTGACTGGGAGCAGCCCATGGCAAGTTTGGGGCAAAAACACAGGGATGGATTTTAGAGTTGAGAAGCTGGAGGTATTCCTTATCATCAGAGAGCTGAAAAGGGCAGGCTCATGAATGCCACAAGTGTTCCTTTTCAATCTTTAATGAGCACACAGGTCATTTAGGGATTGTGTTAATGTATAGATTCTGAATCAGTTGGTCTGGGGAGGAGCCTGAGATTCTTCAGAGTCTAACAAGCTCTCGGAGCTGCTTATGCAACTAGTCCAAGGATCACACTCGGGGTTACAGTGGTAGAGAGCACGGTCCAAACATGGTGTTACATAAATGAACCAAAGGTGGCCCATGTGTACTGGCTCCAGGTGCTTTATTTCTTCATAACAGGTGGGGCCCATTAGTCCAAAAAGCCTGCCTATGTCAAATTCAAATTTTTACACATCTAATGGCCCAAATAAGCAGATTTTTAAGCCACTTAGAGCTTCTTTGTACACCCCATAGAGCTGTGCCCAACATCTACTAGCCTCAGATAAGATAAAATCCTCTAGTTATAGACCCTGCAAAGTGCTCAGAGTTCTCTAACCGAGAGATTCCCCCCCTTGTTGCAGAGGCTCTTCCCTTAAACACATGTAGTCCCCCTCCCTTTTTCTCTCCTCTTCCCCAGGGGTTCCCTTTCCCCTCTCCCCCTTCTGGTGGCTTCCTGCACCTCTTGTCTCTGAATGGCCTCCTGCTATGGGAACTGCCCCTCGCCTGCCCTCTGCATGTTAGATGCCATCATGTCAGCCCCAATAAGTAGCTTGTTGTGCAGTGCTGCTATCTCGTGGTCACATCTTTTTCCATGATCATCCCCAGGCTCCTTTAAACTCGCTCTGCCTGGGAATCCATTACTCCTCCTTTCACTTGCAATTGAGGAAGCACAGTTCTACAAAACTTTTGTTCCAGACTCATTCATAGGCCAGTGTCAAGTCTATGGATGGCTGCCCTGTGTCACATGCTCATCCCTCAACTGATAATCTATGACCAGCATTCCAGAGTAACGTAGTACAGAGTTTGGTGACCTTGCATAACAAACAGCCAGTGGCTTTGTTCCCAAAGTGGATTGTGAGCACAACAGGTGCTTAGATGCCTCTTTAGCATAACTGTTATCATTTATACCTGAGGGGTATTTTTTCTAGTGTTTTGTTATGCCCCAGGACCTATTTCCATATCTAAATGAACATTTTCTTTAATTATTTTATGTTCCTAGATTAAATATATATATATATATATATACACACACATATATGTGTATGTATATATATCATAGCTACTCTATAGGACAGAGTAGAACTGCCCCATAGGGTTTCCAAGGAGTGGCTGGTGGATTCAAACTCCCAGCCTTTTGGTTAGCAGCCATAACATTTAACCACAGCGCCACCAGGGGTCTATAGATAGATAGATAAGGAAGACTGAAGAAGAATTGATGTGTTTGTAGTGTTGGCGAAGAATATTGACTACACCATGGAGTGCCAAAAGAATGAACAAATCTGTCTTGGAAGAAGTACAACCAGAACACTCCTTGGAGGCAAGGATGGGAGACGTCTCACATACTTTGGACATGTTACCAGGCAGTATCAGTCCCTGGAGAAGGACATCATGCTTGGTAGAGTGGAGGGTGAGCAAAAAAGAGGAAGACCCTCCGCGAGATGGGCTGACACAATGGCTGCGACAGTGGGCTCAAGCATGACAGTGATTGTGAGAATGACACAAGACCAGGCAGTGTTTCATTCTGTTGTGCTGTGCATAGGGTCGCTGTGGGTTGGAACTGACTCAGTGGCACCTAACAACAACAAGTTATATATGTGTGTGTGTATATATATATATATATATATATATATAT
>NW_004443969.1:11860942-11876298 GCF_000243295.1 Trichechus manatus latirostris
AGAGCCCTGGTGGTACAGTGGTTAAGAGTTCAGCTGCTAACCAAAAAGTCAGCAGTTCAAATCCACCAGCCACTCCTTGGAAACGCTACGGGGCAGGTCTACTCTGTCCTATAGGGTCGCTATGAGTTGGAATTGACTCTATGGCAACAGATTTGGGTTTACATATATATATATATATTTTCAAATCCTTGTTTCCGTACAAATATCAGCCAATTAAAATAGTCGTTTTATTTCTCTGAGCCTACCTGCCTTTGGTTCTTCATATTTCTGACTCTGAAATGTTGTTTTATGGGGGGCAAAGGAGAAACTCTTAGATACTCAGGAGAGAGGTTCAAGAAAGCTCACAGACAGACTTATCCATTAGCATTTACCACACAAAATGCTTCAGGGCTTATAGATGTCTTTCTGTCCAGCACTCTCAAATTTACAGTGTTCTTTCAAATTTTACCATGACTTCATTATGAAAACCAGAGGCAGTGCTAATGGACTTTAAGCCCTTGTTGTCTGGGAATGTCCTAAAAGCTACTGCCAGACGATACAACTCCAGTGCTCATAGGCAGCTAATAGTAAAAATCTCTGAATCAGAAAGGAGTCCTGCACAATGAATTTAAAGAAAGGTGAATTGGCAACCTTAAACTTCGTGGACGCATGCATCTCCAGACGCTTGCAAGAAATAATGATCACATAATTCTCCTTCATACAAATTCTGGCCTGTTTGTCAACCATCATTGTAACAATGACAGCTAGCAACGGGAGAGAAATTACATATGGCTCTTATTCCTACGCCAAACCAGAAACCCATTGCCATCGCTTCTGACTCATAGCAACCCCATAGGACGAGGAGAACTGCCCCACAGGTTGTCCACGGCTGTAATCTTTATGGGAGCAGACTGACACATCTTTCACCTGTGGAGCAGCTAGTGGGTTCAAACCACCAACCTTTCAGTTAGGAGCTGAGTGCTTAACTACTGTGCCACTTGGGCTCCTAACTCCCATACCAGAAACAAACAATCCTACCCTTAAGCTTCTCTTCAAATCACTGAAAATAGAGCCACCTCAATACAAAGAATTGCAGGTCCAGGGGAAGTCAAACACTAGTCACACATTATGGTTCGGGGATTTTCAGAATAGAAATCATACTAGAAACCCCACTGTCTTTCTCCCTCGGCAACAAATTCTCTGAACTTTAGAGTTCAGTGATTTGAAAATTCTGGAGTGAGCTTTGATGGAATGAGCTCGGCAGGGCATGGACTCAGAAGAACTACTCTGTTACTAGCTAGCTCTGCCCCTTTAGGCAGGTGGCTTAAACTCCGTGAGGTCATAAATCCTCACCTCTTCTCTTGTGACTTTAATCAGAGGCTGAATTTGGTACTAAATGTGAATAAAGCTCCTTAAGTTATACTTACCCTCCGAATAGGAGATTAATTTCAAACCAAAATCCTTCTATGTTCGTATCCATTTTTTCTTTCTTCTTTTCTTTTTCTTTCTTTCTTTCTTCCTTTCTTTCTTCTTTGTTTTGACTTATGCTGAGTGAATTAAAAACAAAAAGATTTGGAGTAAAATCACCACCACAATCAATAAATTTCTATAGATATACCCTTTAAGTTACATACAATAGAGACTAAGAGCATGTACCTTACAACTGTGTAAACATGGGAAAATTATATAACCTCTCTGTGCATCAGTGATTTATCTTTAAAATGGGAAAAAGATAAGCACATCTATATCACAAGGTTCTTACAATAATGAAATAAATGCTATTTGCAAGCCAATTACAATAATGATAGGCATACTGTAATCACTATATGTATTTGTTATTAATATTGTTATTAGCTGCTAGCCAGTTGGCCCCTGACTTAAGGGTCCCCGATTTATGAGGGCCCCATACATAAAGGAATGATATATTGTCCAGTCCTGCATCATCCCATGATCAGTTGCAGTCAGCCTGTTGTGATCTATGGGGTTTTCTTTGGCTGACTTTTGGACATATATCACCAGGCTTTTCTTCCTAGTCCACCTTAGCCTGGAAGCTCCACTGAAACCTGTTCAGCATCATAGCAACACACAAGCTTGCACTGACGGACAGGTGGTGGCTTCTCATGAGGTGTATTGGACAGGAATTCCTGGTCTCCTGCATGGAAGACCCTCTCTAGAGGCTGAGTAACAAGAGAAAAAGATCAGTAACACTGAGCACAGTTTAATGGAATTATGGGGCAACATTCACATTATGGGAATTTCAGGTGAAGAGCAAGAACAAGGATTAGAAAAAATCTTTGAAGAAATTATAGCAGAAAACTTTTCAAATCTGATAAAGGGTATAAAACCAGATATTCTAGAAGCTCAGTGAACTCCAATTAGGATGAATCCAAAGAAGCACACACCAAGGCATCATAATAAATCTCGCGAAGATTAAAGGCAAGCAGAAGATTCTGAAATAGGCAAAAGACAAGTAAAAGGTGACATACAAAGGGGTCCCAATAAGATAAAGTGCCAGTTTCTCTTCAGAAACCCTGGAGGCCAGAAGGCAATGGAATGATATTTTGAAGTGCTGAAAAAGAAGAAGCTATCAACCAAGAATATTGTATCCAGTGAAATAAGCCTTTAAGAAAGACAGTGAATTTAAAACACTCGCTGACCAACAGAAGCTATAAGAATACATCTTCACAGACCACCCCTGCAAGAAATACTAAAGGGAGTTCTTCAGACAGGAAAGAATGGACATCAAAAAGAAACTTGGAGCCACATATAGGGAAATCTCCAGTAAAGGAAATTCCTCTGGAAAAATAGGGGCAAGTTTTAAGATTCTTACTTGATAATTGTAAGGGATATGGTATTTCTACTTTATAATGACAAATATATAAATCTAAATACAAATTTAAGTTACAGGACACACACTCTGTAAAGATACGATTGAGGGATCAATGACATAAAGGGAGAGAGAGGAACTGTCGAGGTATAGGTTTTTTTTTTAATCTTATTAAAGTTAAGTTGGTATCAATTTAACACAGGTTGGTATAAAAGAAAAATATTAATTGTATTATTCATGGTGATCGTGAAGAAAATACCTAAAAACTACATACACAAAAAGAATGGAGAAGTGAATCAAAATGGCTGACTTCAAATAAGCAACAAAATACAATAGATAATAGCATTAGAGGTAATAAGGGACAAAGAAGACATAACCCACATGCCAAGTGGTAAACGTAGAGACTTTGCCACCTGTGCTGGGGAAATGGGAACACTGCCATCAATAGGACCAGAGAATCACTATTCTTATCTGATGAAATAGCAGTGTTTCATGAATAAATAATTCTCAGGTTGTTGCCTGCCTTTATTCACTTTCCAGTGTCATGAAATTAATATATTTTTTAATCGTTTTGACCAGTTTTAAACTTTTCTGCAGAGTGCAATCAACCAACTTCCTCGTCATGGCACTACTAGAAGCAAAGTCGTATCATTTTATTTTAAATATTTTCATAAGCCATTTTAAATTCTTTGTGGAATAATAATTTTTAAGTGACCAATAGGCACTTTTAAAGAGCCTTGAAAAGCCTGTGATAGACGGTATCATGTATTTAGTGATTAACTCCTACAGGCATAATTCTAAATTCTTTTAGAATACGTAGGAATTCATTTAATCCTCAAAGACACTATAAGAATGGTACTATTATAATCCTCATTTTCCATATGAGTAAACTAAGCTCAGATAGGACAAATGACTTGCTCAAAGTCACCTGGCTAGTAAATGAGGATTCAAACTCAGGCAGTCTGGGATCATCACCATGAAATACAGTCTCTTATTTCATACCATTAGAGAGGCAAATCTAAGATAACATCTAAGATAAGTTCTCAAGGACTGTTGTTCACCTGTGACATTGACTGAATTGCACTAAAAAGAAAAATAAACAAAGTTAAAGATGTTCAGTCAACACCATGCAAACCTCAGAAGGGTGTCCAGTATACCCAAAACGAACATCACTGCCATTGAGTCAATTCTCATTCATAAGGATCTTATAGGACAGAATAGAACTGCCTCACAGGCTTTCCAAGGCTATAAATCTTCATAGAAGCAGACTGCCACATCTTTCTCCTTGTGGAGCAGGGGTGGTGGGTTCGAACTGCTTACCTTTTGGTTAGGAGCTGAGTGCTTAACCTCTGTGCTACCAGGGCTCCTGGTATTCAGTACAGATCCCTGATATTTCCCAGTATCTTCCTTAAGCTTTGCCACATTAAAGAATTTAAGGTTTTTTAATCCATTGAGGGCTTATTTGTCTTATTTTTTTTAACAACAGTTTAATTCTCTAATTTATTCTCCATGTTTAGTGCTGTGAACCAATGAATGGTAATACGCACTAGGTTACTTTGGGATTCCACATGAATTTTTTAAGGTCAGGAATTTTTAGGGTATAGGAAGTTTTGCTCCAACCCATGTCTGAAAGAACATAATGAAGTGGGTTGTTGAAAAATATGTGGGATGATGTTTTAATTGGAGGTGGGGGAAGTGGAGAGTGTAGCATTTAATTATCATACGAAATCTAGGCATAGCCAGTGGAACATAAAAGCAAAGATAAAATTCTATAATAAATTATAATAAGAAAACTATCATCCAAATATTATAAGCTAGACATAAATATGTTGGTGCATTGATAATTTCAAACTTCCAATAACTTATAAACTGTACAGTTATATAATAAAACTAAGAAAAAATCTTATAAATTTGACCCAAAATCATTTACTAAAATAGGTAAACATTTCATTAAGAATGATTTCCTTTGCCTTCTGTCTTACTCAAGGTAACCTCGAAAAGGGATCCTGAGGCAAAGCTAGAACAAGCATGGTGAGGCCTTTCCTGGAACTGACACATAATCAGGAGTGGTCCCAACAAGCAGCAGAGTTTGCAGATGAGGCAGTGGTGGAAGTCGGGGTCTCTTGGAACAAGCAGCTGAGGACTGTGAGACAGGTTATGTGTTAATTTCCAAGTTGCCGTAACAAAGAACAATAAACTGGGTGGCTTCAAAAAACAGAAATTTCTTGTCTCGCAGTTCTGGAGTCTGGGAGTCTGAAGTCACGGTGCTTCAGGGAAGATATTTCTTTGCCTCTTTCTACCTCTTGGTGGTTCCTAGCAACTCTTAGCATTCCTTGGCTTGTAGCTGCGTCACTAATCTTTGCCTCCGTGTCCACATGGTCGTCTTTTCTCTGTGTCTGTCTCTTGTCCTCTTTTCATGACACCAGTCATATTGGAGTAGGGCCCACCCTCTTCTAGCATAACCTCATGTTAACTTAACTAATAACTTCTTTAAAGACCTGTTTCCAAACAAGGACACATTCACAGGTACCTGGGGTTAGAAATTCAACATATCTTTTAGGAGGACACAATTCACCCCATAACAGGTGATAGCTATATAATCTGAGGGTAGCATAAATTACATCAGACACACATTTTTGATGATATCATATTACTTGCCTTTGGAAAATACAATTTTTATATGTCTCAAAGTAGCAATACAGATGCCCCCTATCTCTGTGCCTCACTGTGTGTCTCTTTCTCTCCTCCTTTTTGTGACTTGTTTCTTTTCATTATTGATGGCATTTGTCCACTAGACATCAACTGAAATAATATTAATGCCTCAAATTGACCTTGCATTCTCTCTTACTGCTGATATACATGATAGTATATGTGATATATATTATATCATAATCATATCATTTAAAGATCATGGGGATTTATCAGAGAATTGCTCGATTTATTTGGAGTCTTAAAATCTTGTATTTTCCAAATTTTATAAATTTATCACATATATGAAAATTAGAATCCAACACACTTAAAAATTTAGTAACGTGCTTAAATAGATCTTAACATTGAATAATAAGTGTTTCTGAGCTGAACAGAACCACAGTTCTAATCCTAGCTCATCTGTTTGTTAGCTGGATGACCCTAGGCAAGTCACTTAACTTTCTAAGAAATATGTTCCTCATCTGTAAAATAGAGATAACAATACCTGCTTGAAGAATTATTGTGAAAATTAACGTGGAAAATATTATATTGTCCAGTTAGGAAACCAGCACCTTTGTAAGTATTTCAATCAGAGAAAGATTTATTATGAAGTGTGTAAAGGTGTTAGAAGAGCTGAAGAAGAAAAGTCAAAGGAGCCATTACCCAGGTTTCAGGAAGATGCAGCCATCTCTGGGCTGATGCCCATAAGGGCATCCTTCCTGCCCACCTTGGTAGAGTAAGCTAGTCTCAGTGTTGCTGGTACTATGGCAGGTGGAGCTGAGCAGGAGCTGTTGTCTCTACATTTGATGGAACTTGTAGCTGCTGCTCCTAAAATGGTTAGTTAGTAGAACCTCGGTGGTTGCTGCTGCTGCTGCTGCTGGTATCACTCCACCAGGGTCTCCAGGAGCAGAATGTCTAACTTTTTACTGCTTTCTGTGTTGACACGAGTGCCTCTATTTGGCAGAATCTAGCCAGACACTTGCTAGCAAGGGAGTCTGTGAATTGTAGTTTGCAGATTTCTAGCCCTAGCAATTTGAAGGTGAATATAGAAGCAAGAGTTTGGAACAGAGATCTAATAGAAAAATGTCTAATACATTAAGAGTAAACAAAAAAATAAAGCATCAGTCATAAGATAGGGATCTAAGTAGTCTTATTTTTATACATTTAGACTTTCTTGTTATTTCTTTCAAATTATTCTTAGAAACAGTTCATAAATATTTAAAAAATAAGCACAACAACTTAGTCACTAGAACTTTTAGAAGAAAAAATATATATATCAGAGAACTAATGAGCCTCAGCACAAGAATATCAAAAGTTTTCAAGATATATTGCCATTTCCTTTCTGACATTGAAACACAGCTAGAGAGCCCTGAAGTATGGCAAGCATTATCACAGGAACATTGGGAGGGAGATGCTGAAAGGGAGAAACTTCCCATTTCTGATATTGCTCAGGGTCCTTAATAACCTGAAAACATTTTATTTTATTTAATAGCTGGGTGAAAAAGTTTTAGACTTGGAATTAGGATGTGTTCCTGTTTCCATTTTTCTTACTAATTAGTTCAGTGACATTGGTAATATATTAGTTAGCAGAGTGTGCACTTCTCTGGAGAAAAGAAGAGCTTGGATTAGTTAATTCTCCTAAGATTTGGTCTGCTTTATTGTTTCTGTTTGATCGAAGATGATGGTGATGACAATGACATCTGTAACTAATTAGTGTCTAATTTTTACTGAATGCTAACCATATGCCATATACTAGGATAAGCAGTCTATACATATAATAGTAATCATTGTTAATATGTTTGAAATGCCCCCCTTAACAGAGGAATACATTAAGTGTAAGTAATTTAACTACCTAGTTACTCTTCTTATCTGAGGGTAGCTAAATCCAGTCCTTAAACTTTAATTCTCAGCTCTGTATTAAAAGCGTTAAATGTAGAAGAGAAAGATGTCTGTAAATACTAAATAAATTTTATATCTGAAGGTTCCTGGGTAGACACTGTTACAGTGGGAGTACTTGCTAGAATGGTAAGCTCAGTTATTGCTTCATTTCTTTTTACCAGTCGATTCCCATGCTGTTCTTTCATATAAGATACTTCTATCTTCAGCATCCTTGTGGCAAAGTATATGCACCAGGAAACCAATAAATATGGCGATGTTTTATTTTAAATAGCAGTTACATAATTCTGCTTTCATAATGCTAAATGGTGGTGAAATTTCCACAGAATTTGATCAGTTAATATGGTGGATGAATCAATGTTAGTATTTCAAAATGATCAACATTGGGACTTTAATCATACTATTCAAATTGCTTGATAGTTGTAATTAGTGAGCAGTTGTGGGTGAACCCCATGGTCAGAGAGAAGTAAAATATTAGAAAACCAAACCAAACCAGTTGCCTTCGAGTTGGTTCTGACTGATGATGACCCAGCTGTGTAGGAGTAGAACTATGCTCCATAGGGGTTTCAATGGCTGATTTTTTTTTTGAAAGTAGATCACCAGGCCTTTTTTCCAAGATGCCTCTGGGTGAACTTGAACCACGAACTTTTCATTAACCATTTGAACCCACTGGGACTTCCAGTAAAATATTAGCCATCTCTGTTTTTTGATAATTTTTAGGATGTAGGCATGGGTCTGGGGTTGGGATTCTGGTTGCTGCTGCCTGGTTCTATGTAGCTGACACAGGGGTGAGACCGCTTAGCGGTAAATGGCCATGCAGGCAGTTCCCATAGGGTGATGTATTATTTGTATGATTTCTGAGTGGGAAGAAGGAGCTACTCCAAAAAACTCAGGGCTCCACATTATGAAATTTGATGATCCTTATTTAATATATATTCTGTCCCAACTCATCACCACAGCATTCTTCCTAATAAAAATAACACAGCAGGTATTTGCTGAGCTCTCTCTCTGCACGTGCCATTGCACTCGGGGCTGTGTCCACAGAAGTGAGTGGGACCGTTACTGTGATCAGGAAGCCTGTAGTCTAGGGGGAGAAAACCAAAACCCATTGTCATCGAGTTGATTGACTCCTAGCAACCCTATAGAACTGAGTAGAACTGCCTCATAAGGTTTCCAAGGAGCGGCTGGTGGATTCAAACTGCCAATCTTATGGTTAGCAGCCGACCTCTTAACCACTGCGCACCAGGGCTACTCTAACAGAAGAGGAATTGCTAAGTAAGTAAGTAAGTTGTAATAGGCCATGCAAAGTACAACCCAAGCATGTATAAGGAAAAGAGGAAGCCCGGAGGAAGGCAACACAAACACACTCAACTAATCCCGCCTTGTTTTCTCTCTGGATTCCTTCTCTTGCCCATGAATTCTTTTCTCCCGGGCAGGGCTGTACTGATACAGGGAATAGAGTTGTTAGTCCCTCATCCCTGTTTGTTTTCTGTGATGAGAGCGTGGTGGGAGGAGGTGGACATGCCGGCTGGCAAGGCTGGTGCTGCTACATCAGGGACAGTAGAGGGGACACTGGCATCTGCCTGTGGCTTTTGAGAATTCTCTACAATCTGGCTCCCTGTAGAGTACGAGTGCTTCATAGACCATGGTCACTGTGTCACACAGCAGAGCTTCAGAGGGCCAGCCAGGGGCCTGTCAGTCATAGGACGTCCACACAGAGCACAGACTCTTCTGGCACGTGTCCCTGAGCTGTTGAGTAATCTCACCGCATGTTCTACATTATTTAGGAGTGTAAGATACCAGTGCTCTAATCCTTCCTCGTGGGAGTGTCATAAAGGACAAAGCCTGCTTGGCCTTGCACTTTATAAAGCTGTCAGTCCAGACCAGTTGCTGTCCAGTGGGTTCTAACTCCTAGCAACCCCATGTGTGTCACAGTAGAACTGTGCTCTATAGAGTTTTTGGTGGCTCATTTTCAGAAACAGATCTCCAGGCCTTTCTTCTGAGGTGCCTCTGGGTGGACTTGAACCTCCAACCTTTTGGTTAGCAGCTGAGCACATTAACCATTTGCACCATCCAGGGACTACTATAAGACCTATACAGCCTCCTAAATGGATGTAAACTTTTCTTTCTTAACTCAGCCTGACAACTGTATGGACCGGGACAGCATTTTCTGAGATTTGGACCAGCTCGAATAAACTCCTCTAGGTGCGGTAACCAAGACACCCCATGGGTGCGCTATAGTGAAACATTCCAAGATACCTCTCTCTGTGTGTAGTCTTGAGAGTCCCGTAAGAGCCCCTAGTAAACTGTATGTGTCCTGCAGGATGATAACATGTAAACGGCATGCATCTAGGGCTAAAAGACAAGAGTTAACTTCTTGGCAGGAAATATGCTAAGCACAGAGAAGAAACGCATGCCTCTCAGGCTGTCATAACTCAGTGGCAGTTCTGGGTTGTTATCATTCTATTTTTTAACTGAACAGATAGAGATGCATTCATTACTTGCTCGCTGTCACTAAAGGAACAATTACAAAGCTAGGAAATAAGCTCATGTCGTGTACACCTAAATGAATACTTATGTAATGAATTGTTGGTGAGGGAAAAAATGTGATTCAGTGTCTCCCCCCACCTCCCCCACTTGGGTAATGAAGATGGAAGAATAAGGTTGGGGCAACTCGCAATTCCTTAGCAGTTAGAAACCTTACTTGCAACTGCTTTTGCTCTGGACTTTGCATTCCTTTGTATTGTTTCTCTGACATTGTTATAAATTCAGCTTCTTTTATAGCAAACCTATTTGCTAGTTAAATGAGAGCAAAGCCATTTTGATAAGAAATCTTCGCTCCGCAGAGCCTAACACAGCACTTAGAATTATATATTGTGATGCAATATGCATTTACTCTGGATAGATCATTTCTGCATTTTAGACTCTTCCAATTATCACCATTTGTGCTAGGTGATTGTATTCAAACTAGTTTATGTCTAATGGCCAGGATCATGTCTCATTCATCTTTGAATATCCCTAACATATAGTGGAGTATCCTCCACATAGTGGCTACTAAACAGACATGTGTGTTTTGAACGCATATCTTTGGGGATTAGTGTTTGACATTGTAAATGCCACAACTTAAAATGCTACAAGAAATGATGTACTTTTCTTAGACCAATACGATGGCATAAATATTATTTCAATTCCACAGATATAGAAGTGGACTGTGGATAGTCAGTGCTCTGAGTATAGGTTGCAATTATTATTTTTAAATATCCTCTTTTGGACCAAGTGGTTAAGCACTGGACTACTAGCCAAAAAGTTGGTAGCGTGAATCCACCCAGAGGCACATCAGAAGACAGGTCTGGCAATCCACTTCCAAACTATCACAGCCTTGAAGACCCAGTGGAGCAGTCCTACTATGCACATATGGTGTCACATGAATCAGATTTAACTCGATGGCAACTAAAAACAACAACATCATTAATTCGAACTTCAGTTTTGCCATTTCAATTTTATTTGCTGATGTAATCTTCAGTTGTTTTCCATGTGCCCAGGAGATGTCTCCCTAAGATCATCACGTTTTGAAGGTCGGAAACCTCTGTTTCTTTTCATGTTTGGAATTTCCCACAGTGTTTAGAATTATGGGTTTGGAGAGTTAGGAAGGAGCCCTGGTGACGCAGTGGTTAGAGCACCTGTCTGCTAACAGAAAGGTTGGTGGTTCAAACCCACCAGCCACTCTGCAGGAGAAAGATGTGGCAGTCTGCTTGCATAAAGATTTACAGCCTTGGAAATCCTGTGGGGCAGTTCTACTCTGTCCTATAGGGTCACTATGAGTCGGAATCCACTCGACAGCACTGAGTTTGGTTTTGGTTTTGGTTTTGGAGAGGTAGGAAGATGCTTAGAAATTATTGAATCCAATCCCACATTTTCCTGAGCCACTGTCAGCTGTGTACTCACACAGAACAGGAAGGGGACTGGAAGAATTGTTATGGTGAATACTATCATTTTCAAACTATGCTCTGGCAGGTTTCACATCTCACTTTGAACATGTCTAAGAATGATTTGAGATGCTTGACGTATATGGCAGGCACAGTCAGTTGCCTCCCCCGTAGCCGTTCTTCTTTCCATTCCCTTCTTCATGCTCATAGCACCCAAATGTGTTTAGTCTGTAATGAGCCCAGATCCACTAGGTCAATCATGATAGGTCTAAGCCAGTCACAGTCATTCTCTTATGCTGTATCAGTCAGCCTGTGACCTAGTCCTTACCAGTCCCTTACTTATATATCTCTAGGGCACAATCTTCTCTTAAGCTCTGGGTGGGAATCAGGAATTTTTTTTTTAATATCATGGGAAAAAAAAAACACAGTTGCCATCAAATTGATTCCAACTCATGGTGACCCCATGTGTGTCAGTAGAACTGTGCTCCATAGGGTTTTCCATGACTGATCTTTTAGAAGTAGATCACCAGGCCTTTCTTCCAAAGCACCTCTGGGTAGACTTGACCCTCCAGCCTTTTGGCTAGCAGCGCAGCGTGTTAACGTTTTGCAGTACCAAGAAATTCCTTAACATTGTGTGACTGTAACTGTGAAACCAAGGGTGCGAACTACAGTTGTAGCATATTCTACACAGATAAATTCTCAATGCTTACCTCTTAGCTGAAAAAGTAAATAAAACATTGAGAGGATTTAATTGTATGTAAAGATACTTTCCTTATGGATTTTTTTCCTAACAAAATAGTTTACTAATAAATTTTTGGATTTCAACACACTCTATTTACAGTTGACTAAATGAAACTGGATGTGTTTACTGCATTGAAACCCTGTAAAACAACAACAAAAAGTCCTGCTGCTTTGAGTTTTGTAGCCTGTGAAAATGTCAAAAGATTTGGCATCAAATCCTCATTTTAAAAGAATGCCTTGAAGTACTAATTGGATATTCAGTAAGCTTCTGAAAAATTCCAACCCACCTTGAGGAGGCTTTGCAGTTAGCCTAAGAAACATTTTCCAAGTCATGAAGAAGCCCTCATGTGGAACTGCCTCCTCACCATCCCTGCCACGGGCCACTGCCGGCTGCCGTTTGGCTGCCAGAGCGCGGGGCCTCCTGCTTGTTAGAGCTCGCTGCTCCTTGTTCTTTCTCTCCTGCTCACTACTATTTTGGGCCCAGGCTATTTTGGAGTACAAGGTGCCTCATCGCTTCCTCCAGTCTGGAACAGGCATATCTGTAATTTGAATAGGCAGCTGCTGCGTTCTTATTTATGTTTGCGAAAACCAATGTTACATAGGCCACTACTGTGTATCAAAAGCTGAATAAGGCACAATCCCAACTCTCAAGGAGCTTAGATCCTGTTTGTTAAGTATCAGTATGCAGAAAAATGATATATGTTCTTAAGGTCAGAAAATTGATGTGCAGTGGTTCTGGGTGGTGCAGACAGTTAAGCGCTCAACTACTAACTGGAAGGTTGGTGGTTTCAACCCATCCAGAGGCACCTCAGAAGAAAAGCCTGGCAATCTGCTTCTGAAAGGTCACAGTCTTGAAAACCCTATGGAGAAGTACTACTCTGACACACATGGGTTCATCAAGAGGTGGAATCGACTCGGTGACAACTATTTTACTATTTCTTTCTTTCTTGTTTTGGTCTGAGATGAGCCTTCCCATCTTAGATCATTCTTACATGTGGCAGCCCATCCTCTTCAAACTGATATTCAGCAGATATATATTGTCTGCCTCACCACCTGCTCCTCCCTGTATTGTTTTGTGACTTTTCTGATTGGTAGGTGGTAGGTACTAGCCATACATTGTTTAGTATTTTGAATATCATCCCTGCTCTTAGAACTTGTATTTCACTTGAATGACCGTCACCCTTGTTGAGCATTTTGCTGTTCAGTCTCTTTTTCATGTATGCCAGCAGCTAACTGAATTAATGAAGGGGGGTTTGTGCTTTGTGTGGTTGTTGTTTATTTATTGGTTGGCTAGTGTTTGATTTAATTTCCCCACATGATTGGCACAAACAGTTAAATTGGCAAAAATAAACAAACAAACAAGAAACCAAATCCATTGTCATTGAGTCGATTCATGGTGACCCCATGTGGTGCAGAGTAGAGCTGCTCCATAGAGTTTTCATGGCTGTGATCTTTACAGAAGCAGATTGCCAAGCCTTTCTTCCACAGAGCTGCTGGATAAATTCGAAACCACTAACCTTTACGTTAGAAGCCAATCCAAACTACCTGTGCCACCCATGTACCTCCCTTTGGCAATTAGTTGGTACAAAATAAATATTTGTTGTTTGGCTAGGAGGCTCAAAGTATCAATAGGAGTAGGGCCTCCCCTGAATGGTGTGTTAATGTGGGCAGCAGACTCAGGAGGGATGCTGTCTGAATATGATGAACTGCTGCAGAGAAAACAGAAGCCACACACCATGCAGAATTTACAACACTCTCTTCACTGAACCTAGAGATTCCAGTTTATTCTAATGCCTAACATCACAACTGTGAACCACTGCCCCAGATGGTAGCTGCCAGCTCCTGGGTAAGAGCAAATGTCTCCTCACTTTGGCAGACAGCTTATTAGCATGTCTCTGGGGCACACATTTCACTAGGAAATCTTTTCCAAGAACTAGTTATTTATACTTATTTATCTATTTCTCAGCCATATATAATTCTCTATTCTCTTGAAATGCCTAACTGCCACTCAGGGATAGATTCGAAAATATACTATCATTATGCTGCTTAAGTAGTGTTTCACATTGGTCGTTTGTTGTGTTGATCGATGTGGGCCACACTTTGCAAACATAGTAGTGCCATTTAATTTGTTTAAATATATTAATACCAATATTCCATAGTGTTCCAGAGTTACAGATGGAAATATTGCAGTCAGAAAGTGTAGCAAGTGATGGGAAGAAAGCTGAAGAGCAAAGAGCTGCTAGTGAGTTCACTCACTGATAAGTATTTAATGAGTCAGAGAGGGCTAGATAAGTAGGTGTCTGTGTAACCAAATGACTCCCTCTTTTGCCAGCTCTTAATAGAGTCATACATCCCCATTCAGGAGTCACATAAAAGCCAGCCTCACCAGCCCCTGTCACAATTGCTGAGGCAGCCAGCTCCTTTCTTCCCGAGTCTATCAGTGTCTCTTCTCATCTCCCCAGGTCTTTGTTTCCCACTATGACACTTCAGTTCGATATTTGCACCTAGTCAGCCCTTCCCACTTTGACAGCCATTTGGCCTGTTTTCTCTGCCTTACTTTCTCCCACTTCTCCCCGGTTTCAGCACACCTACTGCCTGGAGACAGAGGGCGATAGAGCCATGTCTTTTGCCAGCCTCTGCCTGGCGGGAGCCGAACACCTGGCTACTGCACATGTTCCCTACCTAGCCTGTCATGGATTGAATTGTGTCCCCCAGAAATATCTGTCAACTTGGCTGGGTCATGATTCCCAGTATTGTATGATTGCATAATCTGATGTGATTTCCTTATGTGTTGTAAACTCCATCACTATGATGAGGTTTTATGTGATCTTCGTATGTGTTGTAAATTCTGTCACTGTGATGAAGTTATACTGATGAGGTTTACAAGATTAGATAGTGTCTTAATCCAGTCTCTTTTGAGATATAAAAGAGAGAAGTAAGCAGAGACACAGGGGAACCTCATATCACCAAGAAAGCAGTGCCGGGAGCAGAACGGGTCCTTTGGACCTGAGGTTCCTGCGCTGAGATGCTCCCAGACCAAGGGAAGACTGATGCATCATAAGGACCTTCCAGACCAAAGGAAGGCTGATGACACGGACCTTCCTCCAGAGCCAGTGCCCTAAATTTGGATTTGTAGCCTACTGGATTGTGAGAGAATAAACTTCTCTTTGTTAAAACTTGTGCTATTTCTGTTAGAGCAGCACTAGATGACTGAGACATAGCCTTTTCATCAGGAGAGGAGGATTGGGTGAAGTCAACTTTTTTTTTTCATCAGGAGAGGAGGATTGGGTGAAGTCAAC
>NW_004443969.1:11876398-11920872 GCF_000243295.1 Trichechus manatus latirostris
TTTTTTTTTTCATCAGGAGAGGAGGATTGGGTGAAATCAACTTTTTTTTTAATCATGGTAAATATATATGTAACAAATCGTTTGCCCTTTTCAACATTGTTCGCATGTACAATTCAGTGACATTATTTTATCTGGTTACCATATGACTGCTAATAAGTGCATCCATTCAGCCAAACAATTATTATGTGCAAAACACTGTTCTAGAGGCTGAGAATGCAGAGCTGTGACCTCAACCAGCTTTCGGTTTACTGGAGAACAATTATTTATTTATGTAATCCATTGATTTAGTTAATAATTATGGTGTTGTTGTTAGCTGCTGTCAGGTCAGCCCCCAACTCATGGGAACCTTATGCACAATGGAGTGAAAACTGCCTGGTCCTATGCCATTCCATGATTGGTTGCAGATCTAATCATTGTGATTCATAAGGTTTACATTGGCTGATTTTTGGAAGCAGATCGCCAGGCCAGGCCTTTCTTCCTAATCCATCTTAGTCTGGAAGCTCTGCTGAAACCTATTTAGCAAGATAGCAACACTCAAGCCTCCACTGACAGGAGGATGACAGTGGATGCACATGAGGTGTATTGGCCAGGAATCGAACCTAGGTCTCTTGGATGTAAGTCAAGAATTCTACTACTGAACCACCAATTCCCTAATAATTATGGTCACTGTGATAAACCTTTTGTAAATGGGTTTACTGGAACACAGAGGAGCAGTGTCTTAGAGGCTTGAAATGTTCTATGAAAAATTAACAGGTTGAAAATTAACACATACCTTCCAAAACCTATTGCGGTCGAGTCGATTCCAACTCATAGTGACCCTGTAGTACAGAGTAGAACTGTCCCATGAGGTTTCCAAGGCTGTAATCTTTATGGAAGCAAAGTGCTACATCATCTTTCTCCCATGTGGCAGCTGGTAGGTTAGAACCACCGACCTTTTGGTTCGCAGATGAGCGCTTTAACCACTGCACCACCAGGGCTCCTCCATACCCTCAAGAGAATATAAAATATCACCAAAGAGTAAAACTTTCAGGAATTTGGCCCTGCTTATCCAGTCTTAAACTACCAAAGACATGGGTCAGTAAAAACTTCCTCCTTGCTTAGAGAAGTGAGTGATTTTGGAAAGGGAATCAAAAGACAGGGATTGTTGGAAGGAAGTATCAATTAAAGGATTAAAAGAACCAATGTACTTTGGCTGAAGAATTGCAGCTATATATGCACACAAATTATTGTAAAGTTAGAAAGGTGCTTTAATTTGACTGACTAGTGGGTTTTTTTGAAAATAAAATAACAGAATTCAGTCAGTTGTTTACAGAATAATCTTGTTTAAATGGATTCAATCCATATTAACAAAATAGTCTTGAAGACAGTGTTATGTGGTGCGTGTGTGTGTGGATAGGAACAATCTAAAACAGATTTCCTGCTAAAATTTCATCAGTGTGATGTGTTATTCTAAAGTGATCAAAATATTTAGAGAAGTGTTATCTAATACAGCAATGGATTCGATTGATTCTATCATAGAAATATAAATTCAAAATCAGTTACTTTGCTCTTCTTTTTAGCTGAACACTCTATATATTTACTAATGTTGCTCCCTCAAATTGAAACCCATTTTTGGGTAATATCAATCCAGTTTCATTTTGGAGAACCATTTGTCCTCCACTCATAGTCTATGATGCTTGGTAGAGTTGTCTATACCCAGAATCCAAAGGCGGGCATTGGACTCCCACATGGAGAATCAGAACATTGAGTTCCCCTGGCTACAGGGGTTGACTCAGGGATGGGCATATGACCCAATAAAAGCAATTAACTGCAGTGAGTCTCTGAGATTGCTGGGAAAAAGTAAATACTCTTTCCCATTGGACTTGAAACTTGGTGGATATGAGGCTGGAGCTCTGGAGCAAACAGTCTTGTCAGAACAAGTGGAACTGAACCTGGAGACAACAAAAAGGAAGTAGAGTACTGGGGAGGGAGAAACCAGGCTCTAGAGTCATTGATTCCCTGAATCAAGTCATGTAAATTAATAAATTGATTGATAGACATCAATAAATTCCCATTTTGCTTAAACCAGTTGAGTTTGAGTTTCTGTCATTTGCAATAGGAAGAATCCTGATATGAGCTGATTGGATGCCTGTGTTGTCAGCCTTCAATAACATCAAAATCATATTCAAATTTGTTGCATACAAAATTGATGTCTATTGTATTTTGTTGCATACTTTGGAAATTACTTTGCGGTAATTTGAACAGCAGCATGGTATAGGAAAAAGAGTGAGACTTGAATTTTAATCTGCATGCCTATTGCATATGCCTAATGTAACACTGAGCATGTCATTTCACCTGTCTGAATCCTTGTTTCCTCATCTATTAAATAGCGATGATAATTTCTACTTCACAGGATTTTGATGAGGTTTAAGTGAGAAAATATGTTGTGTAACAAGAGGAGCATAATGGCTGCTGAAATATTATGAATAAGGCACATGGTATTTTAGTTTCTTAGAAATTATTCAGGTTCAGTCTTGTTTTACACAACAATGTTGTTGTTAGGTGCCCTCGAGTCAGTTCCCACTCACAGCGACCTTATGTATAACAGAACTAAACGTTGCTTGGTCCTGTGCCATCTTCACAATCATTGCTATGTTTGAGCCCATAGTTGCAGCCATTGTGTCATTCCATCTTGTTGAGGATCTTCCTCTTTTTTTGCTGTCTCACTGCTTTACCAGGCACGATGTCTTTCTCTGGGGATTGATCCTTCCTGATAACATGTCTAAAGTAAGTGAAACAATGTCCTACCATCCTCACTTCTAAGGAACATTCTGGCTGTATTCCTTCTAAGACAGATTTGTTTGTTCTCTGGCAATCCATGGTATATTCAATACTCTTCGCTAACACCATAATTCCAGTGCGTCCGTTGTTCTTTGATCTTTTTTCACTGTCCATTTTTCCGATGCATATGAAATGATTGTAAACACCATGGCTTGGGGCAGGTGCACCTTAGTCATTAAAGTGACATCTTTGCTTTTTAACACTTTAAAGAGGTCTTTTGCAGCACATTTGCCCAGTGCAATACATTATTTGATTTCTTGACTGCTGCATCCACGGGGAGGCTGTTAGTGAGCCTTCCTCCAATTCTGATATTGTGTTCTTCTTCATGTAGTCCAGCTTCTTGGATTATTTGTTTAGTATACAGATTGAATACGTATGGTGAAAGGATACAACCCTGACAAACACTTTTTCCTTTTTTAAACCATAAACAATATCTTCTTGTTCTTTTCGAATGAGTGCCTCTGTGTACAGGTTCTTCGTGAGCACAGTTAAGTGTTCTGGAATTCCCATTCTTTGCAACATTATTCATAATTTGCTATGATCCACACAGCTGAATGTCTTTGGGTAGTCAGTAAAACGTAGGTAAACATCTTTCTGGTAGTCTCTGCTTTCAGCCAAGATCTATCTGACATCAGCAATGATATCTGTTTTTCCACGTCCTCTTCTGAATCCAGCTTGAATTTCTGGTAGTTTCCTATGGGTGTACTGCTGCAGCCATTTTTTAATTATCTTCAGCAAAATGTTGCTTGTGTGTGATATTAATGATATTGTTCGATAATTTTGACATTCCATTGGTCACCTTTCTTTGGAATGGGCTAAGATACGGATCTCTTCCAGTTGGTTGGCCAGGTAGCTGCCTTCCCAATTTTTTTGCACAGACAAGTGAGCGCTTCCAGCATTGCATCCATTGGTTGAAGAATCTCAATCAGTATTTCTTCAGTTCCTGGAGTCTTGTTTTTCACCAATGCCTTCAGTGCAGCTTGGACTTCTTCCTTCACTACCATGGTTCTTGAGCATATGCTACCTCCTGAAATGGTTGAACATTGACCAATTCTTTTTAGTACAGTGACTCTGTGTATTCCTTCTGTATGCTTTTGATGCTTCCTGCATCATTCAACATACAAACAAATAATAAAGCTGTTTGCAATTGTCTTCATTAAAATTGACATCCATTTCCTAATCTAGTGCCCAAACCTCTCAACAGTGTGCCAGCTGCCAACCTCTCCCCAATTTAATCCAGCCTCCATGCTGCCTATTTAAAACCCCTCTCAAGTTTCCCACTGCCTACAGATGATATTTCTCAAATTTTTATCTTGGAGAACTTGCATTAGAATTATCTGAGATGTTAAAAGTACAAATTCCTAGACTCCACCGTAGACCTGCTGCATTAGAACACTTAGGAGTATCTGAAATATACACCAAAATTCAAGGCCTACTGCTACACAGGATACAGACCACACTGATGGGGGTGGCACACAAAGCACTTGAAAGTCTGGCACTTTCTAGACTTGTTTTTCTACCATTTAGTGGCACCAAAAATTCTTGGCATTCCTTGAGCATACAGTTATCCTTAGTTGTTAAATTTTCATACACGTAATTATTTTCACCTTGAAAAAAGTCTTTCCCTTCACCTTTTAGCAAACTCTTACTCCTATTTATCACTAGTGATAGAGGTTAAGTGAAAACTTCTAGGATACTCCAACTTTTACATACACATATAGTCCTTTTTCTCTCTAAGGCCCTTTTCACTTTATGGATTATTTGTTTTACAGGATTGTCACATGTCCCACTCCCCAGATATGATCATTATTACTTACTCTGGCACTCTGTAGATGTTTGTTGCATAAAGAATGAATGAAGCAATGAATGATGTATTGTAACAGGCATTGAGAATACAGTGACGTACAGGCAGAGTGAGGATTTTCAATGCAGTTGGACAATTAGCTCTTTCACTTAAAGTGAATCTCTAACAACATAATGCTGCCACGTGATAAGGGACCAATAAATGTTCCAAAGACAAAACGTAAATGGCTTCAAGGGAGTGTGGTTACCGATGTGCATGGGAAGTGAGTCCTAAAGAAGATGAGGTAAGAGTTGGGTCTTGAAGAAGAATAAACAAGCATTAGAGGCAGGAAAGTGTACTGTAGAATGTCCAGTGATTCTGGCTCTGTTAAGGAATTTAGCATCTGCATAAGAATAGGCAAAAAGGACATTTACAGGGCACCTGTATTCAGAGAGACCATAGCAAACTTCAGATATTAGAAATTTAAATTGGAACTTTTAAGATTTAAGAGAGGAATATAGTGAAAACAAAATAAAACAACAAAAATAAATGCATACCTTCTCATCAAGAGAATTAAACTCCTTTCATGTCCCTGGGTGGTACAAACAGTTAACATCCACGGCTGCTAACTGATATTTGGAAGTTTGAGTCCACCCAGCAGTGCCACGGAAGAAAGGCCTGGTGATCTACTTCTGAAAAATCAGCCATCGAAAACCTTATGGAGCACAGTTTTACCCTGACACGCATGGGATCACTATAAGTTAAAATCAACTCAACGGCAACTGGTTGGTTTTATTTTTATATATCACATCTATTTTTTCTGCTATGGTTGAAATGAGAATAGAGACAGGAGTTTGAAATGTGGCCATCTACCTCCCTAGTGACATGTGGAGGAGTGTCCCTGCCATATATTTGAAAGTTGAGTGATAAGTGCATGATGATTTGATTAACATTTGGAAAGAAACTAAAAGAAAGTGACTTTCAAGTGGTGCATGGGAAAAAGGAAGTGGAAAAGAGTCTTGTAAAATTTTTTACTGCTCCCTGAAAATATCGACTGTTAATTGAATAACAGTTAGTAGTGCAACATGTTCTGTAGTGCACTTGAGAGAATTAGAGTTTAAAAGCTGTTGCAGGTCTAAAGAAAAAAAATCAGTGTCCTGTTACTGCTCTTGCAATCAGCTGTAGAGATGCGGCTGCCCCTTCGACCCTTTGCACTAGCTAATTGTTGAGTAAATAATAGGAAGAAAAGCTCTAGGGATCAAAATGAGTAAGCAGTATTTACAATGGGACTTTTTGAACAGTGCTTCCCAGAGCGTGTTCCAGGGATGTTATAAAGCTAATGAGCAGATATCCCTCTCTAAAAGGGTTCTGTGTTAAAAGAAGTTTGAAAAACATGAATTTTAACACATTTAAATCTGTTTATTTCCAGAAGTCTCGGGCTTCTGATGTGCAAATGTGCATTATAAAATTAGAAAAGAGAGATATATATTACACCATGTTTCACAAATAGACTAGAGTGCAGAACTTTTAAAAATTGAACATTTCACTGATTTATAGCCTTTTAGTTGACCACAGAGAAGCTGCAATCTGATCTGTTGAGCTATTGGTGAGATTTTCTTGAGTATATTGCCGGACGCGGCTAAATGACCTGTCTTGCCGCACCATGGTGATTTGTCAATTACCAGGTGCACTATTCATATTGTGGCCCCTACAGATAGTGTCCCTGGAGCACAACTGAAATGGAACTAAAGTACAGTATGGAAGATACTTCCTGGGTTTGTAAAATGATGTCACCATCACAGCAAAGTAGAGGCTCAAATCAGCTTTATTATTGGCATTGCTTGGATAATTATTCTTTGTTTTAGCACTGAGTGCTTTTCCTGTATTTACCGAGATAGGAAGATGAACAACCAGGGGCATCCTGGTGCAGGCAAAATTGGGTGGTCCAAGGAGAAAACATGAAGGGTGATGGATATTACAGGCCTAGTCTTAAGGCCCAGGGTCCAGAAGCAGGACTCCAGAAGGACTAGAAAGAGCAAACAGGGCTCATATCCAGAGCAATCTGTGAATCATAAAGTAGACTAAAGCATATAGAACAAGAGTAGGAACAATTACTAGAACTTCCATAAATGATAGGGCTTAATCCCACAAGGAATAAGGCCAAAGCTTAGTTCCTGGAATTAGGATCCAAAGGAGTGCAGACATCACTGACCCTTGAATTTTGATATATAGCAGCCAGGGTGAAGAGAACTCCATTAATCAATTCTCAAATATTCAAACATAGAATATTTGAAATAATGGATTTTCCATCATTACAAAGCATTCTCAGAGCCTGCCTCTTCCTTTGTTGAATGATATATTTAAAGGTTGCGAACCCATTGTTTACATAACTAGAATATAGAACAAAATCACAGCGATCAAGGTCATTCTACCATGGGGAATATAAGGATTCTATTCCAAAACAGTAAAGATGGACTTGGTGAGGTAAACACCTTGATTTCCTCTTTATAGTATTTTGTTGTTGTTGTTAATTGGCTGTGACTCATGGTAACCGCATGTGCAACAGAATGAAACATTGCCTGGTCCTATGCTATCTTCATGATTGTTGGCATGCTCGAGTCTACTGTTGCAGCCACTGGGTATTTTGGGTGACTTCCAACCTAGGAGACTCATCTTCTAACACTGTATCGGACAATATTCTCTTGTGGTCCATAGGATTTTTATTGGCTGATTTTCAGAAGTAGGTTAGCAAACGTTTCTTCCTAGTATGTCTTAGTCTGGAAGCTCCACTGAAACCTGTCCACCATGGATGACCCTGCTGGTATTTGAAATACCAGTGGCATAACTTCCAGCATCATAGCAACACCCAGGCCACCACAATACGACAAACTGACAGATTGTGTATTTTACATTTCTCTTTACTTAAACATTGCCTTGGCTCTGAAGATCAGCAAAATAGTCTTATCAGAATATAATATGTTCTACATATATTGACAGAATTTAGGCTTAGTTCTGAACCCAGGAAAATATTCTGATACAGTTTTCCCTGCCACATCACTTGTTTGGACACAGTGCAGTTAAGAGTCAAGTAAACAATGACTGAGTGCAGAGGCAGAGACCCAGGATAAGAACTGTTAATGTGAAATTCAGTTCTTAAGCACTTGAAACGCAGCAGCACTCCAGCTTAATGAAAATTTTGTTAAGGTTATGTTCATATCTTATTTTCTGCACTGAAGTTTTTTAAGCAATAAAATTGCATAGAAATTCAGATAATTATACCTATAATTACCTAATAATTGGCATTATTAACCAGGGGCTCCCTTGCGATGGTACAACTGACCAGTTACACCTGCAGTTAGCAAATTTCCAGTGCAATTATTCCTGCATGCAATTTCTTACACCTGCGTATAATTGCAAGTGTGAAAGGTGAACTTAAGACAAAGGAGCCTATGTACCTATTTTCCCATAATGCTCATGTGCCTTATACCACTACCTAGTGACTTGTGCTTAATTCAGCAGTGTTTTAAATTCTTAGTAGGTAAAGTGTCTTCCCGGAGTGACCTGGAGACACTGGATGAGTTGTGGTACTCTGCTTGCAGAATGTCAAGTAGTGCTTTTCCCGGCAGAAGAACAAGCCGAGGTCTAGGGCTCATAGCCAAATAGAGATGATTAGACTTCTATAAAATAAACAGAAAGAGTGTATTTGACAAAGTAAGTTGAAACAAAGAGCTCATTATAATTGTGTTTTTGGAGTTGAATCTTAAAGAAGTGAAGTTAAGAGTTCTGATTTACCAAGTTAATTGCTTAGCATAGTTATTGGGAACACAGTAGGTACTCAGTAAGTGTTCAGTGAATGAAGGAACACTCCTGCATCTGGAACTAATTTGATCAAAAGCAACATTATGCTAGTTTCTCTCATATCAAATGCCAATAAAAGATGTTTTTCCAAGTACATAAGGTTATTACAGATTGACTCCTAAAAGAGAAATTCTTTTAGTCTTTGGTATTTCCAATAACTGAGGATACTGGAGATAATCTAATTATAGTAAAGATGTAATTTTAGACTGATGAAAAAAATCATTCTAGACTATTCTGTTTATGTGTGTTTTATAACTTACTGAATTCCTACAAAACACATTTAATTTAGATTTAATTGGATGAGATCACAGCCCTTGGTGGAAAATGAACATCTCGGAGGTAAGATTTCTTTATGAGAAAGTTCAAGAAATTAAATTATTTGATATAAACTATTAAACTGCAGTGTTATGGAATAGAGACATAATGTGTTAGTTGTGTCCACTAGAATTTGTCTCAAAATATATAGAATATGGTTGATTTTCTCCTTGTGTCTGTTTTTCATGTTTTCACTTGGCTCTTATATGTGAGGTTTTATGATTTCACTTGTGTTTCTTTTTAATAATAAATAATTTAGAAATTTTATAGTAAGTGAAAACAAGTCTATAAAGTTAGCTAGCTAGTGATTATATAGATAAAAAAGATACAGTCAATAGGACAAATAAATCTAATGACAAATAATGAATCAAAATAATGGATAAGTCATGGTTTTGCTATTAAAAATTCAATTCATACATCTAAAAATATTCGGGTCAGAAAAATGAGGAAATTGGTATCTGAATCATACATTGTTAATATAACATATATCTCTGTCTATATAATGTATGATATAATGTATAATATTACTTATGTATACATACATAATGATACAGGTATACATAAAGATGTAACATTTTCTTAACAATGTAGCTTAGAAAGATAGAGAAGACAAACAATATATTTGTTTTATTTTAACTGACAAAATTGTCTTTGGGTACAAACCACTCCCTGTAGCTAATTTAATATCTTCAAATGAATTATTCTTGACTCATCCCTCTAGCCCTGTGACTCAGTGGTTAAGAGATTCAGCTACCAACCAAAAGGTCAGCAGTTCAAATCCACCAGCTTCTCCCTGGAAACCCTATGGAGCAGTTCTACTCCATCCTATAGGGTCGCTATGAGTCAGAATCAACTCAACAGCAACAGGTTTTCATCCCTCTAGCATTAGCAGTATTCCAGTTCTTCATAACATGCCTGTCCAGAACCTTGCCCCATGGAAAACAAGCAGAATGCAGAATAAAACTTGTCATTTCTGCACCAGTTAATTCTACCTCTTTATATTCATAAGAAAGATGACTTCTTTCTCATGTTATCTTGTTAGGTTCAGACTTACCTGAATCCACTAATTTCACTACTCCTCCATCATCTCAACACCCTACTTAAAAAAAAAAGAAAAAAAAAGATTAACCATTCTTATATATAGGAAGAAGTTAGACAAAATAATGGAAGCTTTCTAATTATTGTGGGGTTTTTTGTCGTAGATATGCCATTCTTACAAAGGCTCCGTTTAGACACGTAGACCATTGATATGCAAAGCAGTGTATTGTAAATGTTGTGTAAATAAAACCAAAACCAAATCCATAGCCATCGAGTCCATTCGACTCATAGTGACCCTATAGGACAGAGTAGAACTGCCCAAAGGATTTCCAAGGAGCAGCTGGTCGATTTGAACTGCCGATCTTTTTGATTAGCAGCCACGCTCTTGACTATCGCACCACCAGGGCTCATAGCTATCTGCAAAAGGGGAAAGGAATGATTCCCTAGATAGATTATCATATTTATCTTAATGTAGTCTTAGCATGCTATATATCCTTAGCCTGGGCTGCTGCTGGGCTTTATAGGTTACTGAGATGTCAGAAGGTTGTATCTGATTAAAAGGACTCTCAGACACAGCAATTTGCCTGATAATGTTGTTTTGTTTGCCTGATTGATTGGTTTTCTCTGTTGTTAGATGGAAACACAAATAGAACTCTGACCAAACACTTGATTTGGCAAACTCAGGAGCTTGCTGTCTCCAATATCACTTAATGTTGATTTTAATATCTTCCAAGAAAAGTGTACATTAAAAAACAATCCCCATGCCCACATGTGTGCACACTCATGCACACACATACATGTACACGCACACACACGTATACATTAACAGTATTGGGACAGGAGCTTTTTGTTCTGACTTCTACTTTTCACAATGTTTGCAACATTGATTCTTCTAATTTTTCCATTTTCCCTTTTGCCTTTGATCCAGGTTTCTTCCTCCATTTTTAATTTATTTTACCATCGAATAGAAATAGTTGTCTCTTTTTCTGCCTTCTTGCCTATGTTTAAAGGCTTTTAAGAGGATTAATAAGGAGCCCTGATGGCACAGTGGTTAAGAGCTTGGCTGCTAACCAAAAGGTTGGTGGTTCAAACTCACTGGTGGCTGTGCAGGAGAATGATGTGGCAGTTTACTTCCACAAAGATTACAGCCTTGGAAACCCTATGCGTCAGTTCTTCTCTGTCCTTATGGGGTCACTATGAGTTGGAATTGACTTGACAGCAACAGGTTTGGTTATAAGAGAATTAATGAGAACCAGGGTTTTAACAGCAGTACATCTCTTTTCTGAAGTCACTGGTGACTATTAAATAGTGTGTAGCAATCTCTTTTGTGTCATCCTGAACATAGAACATCATTTTATGACCGACTAGAAGCTGTCTTCTTTCCGTCTCATTTGATTTTTGAGGAATCAGAAAAATACAGGTGCTCTAAGGAAAGAGGAAGGATGCTTGAGTTGTTGCTGTGTCATTCAACTTTTCTGTCTCTTTAATTATAAAATATACATAATACCTCATACTTTCTTACCTCCATGCACTAGTTGCAAAATGAATGCTTAACTAAGGGGAATTTTACACATCTCATATTAAAAATATACTCTATTAATTTAGGTTTTCTTTTTCCCAAGTAATTGAAGATATATAAGAACAGGAATATATATCTATGAATAATAAATGCCATTAGTATCTCTAAGTGATGTTCTAAAATAAGATGCTGAAAAGCGTATTGTTTGTGATGACATCAGATGGCTTTCATATAAAATTTATATAATAACATATCCTTCCAAGTGATCCCATATTAAAATGGTGGACACGACTACATATAGCATGCTTTGGCTTAAATATAAAATTTCACAAGTAAAAAAAAACATATTTAATTCATATATCCTCCTAGAATTGAAGTTTGATATTGTCTATTGAAATATTTCTCAATTACATATTCATAAAAACTTTTATTTTTCTTTAATTTTTATCTAATACAGATTTCAAATATTCTTTAGCATTTTATTTTATTTTAGTGTTTGATGCTATAAAAAGTGAATAGAGATAATACTGTGGAAACTTGGTTTAATATATAAGACTTGATAACAAATCTGTTTATTTCTACTTATGGTTAATATTTCTGATTTACATTTTCCTAGGTAAGCTTGCATTATTTATATAAGTCTATACCACTACGCCCTGGTGACAGAGTGGTTAAGAGTTCAGCTGCTAACCAAAAGGTTGGCAGTTCAAATCCACCAGTTGCTCCCTGGAAACCTTATGGAGCAATTCTACTCTGTCCTATAGGGTTGCTATGAGTTGGAATCGACTCAACGGCAACAGTTTTTTTTTTGGTTTTGGGTATACCATTTCTAAGGAGCCCTGGTAGTGTCACTTAAGCTCTTGGCTGCTAATCAACACATTAGCAGTTTGAACTCACCCAGTGGCTCTGTGGGAGAAAGACCTGGCCATTGCTTTCATAAAGATTGCTGTTGTTATTGTTAGGTGCCATCAAGTTGACTCCAACTCATAGCGACCATTGGTACAACGTAACGAAACACTGCCTGGTCTTGCACCATCCTCACAGTCCTTGCTATGTTTGAGCCCATTGTCACAGACGTTGTGTCTAAATAAGGGTCATTGTTGCAGACACTGTATCAATGAGTGTCTTCCTCTTATTTGCTGACCCTCCACTTTACCAAGCATGATGTCCTTCTGCAGGGACAGGTCCCTTCTAAGAACATGTCCAAAGTACATAAGAAGCCTCGCAATCCTTGCTTTTAAGGAGCATTCTGGTTGTACTTCTTCTGAGACAGATTTGTTTGTTCTTCTGGCAGTCCATGGTGTATTCAGTATTCTCCACCAACACCATAATTCAAGGGCATCAGTTCTTCTTTGGTCTTCTTATTCGTTTTTCAGCTTTCACATGCATATGAGGGGATTGAAAATACCATGGCTTGGGTTAGGCACACCTTAGTCCTCAAAGTGACATGTTGCTTTCAACATTGTAAAGAGGTCTTTGGCAGCAGACTTGCCCAATGCAAAACGTTGTTTGATTTCTTGACTGTTGCTTCCGTGGGCATTGATTTTACATCCAAATACAATGAAATCCATGACAACTTCAGTATTTTCTCCATTTATCATGATATTGCTTATTGGTCCAGGTGTGATGATTTCTGTTTTCTTTATGTTGAGGTGCAATCCATACTGAAGGCTTTGGTCTTTGATCTTCATCAGTAAATGCTTCAAGTCCTCGTCACTTTCAGTAGGCAAGATTGCATCATTTGCATATCGCAGGTTGTTAATGGGTCTTCCTCCAATCCTGATGCCGCATTCTTCTTCATATAGTCCAGCTTCTCAGATTATTTGCTCAGCATACAGATTGAATAAGTATGGTGAAAGGATACAATCCTGATGCACGCCTTTCCTGACTTTAAATCATGCAGTATGCCTTTGTTATGTTTTGAACGACTGCCTCTTGGTCTATGTACAGGTTCCTCATGAGCACAATTAAGTGTCCTGGAATTCCCATTCTTTGCAATGTTATCTATAATTTGTTATGATCCACACAGTCAAATGCTTTTGCATAGTCAACAAAACACAGGTAAACATCTTTCTGGTATTCTCTGCTTTCAGCCAAGATCTATCTGACATCAGCAATGATCTCCCTTGTTCCAAGTCCTCTTCTGAATCCAGCTTGAATTCCTGCAATTCTCTGTTGATGTACTGCTGCAAACGCATTTGAATGATCTTTAGCAAAATTTTACTTGTGTGTTATATTAATAATATTGTTCGATAATTTCTGGATTCTATTGGATCACCTTTCTTTGGAATGGTCACAAATATGAATGTCTTCTAGTTGGCTGGCCAGGAAGCTGTCTTCCAAATTTCTTGACATAGATGACTGAGCAGCTCCAGCACTGCATCTATTTGTTGAAACATCTCAATTCGTATTATGTCAATGCCTGGAGGCTTGTTTTTCGCCAGTGCCTTCAGTACAGCTTGGACCTCTTCCGTCAGTACCATTGGTTCTTGATTATATGCTACCTCCTGAAATGGTTGAACATTGACCAATTCTTTTTGGTACAGTGACTTTATGTATTCCTTCCATTTTCTTTGGATGCTTCCTGCATCATTCAATATTTTGCCCATAGAATCCTTCAGTATTACAACTTGAGGCTTGAATTTTTTCTTCAGTTCTTTCAGCTTGAGAAACGCTGAGTGTGTTCTTCCCTTTTGGTTTTCTGACTTCAGATCTTTGCATATTTCATTGTAATACTTTTATTTGTCTTCTGCCCTTTGGAGTCTTCTGTGCAGCTCTTTTATTTCATTTCTTCCTTTTGCTTTAGCGGCTCTACATTGAAGAGCAAGTTCCAGATTCTCTTCTGACATCCATTTTAGATTTTTTCCTTCTTCCCTGTCTTTTTAATGACCTCTTGCTTTCTTCATGTATAATGTCCTTGATGTCATCCCACAACTCGTCTGGTCTTCAGTCATTAGTGATAAATACCTCAAATCTGTTCTTGAGATGGTCTCTAAATTCTGGTAGGATATACTCAACGTCATATTTTGGCTCTCGTGGACTTGCTCTAATTTTCTGCAACTTCAGCTTGAATTTGCATATGAGCAATTGATGGTCTGTTCCACAGTCAGCCTCTGGCCTTGTTCTGACTGATGATACTGAGCGTCTCCATTGTCTCTTTCCACAGATTTGATTCCTGTGTATTCCATCTGGCCAGGTCCACCTGTGTAGTCACCGTTTATGTTGTTGAAAGATACTTGCAATGAAGAAATCATTGTTGTTGCAAAATTCTGTCATGCAATCTCCAGCATTGTTTCTGTCACCAAGGCCCTATTTTCCAACTATCAATCCTTCTTTGTTTCCAGCTGTTGCATTCCAATCACTTGGAATTATCAGTACATTATCAATGCATCTTGATTACATGTTTAATCAATTTCAGACTTCAGAGGTCAGTAAAAATCTTCAATTTCCTCATCTTTGGCATTAATAGTTGGTGTGTAAATTTGAATAATAGTCATATTAACCGGTCTTACTTGTGGGTGTGTGGATATTATCCTATCACTGACAGCATTATACTTGAAGACAGATCTTGAAATGTTCTTTTTGATGATGAATACAACGCCATTCCTCTTTAATTTGTCAATTCTCAGCATAGTAGACCATGTCATTTTCTGATTCAAAACGGCCAATACCAGTCCGTTTCAGCTCACTAATGCATAGGATATCGATCTTTATGTGGTCTATTTCAGTTTTGATGACTTCCAATTTTCCTAGATTAACACTTATGCATTCCATGTTCCAATTATTAATGGATGATTGCAGCTGTTTCTTCTCATTTGAGTCGTGCCACAAAAATTACAACCAGGAAAACCCTATGGGGCAGTTCTGCTTTGTTATATGTGGTTGCTGTGAGTTGGAATGGACTCAACAGCACCCAACAACAACCTGCTATTTCCGTCTATTCATGTTAATACATCTGGGTGAAAATTCAATATTTGTGGAAGTGCAGAGAAAGTGTGTCTTGGAACACACATAAAAAAAAAGGAAGCTGTTCACATCTCCTAGAGGGCTGCCTTAATTGCTATTTATATTAACTGTCACTGGTTTTTATTATTTTGTTGTTGTTGTTGAGAATATACACAGCAGAACATAAACCAATTCAACAATTTGTATGTTTGTAGTTCAGTGACATTGATTACATTCTTCAGGTTGTGTAACCATCCTCACCTTCCTTTTCTGAATTCTTCTTCCCACATTAACATCAACTCACTGTCCCCTAAGATTCCTTTCCAGTCTTTCGAGTTGCTGTTGTCAGTTTGATCCCATATGGATAGTTCTTAAAAGAGCACAGTGCTCAAGGCAGACATTCTTTACTAGTTAAGCTAAACTATTGTTTGGTTTTAAGAAGACTTCAAGGAATATTTTTGGTTTAAGGTTAAAGATTTTTTCAGACAGCAGTTTTCGAGGTTCACTGAATTGGCAAAAGTTGTTTGATAGATATATTTACAACAACAACAAAAAGAGCAGCTGCTGAAGCTGCTTATGTACAACCAAACACCTCATGGGATTTTGTTCCTTGGTTTGGAGGTTTAGGGTCATGGTTTCTTAGGACATCCCAGTTGAATTTAGTGCTTCTGTTCTACCTGTTAGTTTGTTGCATAGTGTCTAGGGCCTTAAAAGTTTGCAGGTTGTCAACCAATGTACAAAAAGTGGTCTTTATTCACCAGAGCAACAGAGGAAGAAGGAGAGTCAGGAAAAAGAGGAAGAAATGGAATGTGTGGCTGATTGCCTCCTTGAACAACTGCCTCCTTTGCCATGAAACCAGAAGGACTGCGTGGTGCCCGGCTACCATTACTGAACGTTTTGATCAACAGTTCTATGCAAATCTACTCTCGCATAAGATCTTTGATCAAAAGGGGGGAGAGCAGACCAGAATTTCAAATTTTTTATGGAACCCATACTTTCTGGAACATGGAGGTTGGATGAACCCCCGAAACTGTCACTGATATTTAACTTCAGCTAATGAAGAAATTGGCTTGAATAAAAATGGAATCCAATGTCTGTTGCTATTCTTTTTAATGTAAGGACTATATAGACTCCATGTAACATAGAATAGCTCCAATGTATCTTTTTACCAAATTGTATTATTCTGTAGTTATCAATACCCATAATCCATGCTTAAGACATTATGCCAGGTGCCTAACTTACAAAGAGTTAATTATCCATTTAATAAATATTTAGTACCTACTATGTGCCAGTACTAAGTACCTACTATGTGCCAGCGGAAACCCTGGTGGTGGCATAGTGGTTAAAAGCACGATTGCTAACCAAAAGGTTGGCAGTTCGAATCCACCAGGCACTCCTCGGAAACCCTATGGGGCAGTTCTACTCTGTCCTGTAGGGTGGCCGTGAGTCGGAATCGACTTGATGGCAACGGGTTTGTTTTTTTTTCTTTTTTTTTTTTTTTTATGTGCCAGTAGTGGCACAATGGTTAAGTGCTCAACTGCTAACCATAAGATCGGTGGTTTGAACCCACCAGCCACTCACTCGTGGAAGAAAGTTGCGGCAGTCAGCTTCAGTAAAGATTTCAACTTTGGAAACCCTATGGGACAGTTCTACTCTGTCTTATAGGGTCGCTAAGAGTCAGAATGGACTCCACAGCAATGGGTTTGGTTTTCTGGTTTATGTTCCAGTTACTAGGATTCAGCTAAAAACAAGACAGTAAACTTCTGCTCTAATGAAGCTTGTAGACTACAAACAAGATAACATATACATAATATAGTTTCAGAGAGTGATAGGTAGTATGAAGAAAATAAAGCAGAGTAGGGGGATAGATGATCAGGGAAATCTTCTCTGAGATGGAGACATTAGAGCATAGCTGAGGATGATGCAAAGAGGGATGCTGAGACAGCCTGAAGAAAGAATATTGTAGGCAGAAGAGACAGGCTCGGAAGGACGCACATGCTTGTCATACCCTGAGGAACAGCAAGGAGGCAGCATGGCTGGAGAAAAATGGTCCACAGAGAAAGTATGAGAGATCATTTCAGAGAAATAGGCAGGGGCTGGGTCATTTAAGACTCTGCAGGCCATGAATAGGAGAACCACGGGTATGTTTCTAAGTGTGATGGGAGCCCCTGGCGTGCTATGAGTGGGAGAGTATTCCTCTGAGCTGGGCTGACATACTTGCTATGGCTCCTAGTCTGGAAATAGTCTCAGATTCCATCTAGGGATATAGAATACGTGTGCAAATAGTAAAATCTGTGTTAGTATCCACCGAGTCTCAGGAATTCAGAGGAGTTTGGAAGCACAGGTTTGGGAAAATTTCGACTAAGAGAAATTAAGAATTGAACTGAGCTTTTGAAAGAAAGAACAGTAGTTAGACATATGGAAATAGAGTTGGCCCACTGGGAAATTTAAGCAGTTTCTATTAAGGCATAATACAGTGGACATGGTAGCTAGGGTCCTTTAATGTGGAAATGTCCAAAAGTAATTAAAGTTAAGAAGAAAGGTTAAGGCTGCATGTAGAGGTAAAAGTGGTTGAAAATCTGCAAGAATTTTAGGCAAGAATAGAGAACTAATTTTATCCACAATTATATATTTTAACCAGAGAGTCAATAATTGTAGTACCAAGATAAACAAAGTCAGTGAGGAAAAATAATATATATAATTTCAGGAAAACAACTTAATTTGTCAGACTACATTCAAATTTCCATATCTAATACGATTATTAATTCCTTGGAAAACTTCCTCAGTGTCTGAGGAATGGCAAAGAGGTACTTTTGATTGTTTTTGTTTATTGCTCTGTAGAAAGTTAGTCATCTGTATCAAAGAAATTACCCATTATTATTCACTGAGAGAATTCTTAATCTTTAACATTAATAATGCATTTTTATTTGCCCAGCACATAGTTTCTGTAGCAGTGCAATGAACTGCAACTGGATAGTTCTAACAATCCTTGAACTGCTGATGGAGCAGCATTCTTTGAGCCCTACTAACTCTAACTTCTGCATAGGCAGAAAAGGGTTGGTTGTCTATACAAAACCAAGACATGCATCCACATTTCTCAGTTCATTGATGTGGCTTTCAATCCACAGGCAGTAATGGACAAAATTTGGTACTAGTATTAAGACGTATGTAAATCATTGCCATAGATGTGATAATATAAATATGCAATAAAATAATGGGGATTTTTTCATTGTTCACTGATCACTTAACTCTGATTTAATTGTCTAGGCATTATCATGAAGCAGACATTTCTCTGATGTCAACAATTTTCTTGGGTTTCTTAACATTTAGGTACTTTTAGCATTTTTATACTTCTCTCGAAAGCCAAAGATATTCTTCTTTTGATTAGCCTATACAATCTTATAACTGCCTAATGTATCAGTTTTAATAGTATTTTGAAACAGTGATGGTAACTCTGGCACCTGCTAAGTTCCTGAAGCCCTGTGGGCACAGTGACTTCTAGCTGAAAACAGCCGCTATTTACAGATTGTAATGATGGTGCTTTGGGTCAAATGTGATTAGGAATCCCAAGATGCCAAGCATATGGATAATATTTCATTGACCTACCCAACTTAGTTCCTTTGGAACTATTCTGCAAATTAAAATTTCAGACATATTACATAAAAGAGTAAAACTTGAATTACAGTTGAAAATGGATTTTAAAATTGTATTATAATTTTTTAGATATATCTAAATATTTGTAATTTACATTGCTTTGGGACTTCTTTCATTCATTCCTCTTTGTACAAATATTTTTGAAATACCTACTCTATGCCAACACTGAATTAAATATTGAGAATAAAATGATGAACAAAAACACAATACCAGCCCTCCCTCAGGGAGCTTACTGTCAAGTTGTAGAGATGACAGTAATCAAATAATCACTGGAATAAATTTGAAATTAGAACTGTAGGAAGGTTTAGAAAGATTCATCAGGCAAGAGGGGGACAGCAGGGACAGAAGTCCTGGAATCCACATTTTAAGAGTTAGTCTGGTCTGTATTTGCTGTTATACTTCAAAAAATAATAATGCTGTGTCTCTTGGCCATGATTGATAAGCTGTGACTATGATACTTCATAGGAAATTTGAGATAAGCTTCAGAGATTTATTTCATTTTTTTAAGCCCTTGATCTTAGGAATCAACTCTCATAGCCAGAGGGCAGCTAGTGAAAACCTGCTCAACCTTTTCAGATCCATGTGATCTTTATTCCTACACAGTCATATGTTTGATACCCACTTAGACGGTGTCTTTTGCTTGAGAACTGGGAGGGAAAAATTCAAATTCTAGCTGGAATGTAGCCATTAATTTTGAAGAACAAGGGGAAAGGATTTCTACTTTTTTTTTTTCTTTCAATTTTGCATTATAATAGCAGCTCAACTAATGCATGTATAATTTTCTTTCCTTTCTGCTTGTCATGCACTGCTAACATGGACTTCTACAAAGGCTCAGGTTGGTGTTGCAATCTGTTTTGATCTTTATTGTTTTCATTTAGTGAAAAGAAGCTTTGATATTTTCCTTCACAAATCAGCTTTTTTTTTTTTCCTCTTTGTAAAGCCCTATCAAAACACTGTTCACACGTGGAAGAAAAGATCCTCCAATAAGAGAGTCAGTTTCTGATATGTTGCTGTTGAATTAGGTCGATTACTTCAGCAAAATGACTATTTTAGAAACCCAGAAAGTTGATTTATTTCTACTTAAATTTGCTGTGCCTGGCTTAGTTTATGATAGGAAGAAGACAGTGCTCAGGTTTTAGAATTAGCAGAATAGACCAGGCTCTGAAAAGGTTTCTGATATTGAATCTGCTCTCTATTCTCAGAGTGTATTAGGTGGCATTATGCATGTCTCTATTGCTCTGAACTTAGTATTGAAAATTCCATACATGGCTTCAGTAGAAATGCTGATTCCAAGATACAAAATTCTTAGCAAATAGCATTCTAAAAATCGATGTTTCTTCTCTCTCTCTCTATCTCTCTCTTCTTGTTTCCCTCTCTCCCCAAAGGCATTAATCTTTTTTAAGATTATATCAACATCTCATATAAATTTCAAATTCTTTACTTTTCTAGTTTTAATAAATCCACACGTTATGTCTCTGTACCCCAATTCTTAGTTTGAAATATTGTTGGTCATATAATGAATAAAAACATCACTAATATTTTCAGAAGCTCCCATGTAGTAGACTAGCGTGATGTTTTTAATGCCTTGGGGTCCAGGATCTAAGTACAGCTAAAGTGAGTGTGGCAGTCACAGGAGTATCCAGATTTCTTCATATGCAAGGTTTTACAGGGACTATCAAGGGAAAGGAGCCCTGGTGGCACAGGGGTTAAGAGCTCTGCTGCTAACCAAAAGGTCAGCAGTTCAAATCTACCAGTAGCTCTTTCAAACCCTATGGGGCAGTTCTCCCCAGTCCTATAGGGTTGCCATGTGTTGGAATCGACTTGAAAACAACAGGTTTGTTTGGTTTGGTTTTTAACAAGGGAAAAGAAAACGGCTAGGTACTTTGAATCCTAGATATTGGGGAGGGTATAAGATGTACAACTCAAGACCTACCCAGCTTTCTGCTGATTGCAGGCTGAGTAGCAGACTTTCAGGTCCAAAGAATTTGATGACACCATAGCCTCTGTTGTGTCTAAGCCTCATCTAAATGATTGAGTTGACTTTTTCTGGTCATATTGGTGTGTAAAATCATGGCATAAAGTTCTTGGGATTTTCTCCCACGTCATGCTCTGGGCATATGTAACCAGCTTATGTAGAGGCTGGATTTGCTAAAATTAAGTATCCATTTCACAATATCATGTTTAATGTCCTATAGTCTTATAATTGTTTGTCAATATACATCTTTACCGTTCTAAAGAAACATTTTTCTCTGAGTAAGAATAATGGCTTTCTGCCAAGAGGGCTGTGTACTCTGCTACATGACACATGCAACTCAGTGGATTGTTTTAGCTTACCAACCCAAATGTTTCTTTTTGTTGACTTAAAATCATCTGTTTTTACCAAAGTCCATTAAATGGAGAAAAGACAGGACCCATACCTCACACCATACACAAAAACTAACTCAAAATGGATCAAAGACCTAAACCTAAAATGATAAAGATCATGGAAGAAAAAATAGGGACAATGCTAGGGGCCCTAATACCTGGTGTAAACAAAGTACAAACCACAACTCACAATGTACAAACATCAGAAGATAAACTAGGTAACTGGGAGCTCCTAAAAATTAAACACTTATGCTCATCAAAAAACTTCACTAAAAGAGTCAAAAGAGAACCTACTGACAGGGAAAAAGAATTCTGGCTATGACATATCTGACAAGGGTCTAATCTCTAAAATCTGTAGAATACTTCAACACCTCAACAACAAAAAGACAATCCAGTTAAAAAATGGGCAAAGGATATAAACAGACACTTCACCATAGAAGACATTCAGGCAGCTAACAGACACATGAGGAAATGCCCGCAGTCATTAGCCATTAGAGAAATGCAAATCAAAACTACAATGAGATACTATATTACTATTTGGTAATATCCAAATAAAATCTGACATTACTGGTACTAATCAGAAAACAGCAAATGTTGGAGAGGTTGTGAAGAGATTGGAACTCTTATACACTGCTGGTGGGAATGTAAAATGATCCAACCACTATAGAAAGCTATATGGCGCCTCCCTAAAAAGTTAGAAATACCATATGATCCAGCAATCCCACTCCTAGGAATATATCCTAGAGAAATAAGAGCCATCACATGAATAAACATATGCATACCCATGTTCATTGCAGCATTATTCACAATAGCAAAAAATGGAAACAACCTAAATCTCTATCAACAGATGAATGGATAAACAAATTATGGTACATACACACAATGGAATATTATGCAATGATAAAGAACAGTGATGAATCCATGAAATATCTCACAACTTGGATGACTCTGGAGGACATTATTCTGAGTGAAATAAATCAATCCCAAAAGGACAAATATTGTAGGAGACCACTATTATAAAAACTCAAGAAAAGGTTTACACACAGAAAAAACAATCTTTAATGGTTATGAGGGAGGGGAGGGGTGGGAGGGAAAAGCCCTAACTAGATAGTAGACAGGTATTAACTTTCATTAAGGGAAGGACAACACAATATAGGGAAAGTCAGCACAACTTGACCAAGGCAAAGTCATTGAAGCTTCCTAGACACTTCTAAGCACCTTGAGGGACTGAGTTACTGGAGACCATGGTCACCGGGGATGTATAGGTCAATTGGCATAACATAGTTCATAAAGAAAATGTTCTACATCCTTCTTTGGTGAGTAGCATCTAGGGTCTTAAAAGCTTGTGAGCGACCATCTAAGATACATCTATTGGTCCTGTAGCAAAGGAGAATGAAGACAAGCAAAGACACAAGGAAAATATTAGTCCAAAGGACTAATGGACCACATGGACCACAGCCTCCACCAGTCTGAGCCCAGAAGAACTGGATGGTGCATGGCTACCACCACTGACTGCTCTGACAAGAATCACAATAGAAGGTCCCACACAGAGTGGGAGGAAAATGTAGAATAGAATTAAAATTAAAAAAAAAAAAAAAAGACCAGACTTATTGGTCTGACAGGGACTGGAGGAACCCCCAAGAATATGGCCCCCAGACACCCTAATAACTGAGAACTGAAGCCTCTCCCAAAGTCCACCTGCCAGCCAAAGATAGTCTTGTAAAACAAACAATAACACATGTGCTTCTTAGTTCAGTCAAGTAGAGGAGACCAAATGGGTAACACCTTCCCAAAAGCAAAGACAAGAAAGCAGGAAGGGACAGGAAAACTGGATGAATGGACACGGGGAACCCGGGGTGTAAAGCAAAACTGGGAGAGTGCTGACACATTGTAGGGATTGAAACCAATGTCGCAAAACAATTTGTGTATAAATTTTTTAATGAGAAACTAATTTGCATTGTAAACTTTCTCTTAAAGCACAAAGAAATTTTAAAAAATCATTCATTTAAAAAAAAATTAAACATGATGGACATTTTCCTCCTAATATATGACATATTTCTCTTTGAATAATCAACCTTTCATTTTATTGATTAGTATGTCTTATTTTCAATTAATTTTACACTAAAAAAAGGATCCCATCATACTTTTCCTCCAAAATCTTGGTACTATCCAAATAAAACCCATAAAATGAAAAGTTTATGATCATTTATATTGTCCTGTGTAAAATAGACCGTGAATTATAGAGAGGGAGTCAGCCCAGAACCAGATGGTTTCACTAGTTCATTCTACCAAATGCTTAAATAATAATTAATAGCAAAACTTCACAAACTCTTCCAAAAGAATAGGAGAGAATACTTCCCAACTCATTCTGTGAAACCAGTGTTACCCTGATACTAAACCAGACAAAGACATCACAAGAGAACTACAGACCAGTATCTCTTATGCCTATAGACACAAAAATCCTCAACACAGTGCTAGCATATCAAACCCAGCAACATATAAAAAGGATTATTTACCATGACCAGCTGGGATTTATCATAGGTATGCAAAGTTGGTTCAACACATGGATACAGTGTAATACACCATATTAATAGAATAAAGGACAAACACCTGATGGTCATCTCAATAGATGCAGAAAAAGTATTTGACAAAATCCAATGTGCTTTTATGATAAAAACATTCAGCAACTAGAAATAGTGGGGGATCTTCCTCAGTCATATAAAGGGCTCTATGGAAAATACACAGCTAACATCATTCTTAGTGAAAGACTTAAAGCTTTTCTTCTAAGATCAGAAACAAGACATAGATATTTACTCTTACCACGTTTATTCAACATTACAGTAGAGCTTCTAACAAGGGAGTGTGGCAAGAAAAAGAAATAGAAGTCATCCTCATTAGAAAAAGAAGTAAAACTGTATCTGTTTGCAGATGACATGATTGTATACATGGGAAATATTGAGGAAACCACAAAAACACTACAAGAGCTAATAAACAATTTCAGCGAGATTGAAGAATTACAAGATTAATGTACAAAAATAAATAAGGAGGACTGAAGAAGAATTGATGCCTTTAAATTGTAGTGTTGGTGAAGAATATTGAATATATCATGGACTGCCAAAAGAATGAACAAATCTTTCTTGGAAGAAGTACAACCAGAGTGCTCCTTAGAAGCAAGGACAATAAGACCATGTCTCACATATTTTGAACATGTTATCAGAAGAGACCAATCCCTGGAGAAGGACATCATACTTGGTAAAGTAGAAGGTCAGCAAAAAGGAGGAAGACCTTCAATGAGATGGATTGACAGAGTGGCTGCAACAATGGGCTCAAGCATAACAACGATTGTGAGGATGGTGCAGGACCAGGCAGTGTTTCGTTGTGTTGTGTATAGTGTTGCTATGAGTTGGAACGGACTCGGTGGCACCTAAAAGCAACAGCAAAGTACACTAACAGTTAACTTCCCAAAAGTGAAATTAAGAAAACAATTCCATTAACAAAAGGAATAAAATGTTTACAAATATTTAACAAAAGTGCGTAATTTGTACTCTGAAAACTACAAAACATCACTGAAAGAAATTAAAGAGGACCTAAATAGCTGGAAAGACATCCCATGTTCATGTTTCGGAAGACTTTATATTATTAAGGTAATAATCCCCAAATTAATCTACATATTCAACACAATGCCTATCAAAATTCCAGTTTACTTTTTTTGCAGAAGTTGACAAGCTGATTCTAAGATTCATATGAAAATTTAAGGGACCCAGATTAGCCAAAACAATTTTGAAAAAGAACAACAGAATTGGAGGACTCACATTTCTTGATTTCAAAAATTACTACCAAGCTACAATAATCAAAGTGTGTTGGATCAGGATAAGGATAGACACATTGATACAATGGAAAATAATTCAGAGTCCAGAATAAACACACACATTTATGATCAATTGGTTTTCAGCATGGGTGCTGTATTAGTTTCCTATTGCTGCTCTAAGATATTACCCCAAACTTAGTGACTTAAAACAACACAAATTTATTAACTTACAGTTATGGAGGTTAGAAGTCCAAAATTAGTCTCACTGGACTAAAGACAAGGTATAGAGATGACTGGTTCCTTTGGAGACTCCAGCAGAGACTCAGTTCCTTGTCTGTTTCAGCTTCTAGAGGCTGCCAACATTCGTGGCTGCATTGCTTCAGTATCTGCTTTCTCTTTACATTGTCTTCGTCTGTGTCAGAAAGAAAGAAATAGGCAGCAGACCAGATTTGGCCATGAGCCGTAGTTTGCTAACCCCTACACAATGGGTACAATGTCTAAGGCGAGTCTGGGTTTTACATAGTAGACCATCAGTAAATGTTTAGTAAATGAACTCGTGAGTAAATGACTGAGTACAAAAGGTCTATCGCCAACTGTTAGAAGTTTGTATGATCCATAACTGGTATGCTCAGAGATGATATTCATCCTTAATGAGGAGTAATTTTCATGATACTCATGTTCTCTTTCTTTCTATTCCACATCAATACCTTATACTCTACCCTGTGTATAGTAAATTATTTTAATTAAATCTTTCAGCACAGGGCACTTTATATGCTTCAGCTATAAAATTAATGACTTTCTTTTTTAAAAGGAATCATTTCATGTTCAACAGAAATGTAAAAAACAATGACATGACTATGGAATTGTAAATATCCCCTTGTATCCTTATCAGAAATAGTATTCTGCTAGATTAACAGTTACTGATTATACATATCTTGGAGGATGAGAAGGCATAAAGCTTCAAATATTATCTGCCTCTTTCAATCTATCACCTTTCCCAGGTTTGGGAAGCATAATTATAGCAATGTTAAGTTTATACGAAAATCAAGTTTATTAGCTTAATCTACTTGGGTATTGCAGGCATTTTTTTTTTTTTTTTTTTTCAATTGAGAAAATGATGTAGTTGGAATAGATGATCTTGTAGTTTTCTTCTGGCTCAAAAATTTCTTCGACTCCATGCCTCAATACTGAAAACAAATTTTACTTATTGCAGGAAACTCTGTGAAAGTTTGTAAAGCTCATATAGCTTTGCTGTACTTCTCTTGAAAATGATAAGTATTAATGTCGAGTTATGAAGAGAAAAACTAAATCCCAAGAGTCCCTTAAGTGAGCTGCCAGGAAATCAATTGCGGAACCTAAAACGAAACCCCCTTCTCATAGCTTCCTTTATACTGCTCTGCTCAGCAGACTGCAGATAATCTTTTGCTTCATCAAAAGGATCACTTCACCCATCACTGAAATGAAGCCACCCCCAAAGAGGACCACATTATAAGTTCAGTAGGTTATAACCAAGGAATCCAATATTGGAGGACAGGAATCCAATACAAGTAAATCCAATACAAGTTGCCCATCTCCTCAGTTTCTCTGCAGATGCCATTTCATCAATCCAAAGCTGTGTATTTCCTGCTAAGGAGGAATATTTTAACAGACCTCTCCAATGAGATACCAAATTAGACCTAGAACCATAGACTCTATACTTCCTGGAGTTCAATACAGCTCAATATGCATTAATTATGAGCCTATCGTGAATCCAACACATGCCAGATGCTATGTATAACATCCGAGATGTTCAAGACTTGGTGCCTACGCGATGAAGTGGTCACTGTGAGCCTGGCCTCTTCATGCCAGTGGGGTCTGCCTTTTTAGGCATGGTGTATGCTGACCATCTTGAATATTACCTGCTTTCAAGGAAAAAAACAACCAACCCTTTTAGAAGTTAATATTTCCCTTAATTAATTTCAGTCATCCTTAACTGGGTTGGGGAAGTAGAGTGAGACTGATGACTAGCATCCATCTTCAGAGAAATGTAAGAAAGAGAAGAAAGGTTCTGTGAGTTCATTTGGGCATTACTTTGCAGAACCATTCAGATCTGGGGACCAGAGTACAAGTACAAGCATTTGTATTTATAATGTACAGGCATTTGTATTACTGATTTATAATACTTAAATTCCTGTAAAATTAATTTCAAAGAGGGCAATGTTCTAGCTTCAGGTAATACTAGCATCTGTTCCCACAATGTACGTTTATGAAGCACATAGTATTAAACAAGTGACAAGATGTACAAAGATTTTTAAGCAGATGGGAGGTGGGAGCTGTTTGCAGAAAATAATGGCTTTTCAGAATTCTTAGTTCTCAATAAATACTTCAGAAGGTTGTTGGTTGCACACATGTGCATGTGTATTTATGTTTTAACTTTCCATCAAAGCCAAGTTTGCAGAAACACGCCCACTTTATATATTTGGGTTAATTGACCATTTTGTAACACATTTTAAGGACTTCATTGTTAAATTTTTCAAATACCCTGTGTTTTGAAAGTACCCAGGAATAGGTTCATTACTTATATTTGTTGTTGTTAGGTGCCGTCGAGTTGGTTCCGACTCATAGCAACCCTGTGTACAACAGAACAAAACACTGCCCTGTCCTGCACCATCCTCCCAATCGTTGTTATGCTTGAGCCCCTTGTTGCAGTCACTGTATCAATCCATCTCACTGAGGATCTTCCTCTTTTTGCTGACTGTCTAACTTTACCAAGCTTGATGTCCTTCTCCAGGGACTAGTCCCTCCTGATAATATATCTGAAGTATGTGAGACATAGTCTCACCATCCTTGCTTCTGAGGAGCAGTCTGGCTGTATTTCTTTCTAGACAGATTTGTTCATTCTTCTGGCAATCTGTGGTATATTCAGTATTGTTCGCCAACACCAGAAGTCAAAGGCATCAATTCTTCTTTGATCTTCGTTATTCATTGTTCAGCTTTCACATGCATATGAGGTGATTGAAAACATCATGGCTTGGGTCAGGCATACCTTACTCCTTAAGTGACATCTTTGCTTTTTAACACTTTAAAGAGGTCTTTGCAGCAGATTATACAGCAGATGCAATATGTCATTTGATTTTTTAACTGCTGCTTCCATGGGTGTTGATTGTAGATCCAAGTAAAATGAAATCCTTTACAACCTCAATATTTTCTCCATTTATTATGATGTTGCTTATTGGTCCAGTTATGAGGTTTTTGTTTTGTTTTGTTTTTTGTTTTTTTTTTATGTTGAGGTGTAATCCATACTGAAGACTGTATGTAGTCTTTGATCTTCATTGGTAAGGCTTCAAGTCCTCTTCACTTTCAGCAAGCAAGGTTGTGTCATCTGCATATTGCAGGTTGTTAATAAGTCTTCCTCTAATCCTGATGCTGCTTCGTATAGTTCAGCTTCTCAGATTATTTGCTCAGCATACGGAGTGAATTTAAGTTTAGTGAAAGAATACAACCCTAACATACACTTTTCTTGACTTTAAACCACACAGTATCCCCTTGTTTTGTTTGAACGACTGCCCCTTGGTCTGTGTACAAGTTCCTAATGAGCAAAATAAAGTGTTCTGGAATTCCCATTCTTTGCAGTGTTATCCATAATTTTTTATGCTCTACATAGGCGAATTCCTTTGCATAGTCAATAAAACACAGGTAAACATTTTTCTGGTATTCTCTGCTTTCAGCCAAGATCTATCTGATATTAGCAATGATATCCCTTGTTCCACGTACTCTTCTGAATGAGGTTAGAATCTCTGGCAATTCCCTGTCAAAGTACTGCTGCAATTGCTTTGGAATGACTTTCAGCAAAATTTTACTTGTGTATGATGTTAATGGAGACCCTGGTGGTGTAGTGGTTAAGAGTTTGACTGCTAACCAAAAGGTCAGCAGTTTGAATCCACCAGCCGCTCCTTGGAAACTCTATGGGGCAGTTCTACTCTGTCCTGTAGGGTCCCTATGAGTCGGAACCGACTTGACGGCAATGGGTTTGGTTTTGGGTTATGATGTTAATGATATTTTTCGATAATTTTCACATTCTATTGAATCATCTTTCTTTGGAATGGGTACAAATATGGATCTCTTCCAGGTGGTTAGCCAAGTAGCTGTCTTCCAAATTTCTTGGTATAGACAAGTGAGCCCCTCCAGGGCTATATCCGTTTGTTGAAACATCTCAACTGGTATTCCGTTAACTCCTGGAGCCTTGTTTTTCACCAATGCCTTCAGTGCAGCTTGGACTTCTTCCTTCGGTACCATCGGGTTCTTGATCATATTCTACCTCTTGAAATGGTTGAATATCAACCGATTCTTTTTGGTACAGTGACTCTGTATATTCCTTCCATCATCTTTCAATGCTTCCTGCATCATTTAATCTTTTCCCAGTAGAGTCCTTCAATATTGCAACTCAAGGCTTGAATTTTTTTCTTCAGTTCTTTCAGCTTGAGAAATGCAGAGCATTTTCTTCCCTTTTGAATTTCAAACTCTAGGTCTTTGCACATTTCATTATAATACCTTACTTTGTATTCTTGAGCTGACCTTTGAAATCTTCTCTTCAGCTCTTTTACTTCATCATTTTTTCCATTTGCTCTGACTACTCTTATGTTCAAGAGCAAGTTTCAGAGTCTCTTCTGACGTCCATTTTGGTCTTTTCTTTCTTTCCTGTCTTTTTAATGACCTGTTTCTTTCTTCATGTAGGATGTCCTTGATGTCATTCCACAAGTCTGGTCATGGACTTCTTTTAATTTTCTTCAATTTCAACTTGAACTTACATATGAGCAATTGATGTTCTGTTCCACAGTTAGCCCTTGACTTTGCTCTGACTGATGATATTGAGCTATTCCATCGTCTTTTTCTACAGATATAGTCGATTTGATTCCTGTGTATTCCATCCGGTGAGGTTCACATGCATACTTACCATTTATGTTGGTGAAAAAGGGTATTTGCAATGAAGAAGTCATTGATCTTGCAAAATTCTATCATGCAATCTCCAGTGTTGTTTCTATCACGAAAGCCTTATTTTCCAATTACCAATCCTTCTTTATTTTCAACTTTCACATTCTAATCACCATTAATTATCAGTGCATCTTGATTGCATGTTTAATTAATTTCAGACTGCAGAAGTTGGTAAAAATCTTCAGTTTCTTCGTCTTTGACCTTAGTGGTTGGTGCTTAAATTTGAATAATAGTCATATTAACTGGTCTTCATTGTAGGCGTATGGATATTATCCTGTCACTGACAGTATTGTACTTCAGGATAGATCTTGAAATGTTCTTTTTGACAATGAATGCAATGCCATTCCTCATCAATTTGTCATTCCCAGCATAGTAGACCATATGAGTGTCCGATTCAAAATGGCCAATACCAGTCCATTTCAGCTCACTAATGCCTAGGATATCAGTGTTTATGTGTTCCATTTCATTTTTGACTATTTCCGATTTTTCTAGATTCATACTTCATACATCCCATGTTCCTATTATTAATAGATGTTTGCAGCTGTTTCTTCTCATTTGGAGTTGTGCTACCTAAGCAAATGAAGGTCCCAAAAATTGACACCATCCAGGTCATTAAGGTCAGCTCTACTTTGAAGAGGCAGCTCTTCCCCAGTTGTCTTTCAAGTGCCTTCCAACCTGAGGGGTCATCTCCCGGCACTATTTCAGACAATGATCCGCTGCTATTCATAAGGTTTTCACTGGCTAATTTTTTTCAGAAGTAGACAGCCAGGTCCTTCCTCCTAGTATGTCTTAGTCTGGAAGCTCAGCTGAAACCTTTCCACCATGGGTGACCCTTCTGGTACTTGAAATACCGGTGGCATAGCTTCCAGTGTCACAGCAACACACAAGCAACCAGAGTACAACAAACTGACAGACGCATGGGGTTATTTATATTACCTATAGTAATATTTGCTCTTGTTCGAAATGACTTCTACTTTTCCATCTGCTGTCTTTCCTTTGGTCAACCAAATACATCTGACTAAGATGGAGTCCAGTTACAGGTCTGCCTTAAACTATGATTTTTCTTCAGCAGTCACTTTCTGTGTTTATTTTGTGAACAGCCAAAGAAGTCTGTGTTGGTCTTTGTCTCTTCCTCACTGCCTGCTCCAGAGGAAGACTTTTTGCAACAAATTTCTCTTTATTCCCTAAAGCAGCAGCTTTCAATTAGTCCCTAATAATGGTTTCCAACTAATGAAATTAGAGTGGAAGTTGGAGCCAAGATCCCAATTTATCACCATGTAAGTGAATGGCAGAGATTCCATTATCCAATCAATCTTGCCCCTCATTTCTACAAAGGTCAGGCTGTGCCATGCTTGGTTATAAAACACCACTTGTGGCTGTGTGTTTCACTTTAACTTTATTCCCGACCCATCAGGTTTGTTATGGGAGGACCTACACTAAGAATTCATATTTTAAAAATCCATTCTGTGTTCTGTCTGGCCTTCCATTTTAACAAGGAGAACTGTGAGAGCACAATGTAGGCTGAGAACTGCTTCCTCATACATTTATATACAGAAGAAGAAAATGATTACTCTGTGTGTGATATAATGTCTTTGTGCAAAAAGTCTCTTTAGGGGTGTTTTATAATAATTATGCTCATTTTCCTTTTTTCTCCCAAACTTCAAGGGATTAATAACATCCATTTTTTCTTGGATGAAATGATATAGTGATTCCCCCCACCTGATATGATGTTAGCAGGACCATTTAGAAATTAGCCACATTTGGAGTAGGGTTTGCAGACTGTGATTCTTATGTTTTTTCCTTCTTTTGAAACTGATCTTTCTATACTGAATAAAGGCCATTTTTGATAACGCCTTCTTTTTTCGTGTTCCCTTTAACTCCCTGTTAGACCATGGAATAAGTGATGTGTAAGAACTCTAAGGAAAGATTTGTTTGTGGTAGTGATTAAGAAACTGTAGTACCATGGGCCTAGCACTTTCACTGCATGATAAGGAAATCGTGAAAAGGTATTTCTTACCAGTTGTGGGCTTTCCTTTTGGACGTGGTCCTGGAATTCAAGCCAGACCCAGCTTTGTGCTTGCAGACAGCGAATATTGGCAAGTTCTGAGCAAAACTTCCAAAGGCCAAATTGCTTTTCTGGTCACACACAACATCAGATTTATCCCAACTAAGCCAACGTAAGATGAAATAAGATGGTAAATATGTTACGAGGAGGTTTTCTTGGCAAATGCCCAAGGATTTTTGCTGTTCTGCTCATTAGCAATACTCCCTAGGACTTGAGGCACTTGGGATGCTGATGCCTTGTCTGTTTCCTCACAATTCTGCTGGTAGAAAAGAGGAAAGTTTAATGTATCCCTCAGTTCTAGAATGTACTAACCTTAAATGATCCCAGAAAGTAGTACTGAGATTTTGATAGTCCCGTTCATTTTCACTACCAAATCTTATTGTCTCTTCTTCCTTGTTATGTATCAGAAGCTCTGTGAAAATAGGATTCATGGTGATCATTATTCCATAGCCTCGTACTGAGATCACTGCCATCCCCTCCTTTTTCAGTCCTCTCACACACTCTCGTCTCCCTCACATTCAGGATGACTCACTTTCCCCAAACTTTATTTGAAATAGCTCTCAATCTAAATCTCAGAAGTCTTGGTGGTTCCCATTTCTTACAAATAAAATTCTACCTGATTGCATTTTACCATTTATTTATCCCAGCTAACTGTGGTCTCCAGACTTCATTCAGTATACAGTATGGCCCTTATGTACAGTTTATGAGAATTACGTTTAGATTTTGATTTTGTTTGCTTGATTGATTGGCAAATCTCCCACCTCTAATAGTTCGTATTAGGTTAATCCTATCTAAAACCACTCATTCTTATCCGTTTGTATTTGATAGTCCATCCACACAAACAGGATTACTCTGCCTAAGGAATGTACAACTTCGATTATGCCACTTCTTTATGCAAATTCATTTTTATAATCCAAATTATGTTGATTTCCAGGACACACTCAATAGGCCCTTGCATATATTGAATGAAGAGACTATATGCCCTAGAGTATGGGGATGGTGTGATGCTCCCAACTACTGAGAATAAGTGGGAGCTGTAAAAAATCACACAGGTCCCCTCCTGACAAGGACTGATTAGGAAAGTAAAGGTTTTCCCCAGAGCCTTCACTGCAGTCTTACAATTACCTAACAAAGAGTTGCAAACCTCAGCCCTAGATCCTTCTTTCTCCCTTTCTTGATAAGCTACAGACAGCACAATATATTCTGATTTTCTAACTCTTAGGACATCTGTTTCTGAGAACTGAGGTCTGCTAACTAATCTCTGCCTCACCCCCACCCTTAGTGCCTATCACACATAAAACCTTTGCTGACTGCCAGAGGGCCAACCAATCTCTCTTTCAGACTCTCTTTTCTCTTGAATAGAGAAATAGAACTGTCCTTTCTCACCTGATTCCTGCTGGTCAAATTCTAAGACCCAGGTTAGCTCTATTTATCTGTCTGTCTGTCTATCTGTTTATCATCTATCTATCTGCCTATCTATTTATCTATCTGTCTATCAATCGTTTGTCTTTGCACTAGTCTCCTAGACAGCATCTGCTAGGTGGAAAGTTCCCTAAGGGCAGAAGAGTTTTTTCTCTGGTCAGGTCTCCATGGGACACTCCAACCACCTTTAAGACACAAGGCCTCTTTGCTAAAGAGCTATGCGTTCAGCTCTCCCAGAGTATTCTGTAATACTCATAGCTGGCATGGCACTGCATCTTATCACTTCAGCTTGACAAATAACTACAATCTGTTCTGTGAAAATCAGAATGGTCACCATGTCAGGAATCCCTGGCATGGAAAATCTGCAGAATCCCCTCCACGTCTTGCCATAGCACAGCATGGAAGTGGGAGTCATCTCCCCGAGAATTGGAGAAGGCAATACAAATCTCCTGGTTGTTTGCATACTGCTGTGGTACAGACTGTGGGCTCTGTAGTTCAACTTGCCCCAAGTTGCCTATGTCAGTATGTTCCCTCCATTCTATAAAATGTACCACACACAGAGGGAGTCTGTCAGTGCTCAAATGTGTTAGTGCTTTACTTGCAGAACACCATGCACTTCATAGGATCTGCACAACAATATTTTTTGTTGCAGACTGACTGTCCCTTACCATGTAGTTCACTTTAAGACCATGGTTTATTTTCAGTCACTTAAATGATATACAAAAAGAAACATAAATCTTTTAGGGGGGAAATATAGTATTATACATTAAAAAACAATTAAGAAATTGCTGCTTATTTGCCATCATAAATAATCTCAACTAGATTAGCACAGATAACTGAGTTTTAACCAGGGTCTTTAGATGAAGGCTTTGTGACTCTCCTCTGTTGGAGGCCCTCTGTGATAGGTGGGTTTGGGTGACATTCTTAAAAGAGACAGGGGACGTGGGGGCGGGGTAGTACATGCATGGCTTGGGGACATACTTCTCATTATTCAATCTTAACCTGTCCCTCTTTGGGAGGAAAATAGAGCAATGCTGATGACAGAGAAGGTGTAGCAAAATGTGGGTGTTGGCCTTGACCTTCAGTAATCAGTCCTTAAAAGATAATGATATTCAGGCCAGAGGGAAGGGATTAAGAGCTGCAGACCATCAGAAAACCCAAGGCAAAGAATCTGAAGTTTAGAACTTCTCAGTAAAAAAATCTTCACTTTCAGAAAAAGGGACATTCTATTCAACATATCTTTTGTCAGAATATAAGCACTGACGCAATTCTAGAGCACAGCTTCTTTTCTAGACCATTCCTGCTTTTCTTAATGTGTAAAGGCAACGGTCCATACCTTTCTGATATGAAGACCTTGTGTTCTTAGTCTGCCTGAATTGAGAAACTTCCTAATGAAAGAAAAACTACTTTTAATTCAGCAGTGCTTTCAAATGAAATTAAAATTTCATTAATCACAACAGTGCCTACACTCATTTGTCAAGGGTGGTGCCAACATGTTTGAGATTTTATTATACATTGAGACTGCAGCAAGATTTGGTACATGAAAGCGTCTGTGGAGCCCTTGCCTAATGCTGCGGCCCTCAGGGTTTCCATATCTAGGTTGTAAACCTCTGTCCTTAGGAGATGGGGAATGCGGCTGCCAAAGTTATCCTTGTAATAAGCTTCCCATTGGCTTTAAAGTTCAACAATTTATTACTAAGTTTTGTGAATAAAGCGTATTCAGCATTATTAGGCTCATTTGTAGTTATTTTAAACATCATAATTGAAAAAGAAAAAGCATATTACATAAATTTGAAATCAATGGTGGCTCTTAGAAGCCAAGCATGATAGTACACTCTGGGCATTCTGAGTAAGTCTTTTCAGTGGCTGAACAGCTACAGAAGCCAGTATTTGTAAATGCCAGCATCAGGAAGGAGAGGGCAGCCAAAGCCTCAGAATTAAGCATCTGGAGTAAAACTGACAGTTACCAACACTACTGAGAGTGAGTCACTGGGACCCCAGATCTCTGGGGAAAGCTGACTCCTCGTGCTTGCCCTCTTGAGTAACCTACCACACAAAATGACAGCTGTAATGATTTTCCTGCAGATACAAGTTTAAAAACATTTGTGGATATCTTTTAACCTACCATCTTCACACAAAGATTGCAACTGTCCAAAAGACATATGGTTGCCATTGTTTTAAGCACAGAAGTTAGGTTTTGAAGAGGCATTTTGGATTTTGAAATTTTGAAAGGAGCCCACATACTCAAAGACTAGGAATAAATTGTTTATGCAATAATTTTCTATATATGTAACAGGCATCATCTAATTTATAGGCACCTTTTAAAATTCTTTTCTTGGTGTCCCTTTGTCAGAAATTTAGAAATATTCACATCATTATCGTTGAACAAGTATTCAGTATCTCTTGGAGCATGGTGATGTGCATTAATAGGCTAAACAGGCAGATCTCATGTCCTACTGGCATAACCAACAGGATGTGTGGATTCTCCAATAATCCCAGTTTGAGCACTAGCTCAGTTATTTGTGAGCCATATTTCCTTGGGTGATTCACTTAGCCTCTTTGAATTTTAATTATTTCTATGTGTAAATGGAGATCATACCAACCTTACCTACCTTCTGATGATCAAGATCTGACATAGAATGTCTTATGTAAACTATAAAGTTCTACACAGCATCACAGGCTCATTGATGACCAGGGACTTTGGATGGACACAGTTGTAAAGCATGTGAGTGCAGTTGAGTTCGAACTGAAATTTAGCAGGACGTTTATTACATTGTGCACAAGCAGATGCAAACACATGATGAACAAAAATGGAAACAAAGGGCATTTGTTTAAATGTGATACTTTTTAGTCAGTCAGACAATTCATAGTAGGGGAGAGCATAACTTAGTTGCTGACTGAATAATTAAAAAAACAGAGTTTGTTAAATTGAAGGAAGGTGCAGCCTTGGGAACACCTCTGAAGGGGAAAGCATGAGCTGTAGAGGAGAAAAGTGAGCAGCATGAACAAGGAGAGAAGGGCTCAGAGGCAGACTCTGAATTAAGAGATGAAGATGCTAGACCTGATCAAAGGCAAATGTGCACATCCTGTGTTTAGAGCTGGGAGCCCCTGGGTGATGCAGATGGCTAAGCGCTGGGCTACTAACTGAAAGGTTAGTGGTTCGAACCCATCCACAGGCACCTTGGAAGACAGGCCTGGTGATCATCTTCCAAAAAGTCACAGCCTTAAAAACTCTATGGCAAGTAGTTCTACTGTGCACACATGGGGTAACCAGGAGTTGGAACTGACTCAATGGCAGCTGATTTGGTTTGGGTTTTTGGTGTTTAAAGCTCACAGTATTTGAAGGAGAGAGAACCTATAGTGCTTCTGTTGACCTCACCACTCCTGGAGACCATTTCCTCTCAAATTCCAATGGGATAGACCAAGATCTATGGTCCCAGATGGACTTTGAGCTGATTTTCGTGTTCTACTGAGTAGCCTCAGTGCCCTGGATGGAGGTCTCAAGCCTGACAGCTTTTACCTGGATCTCAACTAGCAGCAGATTCTCCACTAGAGCAGAGTGTTATTACTATGGGAAATTGAAGGCTGTGAATTTTCTTGTCGTTTGTTTTTGTGTTTTTTTTTTTTTTGTGGTTGCTGTTATATTGTTTGTTTTATTTGAGCCCTTGAGAACTAAGACTCAGATATGTCATAATGACATCCACTGATCTGCAAAGAGACCCTGCTTTCTAAGTTTATACCAGCGAAGTCAGTCTGTAACTAGAGAAATGGTATCAAAAACCTATTTAATTAAATTGATCAGGTACAATGAGTGGAGGTTTATTTAATAAATATTAAAAGATTGACTCTGAATGAGTTTATGATATGACTCTGAAACCGGCAAAATTATAAAAACAGAATTCCCCATTGAAGAAGTAACAAATAGTACTCATTACTGGGAGAATGAAATGTTACCTCTCTCAGAGGATTTAGATTTTCCCGTGGCTTTTTTTTTAGCGTCTATAGCCCTATTAAACCCTGTTATTTTCTTTCTAATTTGTGCCATTTAAAAATGCTTTTCATTTAACTTGCCCATGGCTCATCTCTCTCCTTTGGAACATTTTCAAATGATTCCTGGTAAAGTCCGTGCTTTAACACATTTCCGTTATAAAACTATCATAAGCCCCAACTAAATAGCAAGAACATAAAGGACAGACAGGAGACAAAATGGGGCATCTGAGTAGTTAATTTTTATTCTTGAACGGCCTGCTGCCTTTTTGCCTTTTGTGAGTGTTTTTGATCCTGGGGTAAGGTTCCTTGCCTGGTGGACAAAGGCTGTAAGGAGACAATTCTTAAGGGAGGACAGCCTTTCCTTCATAACACAGTCATCAAGCAGCACCTCTGACGGATACAGTGATTTTATTCCTCACCCAGGCCTCATAATGGAAAGAAAAGGTTTTCATTTTTGTTCCCTCTTACTGTCCTTTGTGCTTTGTAAAATACCCCTTACATGTCCTATTGAGTGGGCCTCTTTAGAGAATTAAATGAGGGCCATTTACCAACCTGGATTCTCTTATAAATTAGTTTCAATCCAACAAATACCTATTGAGCACCGCCACCCCCAATGTCTTGTGAAATACAGACATCGTGAAAACATGGTCCCTGCCTGCCTAATACAAGTCTGTGGGTTTTTTTTTTGCTGTTGTTGTTTTGATTTGGTTTGGTTTTGAAGTAGACACATAAACACCGATGGTCCAGGTCTAACTTTGTCAGGACCAGAAGCGTATTTAGGTGTGGAGACCACAAAATGTGTTCCCCTGAGCGTATTCTGTCAGTATTTTTTAGGGTACAAAATAGCCATGTGGTAATTAAGACTTTGCTGAGGAAAAGAGCTTAAGTAGTGTAAGAGAACAGATGACGGTTAGAGAAGGGTGTTTGCTCCCCGACAACCCAGGTGCAGCGCCAACGGCCATGACTGCCCCAGCCCAGGGACATTCACCCTAATAATTATAATGGAGCTGCTTAAACCTGGGACTGTGCCACTGAGTGCTAAAGCAATGCCATCTGGGCTCATATGAAAAGTTTGGTGGAGATGGTCGGATTCACTTGGGCTTTGAAAAAAGAATAGGAAATTCTCAGCTAGCAGGGACAGCATGAGCAAAAGCAAGATGGCAGACACATATGGGGAAAAAATCAAGTAATTCCATGTGACTGGAGAATCTTCTTTAAGAGGTGTTATTTTCTACACCATTAATGGAGCCCTGGTGGCACAGTGGTTAAGAGCTCGGCTGCTAACCAAAAGGTCAGCAGTTCGAATCCACCAGCTGCTCCTTGCAAACTCTATGGGGCAATTCTATTCTGTCCTATAGGGTCTCTATGAGTTGGCACCAACTTGTCTGCAACGGGTTAATCAAGAATGTGGGGCAACATCTTCCTACATAGTTTGGTACCCTATCTTCCGCTAGCTTGTCATTGAGGTTTACAATTCTGCTATAGATGTAGATTGCTGAAGCCTAAAGAATTAAAACCATTAAATCAATATGTGGAAATGTGGTCAAGTATCTGCATCAAAGGTAAATACAGTTAAACAGCTTTTTCATTTTCCATCTGACCTCAGGGCTTTATAGTGAGGGAGGGTGAGAGTGTAAGCCCTGGTTAGAATTGATGTTATTACTGGTAGTTGGCATGGAGTCAGCTCTGACTTGTGGCAACTCCACAAGCAACACAAGGAAACGTTGCCCAGTTCTGCGCCATCTTCCTAATTGTCGGTACACTCGAGTCCATTGTTGCAGCCGCTGTATATTTTGAGTGCCTTCTAACCTAGGATCCTCATCTTCCAGCACTATATCTGACAGTATTTCTGTTGTGATCCATAGTGTTTCATTGGCTAATTTTCAGAAATAGACTACCAGACCTTTCTTCCTAGTCTGTCTTAGCCTGGAAGCTCTCCTGCTGATATTTGAAATACCAGTGGCATAGCTTCCAGCATGATAGCAACACACAAGCCACCACAGTACAACAACCTGAAAAATAAATCCATTTCAGAGAGTTTATCCCATCCATTTTCTCTCAGATTTGTGCCTGAAGTATGGGAAAAATAATTTTTAATAAATTTTCACACTCATTCCCATATTTGTACAGTGTGCTTTGGTAGAGATACCTTCTTGTGTCCCATATGAAAGCACAAATGCTTTGTTTAAATTGTCTGATGATATTGAAGAGTTCATAGAATGGACCCCAAAATTCAGTGAACCCTTCATTTCCACGGTGAAGTCTATTCAGCTAAATCCTCAGCTGTCGTCAGCTCAGTTTCCTGGTATCTGTTCAGTTGGGATCATGTCTTTTTATTTTTATAGATTTTTCTCTTACCTTTAGAATCCTGTGAGATTTCTGGGCATACTTTTCTCTGTTACAAGTTATCACCTCCTTATTCTAATATAGACACTGGCTCCTGACCCTTTCATTCCATTCTTGTAAGCATTCACAGTGCGAAATGTGATTCTTTTATTACTTAATTCCTGACTTTCCTCACACCCATTTCCACTTCTGTTTTCCCATCTCCTTTCATTTTGCCCTCACATAATTTTCACTTTGTGGTTTCTCTTATCCTTGTGCACTCTGCATGAGGCAGCCAAATAGAACTCCACAGTTAAAAATAGTTTCTGGCATTATTTGTGATTACGAAGACGTAGTCTCACAAATAACCTTTTCTCATTTGGTTTCCACCTAACATGATAACAATGCTCCAATCTTGTTTTCTGATTATCCTCTTACATAGTGCCTTCCCTTGCCTTGAATAGAAACTTGCAAGTAATGCCAGTGTTTCGATAGCATTGCCTAGTCATCATTTACAATTGTATGTAATTGGAAATTCAAGAGAGATGGGGCTTAAAGTCTTATTTAAAAAGAAAAGCATTATTTGATTAATTTGGCAAAAGGTTAAACCACTATTCATCAGCATGCCTACTACAGCCATCTTTGTAATTTAGAGTAACATACCAGACAGTGGAACAGTTTTCGTTTTCTTACACAGAGAGAGCGCTGTGCTTCAAATTGAAGAGCAATGCATTTTAAATGCAGACAAACTTTATTGACTGCCCATTGGAATACAAGTTCAGGGAAAAGATTCCACAAACAAATGCGTATGAAGTACCCAAAGAATTCATTTAGCGTACTCATTGTTTTTACCTTAAAATTGTAAATATTCATAGTCAGTAATCATATACAGCCACTAACAGTTTAGCAGTCTTTGCCTTGTGTGTGTGTTTTAGCTATGCTCTGAAAACATCCTGCAAGTAGCTAAATTCATATGAAGCCACAATGCCCTTGAGGCTAAATGATTGCCTGTTAGCATTGATCATTTAGGGGCATAAAAAGAAATTTCTGGTGCAAATAATACCAGCTTTCTTATGCATTCTAAGAACCTCTTATATTTAAGAGTAAATTTTCCTTATGTGTATTTGTTTCAATAGACAGCTTAAAGTATATCTGAGAATACAATATACTGTGTAATTGAGAGCTGGACCATCTACTAGATGCAGTGTGAGCTCTTTGAGGAAATGAAGTGATAATGGAATTCCTATTCTCGGTGCTAGGAAATGACTGTCCTTTGTTCTCTTCTGTGAAGGCATACCATCATATTTTAGTTGATCTCCCCTGTATGCTTCTTTAGACAAGTCAGTAAATTCAGAGAAGCCAAATACATCTTGCTTTTGGGGAATGTAATTTGGTTGTTTGGCCTGATTATAGTTTCTTGGTTATGTTCAGCAGTCATTACTAAAAGATAGGCTGTTTTTCTATAACTTAGATAGTTCCACATAATTTTTTTTTCCTTTCCTGTTCTTGACAGGTGCATGAGGCAGTCCCATGCTACAGTGAGTGCAATCAGTATTCCTGGGTTGTAGAACACTGGTCTCCATGCAAAATCAACAATGAGCTGAGGTCCCTACGATGTGGAGAAGGAACACAATCTAGGAAAATCAGGTGTGTGCAAATGGAGACATTTGGGAAACGGAAGCAGTGGAACTTACAGATTTTTTTATAAAAACAACAGCATTGCTTATTAAAGTGAACTCTGATTTTCACACCATACACCTTGGTTTTCACTCTTCTTTGGAGTGTCAATGGAAGCATATGTGCCCTGACCTGCCAGTGTTTACAGTGAGAATCCTTCTGCAGGGCAGCCATAGCCCTCATCATTCTCAACAAATGACTTCTCCAGTGGGAGAGCCAGCTGCAAGGAGCAGGCTGGTACCCTTCCATGGGTTCATCACCATCACTGTTAGCAAATGTAAAGATTTTGACTGTGCTACCATTTCCCTTTTTTTTGTATGATGGTTAGTATAGTTGATGGGAGTTACCTTAATTTTGGATGTCAATACATTGAAAATGTCATTTTTAAACCCCTACATTTAACCTTGGAAACAAAGTTTGACAATACCTATGAGAGTACCTATACATTTTAATAGCCAAAGAGTACATCTCCGAAGGAATTTAGCAAAATGCTGGGTTATTTTTTGAGGGAGCCTGTTTAAAGTTTTTGTTTTGTAAACATAGCCGTGGTAACCAAAGGAAACACTTGGCCTGAGTTTGTCAAAATTGTCTATTTAGAAATGATTTGGGAATGAAGAAAAATAATTCCCTAGCCAATTTAGGATTATGGAATGGACGTTGAAGGCTGAGCAAACAAAAAACTAAAATATGAGTGATAATGATTAGAATGTAAAATAAAGAAGAAAAGATAATATAGTCAGCTGTCCAACTGCATGAACATAGGGTGTCATTCTGCCTGATTTAGGAATCTCCCTTTCAAATGGATAGATAGTGTCCAAATCAGATAGCTCCCCATTGAGTTAACCATTAAATTGAAGCCAGTTGGCAAGGCAGAGCCTACTTGTCTATGTTGATCATTATACAGCATCAGTGAATTCACTTTATTCAGTATAAACCCACCACTTAAATGACATTCAGTGTCAATGTCGCAAAATCACCACTAGGCATGTTGAATGAAAAAGCTACTGGAAAAATTATGGTGTTCCTTATCGCTGACTTAAGCAAATGACTAGTAGACAAATTATCCTCCTTTCCCATTGTTCATTGCCCTTTTCCTTGGAGACTAGCATGCTCAGGCTGTTGCAGACTCTGGGTTTTTACCTCTTTCTCCTCAAAACCTGTGTTTCCTGTATCTTATACGCTCATGGCTTTGAAAAATGACTGACCGACCTAGCTTATAAAGTAATACGTAAACGAACTGTGACATCTCGCACTCTCATCCCAGCCAGGCCTCTTAGCAGTATTAAAGGAAAATCTCAGGAAAGAAACAAAAGCATTAAGAGAACAAACTGCTACAGACAGAATTGTGGCAGATTGATTGTGGCAGGTCGATTGAGGAAAACACCTCTGAACAAGAGGGCCTCTTAGCCATACCTCTCCGCTCAAACCTACACAGCGTGATATGCAAAAAATAATAAAACTACCAAATGCTGGTCCGTGTGTTACATGCTTTAGGTGCATGATCATATTTAAGTACAGTCGTGCATCACTTAACGTCCCCAATACGTTCTATGAAGTAGGACGTTACGTGATTCGGATGTGGTGTGAACATGCCTAAATTGCGAGCAATAGTATTCACTGATTTTCCACCTTCGTGTTGTTTGATAACCTTTAGTTTCACTTCAAAATTTATACAGCTTTGCCTCTTGCTGCTACAAATTTCTCAATGGAAATTTCAAATCTCTACTCTCCTCAAATGTTCCATTTTCAACTCTCTTCCACTTCTCAGAGTAAATAGAGGCCATGAAACCAACAATTGCATAAATTTCCTCTAGTTACGGTGAAAGAGATGCAATTCCTCCTGCCTTAGGCCAGTTTCTTTAGCTGTACTCTAAATCCCAACTCCTCTCATCTTCTCTGGTAGTTTACACTATAAAAGAGAGACTAGAAGATAGCAGATGCCAGGATATACATGGACACTATGTCAGCAAATGTAACAGATATATATATTTTTCATATTGCTTGACCTCTCAGCAGCATTTGAAAGTGCATACCTGAAAAAAAACAAAAACAAAAACATGAATTTCAGCCTATCATTCTGACTTCATGGGCTTTTACATGTTTGACTACCTCTATTTACTCTGGTATGGGACCACGGACATATATGTGGTCAACACTGCCCAAACGGACTTTATGCATCGCATGACTGTATATGGAAAAGATCTTCCAGGCTACTGGCATTCCAAACTATTCTTGACTTTAATAAGGGCCTATTTTTTTTTCTTTCTTACTGTATTTCAGGTGAAGGTTTACAGAACAAATAGTTTCTCATTAAACAGTAGTACACATATTGTTTTATGACATTGGTTAACAACTTCATGACATGTCAACCCTCTCCCTTCTCACCCTTTTTTTTTTGTGAAAGTATACATAGTGAAAGATACACCATTTCAAAAATTTGTATATGCACAGTTGAGTGACATCGACTACACTCTTCCGATTGTGCTGCTATTCTCACTTTAGATGAAGGTTTACAGATCAAAATAGTTTCTCATTAAACAGTACACATGTCACCCTATGACAATGGTTAACAATCTCATAACACATCAACACTGTCTTTACTCAACCTTGGGCTCCCTATCACCAGCTTTCCTGTCCCTTTCTGCCATCTAGCCCTTGTCCCTGGACTGCTGTGCCTCATTAGTCATATTTGGTTTTATGGGGCTGCCACTCCCCGGCTGAACGGTGAACCTCGGAAGTGACTTCACCACTGAGCTAAAAGGGTGTTTGGGGGCCATACTCTCGGGGTTTCCCCAGTCTCCTTTAGGTCAGTAAATCTGCTCTTTTTTTGTGTGTGTTAGAGTTTTGCTCTACATCCTTCTCCAGCTCTGTCCAGAACCCTCTCTTGTGATCCTGGTCAGAGCAGTCAGTGGTGGTAGCC
>NW_004443969.1:11924929-11941469 GCF_000243295.1 Trichechus manatus latirostris
GAACAGGAGCCAAAAACATACAAGCAAACAAAAAAGAGTGCTAGGGGAGCTTGCCATTGGAGTGGAGAGATGAGAGACTATGAAATGGAGAAAAATAAAAAGGGAAAGAAGAAGAAAAAAAAAGTGAAGAAAAGAATGAATAAATAAAAATCAGAAAGGAAAAAGAACAGCAGCGCTCCCAGGGATCCCACTGGTGCTGCTACAAGGTCTGGGGAAGTTGTTCTCAGGTGTTGCAGTACAGCCCGGCTATAAGGCGTAGAGTTATTCAGTGCCAGGTATTCAGGGAATACAAAGAGAAGGAAGGTATAGAGAGATGAGAAACTGAGTAATGAAGAAAGACAAAAAGGGAAAAAGAGGGGAAGAAAACTAAACAAATATTAAAAAAAAAAGAAATGAAAAGAAACGAGAACAACCCCAAAAAAAACAGAAAAAAAAAAAAAAACCCATGAAAAAAGAAATGTCCTCAGGTATCCGTCTGCGCATCTGCACAAGCCAAGGGGTTAGGTCCAAAGCTGTGCAGCACCGCGTGGCCAGAACGGGCTCCTAACTCAAGAAAAGGAAATGAAAACAAGCAAACAATTCAAAAACAAACAAAAGCCTCGGGATCCCGCCAGCACGGCAGCCCAGACCGGGAAGCAGTTCTACCTCGAACGGAGCTCCGCAGCCCCTCAGGAAGAAGCAAAGATGGTGCACGGAGCCAGGTATTTGAGCGAAAGGAGGGGGAGGTGGTAAGAGGTAAGGAAGAAATCAAAAGAAGTGGAAAAAAGCAACACCAGCAGCCAACAAATGGCACTCAGAGAGCCGGCCAGTGTGGGAGGGTGGAATCCAAGCTGCCGGTGTTTCCCAGATAAGAGACTGCGGCCACGGGAAGCGGAGAAGGCCGAGTGGGGGTGAAGAAGGGTTGGGGGTGGGAAAGCATATATCGCAAATTACCAGTTGTTTTGTCTCCCGCTGGAAGCTCCGTGAAGCTGCTTTCTCATACCCCCTACTTACTGGTCTCTGATAGGACTCCAAGATGGTGGATCTGCGCTGCGTTAGCTGATAGGGGACCTCTGCATGAATCTCTCCTTGCTCTCCATTCTCTGTCAGTTTTCTCACGCCATTTGGTGCTTGGCTGAGTTCTTTATCTCTTCATTTGATGTTTTAGAGTTTCAGGATTGCTGTTTTCTCTGGCTTAGTTTTTCGGATCTTTGCTGTGGAGGGAAGGTGTGGTGCTTCTGCCTAGAGTGCCATTTTGCCGAAGTCAAGCCTATTTTTTTTTAATTTTTTTTAATTATTGCCGTGCTTCAAGCGAAAGTCCACAACTAAAGTTAGTCTCCCACACAACAACCTACACACACATTGTTCCGTGACCCTACTTGCTCTCCCCACATTGTGACAGCACACTCCTCCCTTCAACCCCGGACCTCTTGCACCCACTCAACCAGGTCCAGAGCCCCTTTGCCCTCTCATCTCGCCTCTGGACAAAAGCCGCCCATCCAATCCCATGTATCTACTTGAGCTAAGAAGCACACCCCTCATGAGCATCATTACATGTCCAACAGTCCAGTCCAATCTCTGTCTGAAGAGTTGGCCTTGGGAATGGTTCCAGTCCTTGGCTAACAGCCTGGGGGCCATGCCCTCTAGGGTCCTTCGAGTCTCAATTAAACCATCAAGTCTGGTCCTTCCACCAGAATCCAAGCTCTGCACCCCACCTCTCTCCTGCTCCATCAGGGACTGTCCGCTGTGCTCCCTGTCAGGGCAGTCATTGGTGGTAGCCGGGCACCATCTAGTTCTTCTGGTCTTGGGCTGATGAAGTCTCTGGTTTAGGTGGTCCTTTCTGTCTCTTAGGCTAATACTTTCCTTGTGTCTGTGGTGCTTTTCATTCTCCTTTACTCCAGGTGGGTCGGGACCAATTGATGCATCTTAGATGGCCACTCGCTAGCTTTTAAGACCCCAGACGCCACTCACCAAAGTGGATGCAGAATATTTTCTTAAGAAAATTTGTTATGCCAATTGATCTAGATGTCCCCTGAAAGCATGGTCCCAGACCCCTACCCCTGCTACTCTGTCCCAGATTAGAGCCTATGTTTTAATGAATGAAACAGCTTCTCTTCTTTTTCTTAAAATCTCCAAACTAGGAGGCATTTTTATGGTTCCTCTATGAATGTAACTGTACACTACCAGGATTCCACATGTCAGGCACTACTCTAGGTACTGGGGATAAAGCAGTGAAAAAAAACAAAGTTCTGTCCTCAAACAACTTAAATTATAGCTTCAGAAAAAAATTAATTAATTAATATATAATAGAATGTCTCTGCTATGAAATGCAAAGAAGAAAAATAAAATTGAGTGGGAGTGATGGAGAATGCTATTTTGGATAGGTTGGTCAGTAAAATGACATTTGAGCACAGACTTGAAAGAAGTGAGAGACCTGAATGAATGTGAAGATCTGTAGAAAGAGAATTCCAAGAAGAGAGAGTGTGCAAAGCAGAAACCTTCTTGGCTTATTGGAGTAATAGCAAGATGGCCCACATGGCTTGTGCCAGTACCTAAATCGTGTAGAGTCTTCTAAGGTGAAGACTTTGGAGGTTATTCTAACAGCAACCTGAAGGTATGGAAAGTTTGAGACAGGGGGATAGTATACTTTCATTTACATTTGAAAAGCACCATACTGGATGTGTTACAGAGAAGAGACTGGAATATGAGGTCACATTTGGGATATATTTTGAAGGTTGAGAACATACGATTTTCTGATAAAGTGATTGTGGAAGAAATAAAAGTGTCAGGGGTGACCTCTAGGTTGTTTGGCCTGGGCAACTGTAGGAATGGTGATACATCTGTTGAGAAGCAGTTAGAAGCAGATTTGAGAGAGAAAATAAGAAATTTGGTTTTGAACACATTAAGTTTGAGATGATATTAACCTTTCAACTGAGATATTACAGTTTGGAGTTCAAGGGAGAGACTGAGGCTGGGGATATAAATTTGGGCATTTGTACATATAAATTTGGTATGGATCAATACGAGAAGAGGTTGATCTCTAAGTTACTCTAACATTTATAGATTAGAGCAAAGAGAATGATCCTACAAAAGAGACTGAGAATGAAGAGGCGGTGGGGTAAGAGGAAACCCTTCAAGGAGAGTGGGAAGTCAAAAACGAAAGGTTTCAAGGTGGGAGTAATCAATTGTTTCAAGTGCTTCTGAGAAGTTTACCAAGTTGAAGTCTGAGAATTGACCTTTGGATTTGGCAATGTGGAGTCTGTTGATGACCCTGACAAGAGATTTCTCTGATATGGTCATAAAGCATGATTCAAGTGAGTTCAAAAGTAGTCAACAGGGAGAAAGTGGAGACAGCAAATCTAGACAGTGTTTTAGAGCAGTTTTGCAATGAATATGAGTAGAAATGAGATGAGACTGAAGGGAGATATGGCAAGAAAAGGGATGATGCAGGGTGTGTAGGGGATAGCCACAAGAGTGTTCTCATTTGGACACCCCCCTCAATTTCAGTCTTTTTAAGTCTTTGTTCATGGGTTTGTCATAATCGCCATAATAATCTCTTTTTAAATCATGCCTAAAGTAGATAATCCTAGCTACTAGTATTCTGGGAACCTGTTGAAAAACGCTGGTGTGGTAGGCAGAATAATGGTGCCCCGAAGTTGTCCACTGCTACCTTACGTGACAAAAAGGACTTTATTGGTGTGAATTAAGGATCTTCAAAAGGGGAGATTGCCCTGGATTATCCATGTGGGCTAATGTAATCATAAGGGTCCTTAAAAGTAGAAAGGGAGGCAGAGAGAGTCAGTCAGAGGAAGATGTGGCTATGGAAGAAAGGCACAGAGAGATAAAACACTGCTGGCTTTGAAGCAGGCCATGAGAAAGGAGTATGGGCAGCTTCTCGAAGCTAGAAAAGTCAAGAAACAGATTTTTCCCGAGATCCTCAGAAGGAATGCAGCCCAACACCTTGATTTTAGACGAGGGAGACTCGTGTTGGATTTGTAGCATAAATAACTGTAAAACATTTGCATTGTTTAAACCACTAAATTTGTGGTAATTTTTTACAGCACCAATAACAAACTAATACAGATTAGTTTCAAGCTAGGGTGGACATCTCAGTTCTTAGTATGTAAACTTTTACCTAAACCCTTGGTTACAACATGGTGCCCATATCTTGCACTGTGTATTCCCTAGCCCAAAGACCTTTTTTGTGACCCTCTACAGACAACAAGCTTTCAATAACCTACCCATGCCCATTGCCGTCAAGCCAATTCCGACTCATAACACCCCTATAGGACAGAGTAGAACTGCCCCATAGGGTTTCCAAGGAGCAGCTGGTGCATTCGAACTGCTGACCTTTTGATTAGCAGCCAAGCTCTTAACCACTGCACCACTGGGGCTCCCAATAACAGGGGCTATTAATATAAATACAGAGACATGCACAAGTAATAGGGGTTCAGTTTGATGAGTTTTCCCAATGTGAACACACCCGCGTACCCAGCCCAGATTCCAAGAAAAAAATTTTACCAGCACTGCCTGAGCACCTATCAGTCACTACCATTCCTGCAATAGTAGCCAGTATTCTGACTTCTGCCATGATACATTAGTATTGTCTGTCTTTGGACTTTGTATGAATAGAAACATATGGTATATGGATCCTTGGTGGCACAGTGGTTAAGAACTAGGCTGCTAATCAAAAGGTCAGCAGTTCTACCCTATAGGGTTCCTATGAGTCAGAATTGACTCGACAGCAACAGGTTTGGTTTGATATGGTGTATACTCTTTTGTGTTTAGCTTTTGGTTCAACATTACATTTGTGAACTTCATTCATGTTCCTTCATATAACCACAGCTCACGTATTCTCATTACTATGTAGTATTTTATTAGATGAATTTCCCACAATATTTTGATACATTCCACTGTTCCTGGACATTTGGATGGTTTCTAGTTTGGTTTATTATGAATAGTAGCTGTTATGAACATTTTCATTTGGTTTTTTTTTGGGGGCGGTGATCACTTTTTGCATATGCAGATAGTAGTGGTAATGTTGGGTTACATCATATGTATATGTTTAGCTTTAGTAGATACTGCCAGTTTTCTACACAGTTTATGCTCCAACCAGCAAGGTAAAAGTCATAATTGCTCCACATCCTTGCCAACCCTGTTTTTTTTTAATTTGATTGGATTTTCATTAAATCTTCATCAACAATAATTATTTATCTCACCATCTCCCGCACTTATCTCAAAAAAGGACACAGAGTAGGTCAAGTAACTACAATGTGTGCATCTATACTGTGTGCTCAATAGCTGCTTGAAAATATTTGCTTATTGCCCTTTGGTTTATACAAGAAAACGCTTCACTGAAATGCAAAAAATAACTGAAAGGTTAACATATTAAATTATGTTTCACATCATTTTACCATGATCTTTGTCCAGCTTATGTGCAATGAGTTGGAAAAGATTAGGAAAGCTTAGATGGTACAAGATAGAAATTTGGGGGAAGTTCCAAGAGAGCCACAGGAAGTGTGAAGACACAGGCTAACTACAAAATAATGGATTTACTCAGAGAAAGAGGCTTCTAGATTTGATACAGTAAAAAGAATATTCACTCACTGCTGGACCTGAGTAATATTGTGGGTCTCCTTAGATTGAGAGTTCTTCAAGAACAACAACTATCTCTAGTCTTACTGTTCTCCCCTGCTGTGCTGAGTAAGTGTTTCTGCACCAAGTTACCACTCAATAAAGGCTGATTGGCTGCAGATTCAATTTTTGTTTCCTGGTTGCTCTACTAACCTGATTTTATGTTTAATTATCATTAAGAATAAGTAGTTATGATACAATGTAACTGCTTTCAATTTACTTTCCATGGCTTTAAGTAATCGAACTATGTTGTAATCTTGCCTTACAGGTGTGTGAATACCGCTGACACTGAGGGCGGGGCAGTGGACAATAGCCTGTGCAACCAGGATGAAATTCCCCCAGAAACCCAGTCCTGTTCTCTGCTGTGCCCCAATGAATGTGTCATGTCTGACTGGGGACCATGGAGCAAATGCCCAGAGGTAATTTCTCTTCACTTGTCAGTGCCCTGATTCTCCGGTACTGCCTTTGCTGTTCTTTATATACTAACAATACTGCTTTCCAAAGCATTTTTCCAGTAGCACAGGAAAAATTTTTCCTGAGGAAGCAAAAATAAGATTTCAACAAGAGATACTGAACAATTTAACATTCTTTCAAGGCCTTTATCGTGGTAACACAAACAAGGAAAATGAGCTGGTAAAGATCACACTACAGGATTTGACTGCATACCCATCGTTGAAGGGGTCTTCTTTCATACCAAAATGGTTCTTATTATAATCTCCTGGTTCTGTTCTATTTTTATTTGTGCAGAATTAATTATATCTTAATAGCTCGCGTATAGTTTAGCTTCTGTTAGCGTTGGTCTGTCTTGCCTTTTGCTGTTTTCCCAAACGTGAAGTGTTCTACCGCCATGTTTCTGCCTCTCCCAAAGCTGGCAGAACCCTTCTTCTAAGTGTAAAGCATTTGCCTTTATTTTTCACCTTTAAAAAAAAAAAAAAAGGAAACGCAATAGGAGTATTGCAAAGCAAACATTTTTCAAGTAGTGTAATTCAACTTAATGTTCTTAGAAGATAAATTCTGGTATTTTTAACTTGTATTTCTGCCTAAGGTTTGAAAAGACAAAATGGGGAAAAGGAACATATTACATGGGTCCAAACATTAGGAAGGAAAGAATAGATAGGATACTTTGATTTCAACCATCATGGGGAAAGAAAAAAAAAAAACCTGTTGCCATGGAGTCGTTTTCAACTCACGGCAACCCGCTGTGTTACAGAGTAGAACTGCTCCATGTGGTTTACTTGGCTGTAATCTTTTGGAATCAGATCACCAGGCCTTTCTTTCGTGGCACCACTGGGTGGATTCAGACCTCCAACCTTGAGGTTGATAGTTGAGTGCAAACCGTTTGTGCACCCAGGTACCTCAAATTCTGGCAAGACTATGATAAATCTTTGGATGGAAATGGGAAGTATGTTTGAAACGTTAATATCTTATATTTTCAGTTTTTAGTGTGTTATTTTGAGAGTTCCTTATTAATTATTACAACCTATCTTTGATATTTCCATAATTTTATCCCTGAGATTTTCCTCTGCTATTATTTTTTTGTTTGTTCTTTTTTTTAGGTGTTGAGTTGTTCTTTGGCAGTAGGACAACACAACATTAAGATTAAAAGGCACCAATAAAGAATAATTTATGGGAGTGGAATGCTTTTTCTACTATGTCATTCATTTTGCATGAACCTGAATATAATGAAAATTAACCTGTATTGAGAAGTTATTTTGTCCCAGGCACATGCAAGAATTATTCCATTTAGTCCTTGCACCAATCCTGCTACATGCGTACTGTTATTTGTCCCATTGTACACATGAGGAAACTGATGTTCAGAAAGGCTAAGTAGATTGCACAAAGTTCCACACTTAATAATTGGTAGAGCTGAGGCCAAAAAAACTTACTGTATCTGACGAAACCAAAGCCTTTGCTCTTAAATATTTGGCTCATTGCTTAGAAGAATCGGAGCATCTTTTTCTTTAAAATGGAATATTTATTTTAAAAACAAAGCAAGTAGTTTTAGCTCTGTGGATGATTACTTCATGACTGAGTATATATATTCACACTTAAAGAGTGTTCTGCATGCAGTCTTTATTAATCAACCTGCAGAAGAATTAGCAACCTGCAGAAGTTTAATTAAATGTAGAGGTTATGATCTTCCTCACTTCTTTTTCTAATTTGCTCACAGAAGACTCTATTAAGCTTTAATCACTTTGCAATGAAAATGTTGCCCTCTTAAGTCAAGGTATGTGGCCAGTGAGCTAAAATTTTTGTTGTAGGAGCATTTTACACAATGTGGTGATGGCCTGGCATACTGAATTTGTTTTTTTGGGTTTCTAAGTGGCTTTTTGTTCCCCTCAAGGTTTGCTTTTCCAAACATAATCACTCTATTTTTGGAGTGTTTAGAAATTAGAAACAGAGATAATATTTTAACCTCCTTTCATATGTCTGGAAGATGACATAGACAGTTACTTGTTTGCCAGCATGGAATGAGAGGGATGCTCCTTCAAGTGCTTTTGTACCTTCCAAGTTACATGATAATATAGCTGTGACAACACAGTAACTTTCATTGAGCATCTATTATATAACTGACCAGGTGCTGGAAACTATGTATAACTCCAAGTTTTATAAGGATGCCATGCTGTGATGTTAGAGCACATGTCAGTGGTCACCCAGGTCTGCCTGAGCACGATGGTCTTGCTCTGTCTAGCTGATCGCAAGTGTAAAGAGAAACTTCAAAATGAAAAAAAAAAAAGACAAAAAGCAAAAAACAATCAGAGGGCCCACCTGATTATTTTCTCTAGATCTAGATATGTGGCATAAATTTTAATAAGTTGCAAGATCTTAGCATAGCACCCCAACATTGTAGGAGGTAAATTAGTACTTGACAATGATGATGATTATGATCATAGCAAAGGTAGCAAGGTGAATCTTTGTGCCTGACGTTTAATTAGTACTTCAATATTCATTTCTTGAGAAAAAGAAAATGATTATTATTTTACAATCTTTCTCCATACCATGTGCTGATTTATGGACTCTAAATATTGGCCATTATTTTAGCAAATTCTCCTTTGATAATCTGTCTTAGAGAGAGATTTATCTCAAGGAAATGTATCATGCATTTGTAGAGGCTGGCAAGTCCCAAATCCGTGGGTCAGGTGTCAGATGTCAAGCTGGAGTCTTCTGACTCACATAGCTGCAGGGGCTGACAAACCCAAGATCCACAGGTCAGACGGCAGGCTGCTGACTCAGGGCTGCAAAGGCTGAGGAATCCAAGATCGGTAGGTAAGAAGGCAGGCTGCTGGCCCAAGTCCCAAGAACCCAAGGTCAGATGCTGACGAGCTGAGTGCAGGATACAGAGCAGAGCAAAAGCTAGTGGGCTTTGTCAGAAAGTCTATGTATATTGGATGCAGGCCACACCCCCAAGGAAACTCCCTTTCAACTGATTGGCTACTCATGCAGATCCCATCATGGAGGTGACCATATTATATAATAACTCATCATGGAAGTGATTACATCATTTTATGACTGACAAACTACATCATAACTGCCAGACCCCTGAGAATCATGTCCCAGCCAAGCTGACACAAAACCTCAACGATCATAGTCTGCAGTGTGACATATTGGCTTTGGTTTGTTTGTTTTTCTTTTTCCTCACAGGGAAGTATTTTAGAGCTAAACAAATAAACAAGCAAACAAGAAAGCTCTAAAAAAACAACCCTCAAGATATTTCTGAGACCAAATTATATTTCTTTATATATGAACAAAATACTCTGAAATTTATATTTTGGTTTAGCTATAAAAACTCTAATGTAAAATAAGTTTAATGTGTTTTTAAACATAATGAATAGGAAGATTTTCCAGTTAATTAAAAGAAATTTAAGAAAACTATTAATTAAAATTATTTACTGAGTTCCTAGTATGTGCCCTGCACTCTGGGGCCAAAGATATGTCACAGACCATCACTGCCACTGAGGAGCTCACAGTTCTCAGTATTTTTATAAATATATACTATACAGGTGTAGCAAAGGATTCATTGGCCAACTACCACTGTTTGTTATTTCACAGTGTTCACTAGATAAGAGATTAAATGAATAGTCCTTCACCTGTAGGTCAGTGATTCCCAAACTAACACAAGTACGAATCATCTGGAGAGTATATTAAAACACAGATTCCTTGATCCTACCCCCAGAAATTCTAATTCAATGGGTGTGAGGTTAATTTGCATTTCTAACAAGTTTCCAAGTGATGTGGATTCTGGTATTCTGGGAACACCCTTTGATTCACAAGGCTCTTGGTCATTATATCCAAGTCCTGTTCTTTCTAAATCTCAGTTTAATTACAGTTACTTATTGAACATCTAATAAACACCTCACAGTACGTGGCACCTTAGCTGCCATTTACAAATGCCTGCCATGTGTCAGGCAATGTGCTTAGTGCTTTGTATTTATTATCACAGTTCATCTTCAGAATGCCACTGTGAAATAGATCCTCCCCAGTGAATACATGAGTAAACTGAGTCACAGAGAGGTTTAGTAACCTGCTGCTTTCAAAGAGCCAGTAAGAGGCACAGTGAGTTCGGGATTGGAAAAGATGTGCATCAGGGTTGTAGTCTTTCACCATACTTACTCATTCTGTATGCCGAACAAATAATCCAAGAAGCTGGACTATATGAAGAAGAATGCAGCATCAGGATTGGAGGAAGTCTCATTAACAAACAGCGATATGCAGATGACACAACATAGCTTGCTGGAAATGAAGACAACTCGAAGTACTTAGAGATGAAGGTCAAAAACTACGGCCTTCAGTATAGATTATGCCTGAATGTAAAAAAATAAAATGAAAATCCTCACAACTAGACCAATAAACAACATAATGATAAATGATAAAGAAATTGAAGTTGTCAGTAATTTCATTCTACTTGGATCAACAATCAACCCCCATGAAAGCAACAGTCAAGAAATCAGATAACATACTGCATTGGAAAAATCTGTCCCAAAAGACCTCTTTAAAGTGTTAAAAAACAAAGATGTCACTTTGATGACTAAAGTGCGCCTGACCCAGCCCCTCATACGTGCAAAAGCTGGACACTGAAAAAAGACAGAAGAAGACATAATGCATTTGAATTGAGGTGTTAATGAAGAATATTGAATATACCATAGATTGTCAGAAGAATGAACGAATCAATCTTAGAAGAAATACAACTGGAATGCTCCTTAGAACCAAGAATGGCTACAGTTCAGCTCACTTACTTTGGACACATCATCAGAAAAGACCAGTCGCTAGAAAAGGACATCACGTTTGGTAAAGTAGATGGTCAGCGAAAATGACGAAAACCCTCAATGAGATGGATTGACACAATAGCCACAACAGTGGACTCAAACATATCAAAGATCATCTTGGTGATGATTGCACAATATGATTGATGTCATTGGTCTCTCTGAATTGTACACGTGAAAAATGTTAAAATGACAAATATTGTCTTACCTATAGTTTTACAAAAAAAAAAAAAAACATATGCAGGACTTGGCACTGTTTCATTCTGTTGTACGTAAAGTCGCCATGAGTGGAAGCTGACTCGATGGCAGCTAACAACAACAAATATCAAAGCTAGACTTTCCCAACTACTGCAGAAGAAATAGATAGGACTTCCTGTCCTTGAGGATATTACAGACTGTAAAATCTGTAGTCTCTTTTTTTGGTTTGCTTTTGGTTATTGGGTTTGTAAAGGAGAATTATTTCCAAGTTGACTAGTATGCCTCATTTGAGTAGGTTGCCAAAGAATGAAGGCAATGGAATCATTAAAGAGGGTTGGGTCTAATGCCCTGGAATGCTTGCCAGATATATGATTATGGCCAAGTTACTTAAACTTCTGAATTATACTTTCTTCTTCTCTGGACAATGAGGACAATGACAGCGATTTTCCAGATTATTTAAGGATTAGAGGTAATATACATATAAAGTAAATACCACAGCATATTGCTTAATACAGGATTGTTTTTTAAAAAAAAAAAAAAAAACGTAGAAGAAGCAAATGAAAGTTCCCCCTTACATTGTTTACAAAAGACAGGTAGTATGTTTTTTAAACCACACAGAAAATGTCCCTTCCTACACGTAAAATGAGTTATTACTTGATCTTACAGAAACAAAATGTCACCTCCATGATTGAAAAATGACTTATATCTAATTTAATAGTACGTACTCCCAAAACATAAGGCATCAGTGTGTGTTCCCAAGAAAATGGCAGCATATACTGAAAACATGGCGACCGAGTTCACCTTTAAGTCACCTACTATTGCATGGCACATGCATGAAGTCTGGTTTTAGTCAGATTGCCTGAAAAACAACTGTAAGCAGGAAGATTAGAAAGAAACAGGGTGGGGTGACTCATTATCTTGGTCTCAAGATGCCGTTAGTATTTGCTCGGGAAGTATTCTATTGACACAGCTTGTCGCCTGAGGCCTGTCTAGTTCCTAGATGGTCTCAGAAGCAAGCCTTTGGAAACCCTCTCCAGAAAGATGACTTAGGTTTAACAAACTAATCTGAGCTTTCATTGATTCACCTCCAGCTGGGTGCATCGGGGGATAGTTAGAACTGTAGCAAGGCATCCCCCCAGAATGTGGGAGTTGGACTCATTAAACAGTAGACCAAATGCAACCTCATGATCAACAACAGTGAGTCATATCTTGACATTTTCACCAGGACAACCTCTGAAGAAGGATCATAAAGGAAGACTCTGAGAAGAAAGTACATAGAGCTTAAATGTAATCAAATCTGGATTCTATCATAGTTTATTGTGCTTTCAAAATATATCTTATTTCTTTATTTTTCTGTACCTTTTTCTCTCACTTCCTATGAGTGCAGGATATACTAGTGAAAGCCACATGGAACACTGCTGTTATTCCTTCCAGCGAAGACACTGCTTTAAAAAAAGAGAAAGAAATGCATGGCAGTCTACTGATTAGTGTTCCAGAACTAAGCATTTGAGGTTAAGAAAAATATCCTTTATTCATGGTGCTCCAGTGTTATTTTTGGCAATGGCTGTCAGTCATGACATTTTATTACTGGTGATTCAGCATTTTTGGCAGCTTTACTCTACCTCTGCAAGTTGTGTTTCCAGGGAAGTAGTTTGCCCCATTATTGAGTGCTAGTACTCAGCTCCAAGCACCTCATCACCCTCTGCTGACATTCACTAACACAGATGACATTAACAAGCACCTGTATTTGTCTCTGGAGGACATGTCTAATGGTCAAGATCCCCAAGCTGCCTAGTGCTTCTCTTTGACTCACAGCTGAAAGCCAGAGGAGGGCAATGATGATAATTTTTTGTAATCTGGACTGTAAGTCCTATTTTCTCCTGCTGAGCCAATATTGGCCCTAGTCAGAAGATGATAATTCAGTAATCAGGAGCCCAAGGAGTATTTTAAACGTTGTTTTTAGCCTCGGGTGCAATGAAATTTAATACCCTTGAGAACCATTCTCATTTCTCAGCCACGTTAGGCCTTGCATGAAGGGTAGCCCATTTCCTGCAGTGGAGCAAATGGCCATTTAATAAAAGCAGTCTTGGAGTTGCTCCAGTTTTTGAAATGTAATATGTGCATATGTAATTACTCTTTTCTTATACTGTCTGTTTTCTTTGCTTCATAATATCACCAATTCGGAGTACAAAATAATGATTCTGTTGCTCTCAGTCTCTTTATCTCTATCTGTCCTTCTCTCAAGTGCTTTCTATTTTATGGTAGAAATTCTCAGTTAGAAAAAATAGTACAATTATCCACTTACGACAAACTTTGTGCCTTAGTTACCTAGTGCTGATGTAACATAAATACCACGAGTGAATGGCTTTAAAGAACAGAAGTTTATTTTCTCATAGTTCAGGAGGCTAGAAGTCTGAATTCAAGGCACGAGCTATACAGGAAGGCTCTCTGTGTGTCAGCTCTAGGGGAAGATTCTTGTCTCTTTAGCTTCTGCAGCCCGTTTTACTTGGTTCTTTGGCATTCTTCATGTGGCATCTGTCTCCCCACTCCTCCACCCAACTCCCCATTTGTTCTTGCTTTGGTGTCTAATATGCTGTTTTTATAACTCAGAATGATTAGGTTTAGGATACACTGTACATTGAAATGGCCTCTGTGTTTAATCATCTAGTGCTACTCTAACAGGAATACCACAAGTGGATAGCTTCAACAAAGAGAAGTTTATTCTCTCACAGTCCAGTGGGCTACAAGTCCAAATTCAGGGCATCAGCTCCAGGAGAAGGCGTTCTCTCTCTATCGGCTCTGGAGGAAGGTCCTTGTGATGCATCAGTCTTCCTTTGGTCTGGGAGCATCTCAGCGCAGGAACCTCAGGTCCAAAGGACACGCTCTGCTCCCAGAACTGCTTTCTTGGTGGTATGACATCCCCAGTTCTCTGCCTGCTTCCCTTTCCTTTTATCTCTTCTAAGGTAAAAGGTGGTGCAGGCCACACCCTAGGGAAATTCCCTTTACATTGGATCAGGGATGTGACCTTAGTGGAGGTGTTGCAGTCCCACCCTAATCCTCTTTAACATAAAATTACAATCACAAAATGGAGGCCAACCACACAATTCTGGGAATCATGGCCCAGCCAAATTGACACACACATTTTTTGGGGGACATAATTCAAACCGTGACAGCCTTGTTAGCATAACAAAGAAAACTCTATTCCCAGATGAGACTACATCCACATATATATACATTTTTTTTTTTTTGGCGGGGTGTGGGGACACAATTCAATCCATAACACCTTGTTTCGTTTATTCCCCCCCATTCCCTCTCCTACATTTTATATAATTTCATCCACAAATACTTTTATGTATCTTCCTAAGGGATAAGCATATACAACAACAAAACCTAATCACAATGCCTTGTAGAAGTATAATTTTCAAAAAGTTGAAAGCATGACTTTAATACAAAGTGTCAAAAGTTAATTAACTCATTAATGATTAAACCAGCATAATTATGAGTTCAAAGAGAACTAGAGAGGGCAGAGAACTTTCATTTCTAGCAATGGTGGAGTAACAAGGATCTTCCCATTATAAGCAACTAGAAAAAGGGACAAAATACATACAACAGTAGTTTTCATACATTGTACAACAGGCAGCATGGAACTATGAACCTGAGGGAAGAAATGAGATGAGCCTTATGATCATCATGGCATTCTGGCTGCAGGCACTTTTTGGATGGTGGTATAAGGAAGAAGGTCCCAGCCAGAGCATGGTGATGGGGCAGAGATCAGAGATCTGGGGAGATGGATGTGGCTGGAATTTATAGGGCAAGATATTGAAGAGGACAGTGCCAGGCCAAGAATGAAATTTAGATATCTGCATAGAGATCTCCTTTGAGTTCTTGGCTAAGTACTAGTTTGCATATGCATGGAGTAAAATTCAATGAATTCAGGCAAAGAATAACTTCTGCAGAGCTACAAAGGTGTACAAATTCCAGATCTCACACAGGTCTGGGAGACTTTTTAAGCCCATACAACCTGCGCAAAGAGACCTCTTCAATCCCTGAGGCCAGTTACTAGAGACCCAGTAAGAGTCATGCCTTAGGAGGAGAGCTAAATGAAACCCAGAATACAAACAGACAAACCCGTTGTCATCCAGTCAATTCCGATTCATGGCGACCGCATGTGTTACAGAGTAGAAGTGCTCTGTAGAATTTTTTTGGCTGTCATCTTTAAGGAAGCAGATCACCAGGGCTTTCTCCTGTGGCACTGCTGGGTGAGTTTGAACGGCCAACCTTTAGGTTAGTAGTGGAGTGCAAGCCATTTGCTCCTAGAGTAAAGTCTACTTTAGAATTCCTCTAACAAAATTTAAAGGCTAATAATGGAAGGATCAGTCTGATCCACAAGTAAATTTACTGCCCACCAACACATTTAAAAGGAAGTGGAGAAACTCAGACATTCAACAATGTAACATTCACAATGTCTGGGAGTGGCTAGTGACTAGAACGAGGCATGACAGGGAGCTAGGTGGTGCAGGTAATATTTTGTTTATTGAACACTGGGTTGGCTATACAGGTATTTTCACTTTGTAAAAATTAATTAAGCTACATCTGTATGATATGTGCATTTTTCTATGTGTTTCATACTTAATTATTATACATATAAAGGGACAACAAATTGTGACCCATAAACAAGCAGAAACTCAGTCAACAGAAGCAGACAGAGAAATAACAGAGATTATGAAATTTGAAGGCAAAAGATTTAAAAACAACTATTATAAATATTGTGAGTTTTCTCTAGAATTTAGAAAAATATGAATATAATGAGGGTGGATATTGAAAAGAATCATATATAACTTTTAGAGATAAAAAATATGTATGAAATGAAAGTTTTACCAAACAGGGTTAATAAGTAGCATATTAGATTTTGCAGAAGAAAGATTAGTGATAACAGCAATAGAAACTAAAGCACAGAACAGAAAAAAAAAAAAACAAAGCTGAAAGAAAATGAATAGAATTAAGTGATCTGTGGAGCAATACCAAGCAGCTTAACATATGTCCAGTTGGAGTCCTTGAGGGATAGTATGGAGGTAGACAGAAAAATATTTGGAGAAGTAATGACTGAAATTATTCCAAACCTTGGGCTGGCCATAGCCCTCAGAGAATATTCTCTCATTTGTCTTGCTTCCGTTTTTGGCTATTTATATATATATATTTTAATATATTTTATTATACTTCAGGGGAAGGCTTACAGAACAAATAGTTTCTCACGCAACAGTAGTACACATGTTGTTTTATGACATTGGTTAACAACCGCACAACATATTAACCCTCTAAATTCTCAACCATTTTTTTTTCGGTGAAAATATACATAGCCAAAGATACACCGTTTCAAAAATTTCTACATACACAGTTCAGTGACATTGACTACGCTCTTCCAATTGTGCTGTTATTCTCACTTAAGTTGAAGGCTTACAGAACAAAAT
>NW_004443969.1:11941569-11952625 GCF_000243295.1 Trichechus manatus latirostris
CTGTCAATTTCTCTTTTCAGTGTTGTTAGAGTTTGTTTCATGTATTTTGGAGCCCTGTCATTGGGTGCGTAGATGTTTATTATGGTTATGTCTTCATGATGGATCATCCCCTTAATCATTAATATAGTGTCCTTCTTTGTCTTTTATGGTAGATTTTGTTTTAAAGTCTATTTTATCTGAAATTAGAATTGCCACTCCTATTTATATATTTTTTATCAAACATTAAAAAATACTTGGATTTCATTAAATTTTTACCTAAGCAGTTATTTAAGTTGGAAATATTGTACCTCATTTTATGCATTTAAAAATATGATGTATTTTCTCTTTTTTTTAAATTGTCAGAAACTTAAAGCATATAGAAAACTACAGAAAATAATATGAATAATACTTTGGTGTTCAATCTATAGCTTTTTAAAATTTTAACAATTCATGTACTTTTCTTGTTCAACCCTTCATATATATATATATGATATATATATATCTTTATGGCCTTCTTCGTGTAAGTATTTTCTGCTAAGTTTATAGTTAGACATTACTATTCTAAATGGCACTACTTTAAATGTTATTGCGAGCTTGGAGGCAAAGTATTTTTCTTTTTTCAATGTTTATCCTTACTTCACTAGACTTTTATGTTTGCTCTTATACTTTTTGGGTCTGTTATCTTGGTATTTAAGGGGATAAAAATATACCATCTCAAGTAATGAGTATGTCTTTATTTCTGATGTGTACAGACATATATTTTTTCCTTATCACACTTTATTTAATTGGGCAGAGCTAACAGCAACCGTGGCAAATTTTATACTGCTGGTTATTTGGCATCCGTGTTACATTCTTCAGTTTCACAGCAATGCCAAGTGTTTTACAATTATGACTGTTAGGTTGAGATAACTATTTCTAATACTGCAAGTAACAGAAGAGTCAGACCACCTAAACTGGCACTTGTTTAAAAAAAAAATTTTAAAAAAAGGTAATATTATTGTCTTTTGAGTCCATCTCTCTTTTATGGTCCTCTGGATTTTTCTCTTTCACTATCAGTACCTGTGCAACCCTTTGTGTGTCTGAGCTGTGCCTCCACCTCTCCCCTTACCCCTCAACATGCTCAAAAGATTGCCTTGTACAAGCCCTAGGAAGAGCTAGATGATTGACTGTGCTATTTGCCATGGGAAGTACTGGCCTAAGCACTTTAGGGCAGGACAGAAATGTGGGGCACACCCAGGCCTGACCCGTGACAATCTGGACATGAAAAACCCGCCTGATAATTGTTTTCCAAGCTAGAACTGTGGACAGGGTGAATCAGATGGAATGGCAATTTGTTTATGACAGGCACCATGCCTCTTACATACGACTAAGATACTAAGCATTTTTATTTCTATACATATATGAGATTTTTATCAGGCATGGATTTTAAATTTTCTTGAATTAATACTTGACATGTATTACAGTGAGTATTTGTGTGTGTGTAAATTGATAAACTCCTGATCTTTTAAGAGAGTTCTTTATATTAACCTGCTTTGTTTTTTCTAGGGTGAGGAGGGAGACACAGTCACTCATAGTGGATTATACTTTTTAATGTACCATTTATTTTTTGGGTTGTATTTTAGTATCTACATTACATAATGGAACATTTTAATGTTTTTGCATCATATTTGTATAATTGAGATTTATTTATAGTTTCTTTTTATGCATTAATACTGTAAGCTTTTGGAATCAGAATTACATCAGTGCTATAAAATAAACTTTGCGTGTTCTTTCTATGTTTTGAAATAGTTTATGCTAAGCTAGGAAAATATCTAATAGTTGATAATATGAAAGAATTTATCCATGAAATTGGCTTGACACAGAGCCTTTTGAAAGTAGACTTTTGATCACTTCCTCAGTTTCCTCCAGGCTTATCAGTCCATTCAGGTTTTCTATGGAAAAGGAATCTTGAGTTAATTGTGGAAACATTTTTTCCATGTATTTTTAAAAGTCCCTCGGACAGGAGTCTTTCTAAAAGTATTATTGTATTTGCTTTCATTTTTTCCGTTGTTTATTTGTTTTTATTCTGGCTAGATTTGTCAGAAGTTCATCCTTCTTAGTGATTTGATTTTGTTTTATATATTTTATTTTCAGTTCATGATCAATTCTAGTCTTTATTTTTATCCTCTAATTCCTTACTTTTGGTTGTTATGCTTATGCAATTTTATGATTTTTAATACATTTACTGTCTTTTATAATAATAAAAACATTCAAGAATATTAATTTATGTATAATGGAATTTGGACAGCCCAGCTGGCATGGTAAGTGTTTGACTCTAGCCTTAAATATGATACGTTTTCTCATTTTTATTTTCTTTAAAACCTATCAAGATACAACAGTCCTTGTGTCCTAAATAGTATTTTACAAAGTACATTTCAGTTTTTAAATATTAAAGGTTTTCATTATTCTTTAAATTTTTTATTATTAATTTCTATATGCTTTAAAAAACGACATTTTCTTAGGAGACTAATATACAATCAACATTTGTTAATGTTCCATGATACTTGAAAAAAATGAGCTATTTTATTTCTTAGAATATATACATGTATATTGAATAAATCACCTCTATTTATTATATTTTTCAATATCCTTATATTCTTATTTATTATTAACTAACATGAAAAGCTATAGACCAACAGCAGTCTTTCAGAGTATGCTATTATCATTTTATTTCTGTCAAATTCCCCTTGTCTTTATAATGGTGTTTAATTTCTATAGTTTGATGCCAAGTTATTTAGCACCATAAGGTCCACAAATGTTTGCCTCTGTAATGTTCAGTTGACCTTTTTTTTCATCAGTACTTTTTGCCTAGAATTCTATTTTGTCTGACAGAGAGACGGCCATTTTTCTTTCTTTTTCTTTGTATCTTTTGATATCTCTTCACTCATCCTTTTGTTTTTATTTTTCTGTTATTTTCTTTTAAAGAAGACGTATTACAAGTATAGAGTGGAATTTTTAATATTCTTTTTTGGCTTTTCATACTAGAGTTTAAAATTTTCATTTATAGTTAAAATTGGCATCTGCTGTGTTTTGTACCTTAAAGAAAGGGATTTCTGAACATGTACTTCTCTGCTTATAAATTCATGAGCAAAGCATTAAATTATGACTCCCAAGTGTCAAATATATTTGGCTTATTTCTCCCAAACATTTTCAATCTTTATCAATATAATCTGAAATCATAGATCTAGATGATTTTGTAAATATGCCCTGGTGGCACAGTGGTTAAGAGCTCAGCTGCTAACTAAAAGGTCGGTGGTTTGAATCCACCAGCCACTCCTTGGAAACCCTGTGGGGCAGTTCTACTCTGTTCTGTAGGGTCACTATGAGTTGGCAATGGGTGTGTCTTATATAATCATATGACTTCTACATATAAAAATGTTTAATATTTTCTCTTTTTCTATCAGACCATTTTTCCCTTAAAAAGGAAATACACTTTAATTGCCATATTTTAATTATGAAATATCATTCTAAGCAAGTTGGAATGACACCTTGAGTTTCTGTTTACTTCACTGTGATAAAATTTTGTGCTTTAATGTATTCTAAGACCATAACATTTTTTCCTAAGCACCTGTCATTTTCACCTATTACTGGATGCATCTTTCTTCAAGCTGCCTTTTTCTGTTATCAGCTGTAGGATACAAGTTTCAGGTTTTATATATACATTTCTTTTTCCAATTCTAGAAGTTTTTTAATAGTCTTTTATTGAGGTAAAAATTTCATCCAATAAAATGCATAGATCTTAAGAATACAGCTTGATCAAATTTTACATTCTATCAACCCAGTTAACCACCAAACAGATGAAAATAAAGATCATTTCCAGAACCCAGGCTCCCTGATGCCCCTTTCCAGTGTATACCGCAGCCTCTCACCGCAGGTTACCCACTATTTTTACTTCTATCACATCTATTAGTTTTACCTGTCTTGAACTTTATGACTGTAACTCCTTTGTCAGATATAAGCATTGTAAATATTTTCTCCTAATTTTACTTCCTTTACAGAGTTTTGTTTTATTTTAGTTTTCATGAAGTCCAATTTATTATTTTATTTTATAGTTAATATTTATTTTCTGCTGTTTAAGAAATCTTTGCCCAATCTAAGACTGTGAAGATATTCTTCTGTATACTCTTGTAAAATGTTTATGAATTTAGTTTTCACATTTAGATCCATGTCTATCTTATGTAAATCTTGTGTGTGTGGCATGGTTTAGGGGCTGTGATAGATTGGGTTCTTCCTAAGGGGAACCTGAGCCAAGAATTCAGGTGCAAATAATTTATTAAAAAACTGTTCTTAGAAGAAACCAGTAAGGTAGTGGGGAAGCAAGACTGAAAAGGAAGTCAAACAAGGGTGCCATTTAAATGTAGTTGCAGACTAGGCTTGATCTTAAAAGAAATGCTTGAGAATCATTGTATCTCAGAGATGTGCTTTATTGAAGCAAGGGAACTAAGCTTGTGTCACCTGCCACTAGCCACTCACTGACTACAGGCTTCCTGTTTGGAAGTAGGGAATAAACGTTCTAGGCACTCTCAACTGTCCTTGTTGTTATTGTTGCTAAGTGCCATAGGGTCAGTTCTGACTCACAGCAAACCTGTGTACAACAGAACCAAATACTCCTCCTTCCTGTATCATTCTCACAGTCATTGCTATGTTTTAAGCCTATTGTTGCAGCCACTGTGTCAGTCCATCTCATTGAGGGTCTTCCTCTTTTTCAAAGACCCTCTACTTTACAAGCATTCTGTCATTCTCCAGGGACTGGTCCCTCCTGATAGCATATCCCAAGTACGTGAGACAAAGTCTCGCCATCCTTGCTTCTAAGGAGCATTCTGGCTGTACATCTTCCAAGACAGATTTGTCAGTTCTTCTAGCAGTCCATGGTGTATTCACTATTCTTTGCCAACACCATAATTCAAATGTATCAATTCTTCTTAGGTCCTCCTTATTCATTATCCAGCTTTCACATGCATATGAGGTAGTTGAAAATAGCATGGCTTGGGACAGGTGCGCGTTAGTCCTCAAAGTGATATCTTTGCTTTTTAACATTATGAAGAGGTCTTTTGCAGCAGATTTGCCCAGTACAATATGTCATTTGATTTATTGACTGTTGGTTCCATGAGCATTGATTGTGGATCCAAGTAAAATGAAATCCTTGACAACTTCAATATTTTCTCCATTTATCATGATATTACTTACTGGTCCAGTTGTGGGGATTTTTGTTTTCTTTATGTTGATGTGTAATCCATACTGAAGTCTGTGGTCTTTGATCTTCATCAGTAAGTTCTTCAAGTCCTCCTCTCTTTCAGCAAGCAAGTTTGTGTCATCTGCATATCGCAAGTTGTTAATGAGTATTCCTCCAATCCTGATGCTGCATTCTTCTTCACATAATATAGCTTCTAGAATTCTTTGCTAACCATACAGATTGGGAAAGTATGGTGAAGGGATAAATCCCTGACGAACACCTTTCCAGATTTTAAACCACATGATATCCTCCTGTTGTGTTCGAACGACTGCCTCTTGGTCTATGTACAGATTCTGCATGAGCACAGTTAAGTGTTCTGGAATTCCCATTCTTTGCAGTGTTTTTTATGATCCACACAGTCAAATGCGTTAGCATAGTCAGTAAAATACAGGTAAGCATCTTTCTGGTATTCTGTGCTTTTCAGACAAAATCTCTTGGACATCAGTGATGATATCCCTAGTTCCACGTCCTCTTCTGAATCTGGCTTGAATTTCTGAAAGTTCTCTGTCGATGTACTGCTACAACAGTTTTTGATTATCTTCAGCAAAATTTTACTTGGCGTGTTATATTAATGATACTGTTCGACAGTTTCTGCATTCTGTTGGACCACCCTTCTTTGGAATGGACACAAATATGAATCTCTTCCAGTCAGCTGGCCAGGTAGTTGTCTTCCAGATTTCTTGGCATAGATGAGTGGCCTTTTGTTGAAACATCTCAGTTGGTGTTCTGTCAATTCCTGGAGCCTTGTTTTTTACCAATGCTTTCAGTGCACCTTGGACTTCTTCCTTCAATACCTTGGTTCTTTATCACGTGCTATCTCGTGAAATAGTAGAATGTCGATCAGTTCTTTTTGGTGTAGTGACTCTGTGTATTCTTTCCATCTTCTTTTGATGCTTTCTGCATCCTGCAATATTTAGCTTTTAATACAGCAACTCGAAGCTTGAATTTTTTCTTCAGTTCTTTCAGCTTGAGAAATACCAAGCATGTTCTTCCTTTTTGATTTTCTAACTCCAAGTCTTTGCACATTTCTTTACATTTCAATTTATTTTTTCTTCTTAAGCCACCCTTGAAATCTTCTGTTCAACTCTTTTACTTCATCATTTCTTCCATTGGCTTTAGCTACTCTAGGATTAAAGCAAGTTTCAGAGTCTCTTCTGACATCCATTTTGGTCTTTTCTTTCTTTTTAATGACATTTTGCTTTCTTTGTATATGATATCCTTGATGTCATCCCACAATTTGTCTGGTCTTTGGTCATTAATGTTCAATGTGTCAAATCTATTCTTGAGGTGGTCTCCAAATTAAGGTAGGATATACTCAAAGTTGTACCTTGGTTCTCATGGACTTGTTTTAATTTTCTTCAGCTTCAAATTGAACTTGCATATGAGCAATTGATGGTCTCTTCCACAGTCAGCCCCTGGCCTTGTTCTGATGGATGATATTGAGCTTTTCCATTGTCTTTTTCCACAGATGTAGTTGATTTGATTCCTGTGTGTTTATGTTTGATTCCATCGTTTATGTTGTTGAGAAAACGTGTTTCCAAGGAATTCGTCATTGGTCTTGCTAAACTCTATCGTGCAATTCCCAGAGCTCTTTCTATCACCGAGACCATATTTTCCAACTACTGATCCTTCTTTGTTTCCAACTTTCGCATTCCAATCACCAGTAATTATCAGTGCATCTTGATTACCTGTTCAGTCAATTTCAGACTGCAGAAGTTGGTAAAAATCTTCAATTTCTTCATCTTTGGCCTTAGTGGTTGATGTGTAAATTTAAATAATAGCATATTAACCGATCCTCCTGGTAGGTGTCTGTGTATTATCCTGTCACTGACAGCTTTGTACTTCAGGATAGATCTTGAAAAGTTCTTTTGACAATTAATTCGAAGCCATTCCTCTTCAATTTGTCATTCCCAGCATAGTGGACCATATATGGCCAATATCAGTCCATTTCAGCTCACTAATGCCTAGGATATCCATCTTTAAGCATTCCATTTCATTTCTGACAACTTCCAATTTTCCTAGATTACACTTTGTACATTCCACGTTCCAATTGTTAATGGATGTTTACAGCTGTTTCTTCTCATTTTGAGTCATGCCACATCAGCAAATGAAGGTTCCGAAAACTTGACTCCATCCACGTCATTAAAGTTGACTCAACTTTGAGAAGACAGCTCTTCCCCAGTCATATTTTGAGTGCCTTCCAACCTGAGGGACTCATCTTCCAGCACTATATCAGACAGTGTTCTGCTGCTATCCATAAATTTTTCACTGACCAGTATTTTAGAAGTAGATCATCAGATCCTTCTTCCTAGTCTGTTTTAGTCTGGAAGCTCCACTGAAACCTGTCCATTATAGATGACCCTGCTGGTATTTGAAATACCAGTCGCATAGCTTCTAGCAGCACAGCAACACGCAAGCCACCACAGTATGATAAACTGACAGACATGTGGTGGTGATTCTCCTTAGGTTCTGGGAAATGTGGATCCAGTGCCCACAGATAAGCATTAACATGTCTTAGATGCAGATCATCAGTAAAGCATGCAGACACTGAGAAAAATTTGTTTTTATAAGCTCGTGCATTATACATTGACTATAACTTGTAAGGTTTGATATGTATGTGTTTTAACATTTATTAAGCACTGATTATGTGCCAGGAGAGCCCTGGTGGTGCAGTGGTTAAGAACTTAGCTGCTAACCAAAAAGTCAGCAGTTTGAATCCACCAGTCACTCCTTGGAAACCCTTTGGGGCAGTTCTACTCTGTCCTATAGGGTCTCTACGAGTCAGAATCGACTTGACAGCAACGGGTTTATACACACATTTCCGTATATGGTGATGAATACATTTATTTATTATTATTATATTTATTACACACTCTTAGGTGAAGGTTGTATTACATGCCTATTTGATATTTCACTTCAAGTTATTAAGTATTGAATTTATGTTGAAGAGGTTATACATTGCTTAAGGAGCCTTGATGGTGCAGTGGTTAAAGTGCTGGACCGCTAACCAAAAGGTCGCTGATTCGAAACCACCAGTGGCTCCATGGGAGCCAGAGGTGGCAGTCTGCTTCTGTAGAGATTTACAGCCTTGGAAACCCTATGGGGTTACTAAGAGTCGGAATCTACTCCACAGTAGTGGGTTTGGTTTTGGTTTGATTCATACATTGCTTGGTGGTTTTGAAAATATATATGACATTGTTCTAACCCTTAAAAAACTAAGAATATCAGTGAAAAAATTTTATTTTTACAAGTGCGAAAACAGTGCAATAAAAAATAGTAAAATATGTTTCAGCCTTTAAGTCTTATTGTAGGGTCAGAAAAGACAGATTATTGTAAGCTAGAGAGGTTGAGAAAGACACCTCATAAAAGTAATATATCTTATAAGCTGGTAGAGTACATAGCAAATCACCAAACACAAGCAAAAAGCCTGGGCACGTACTGGATGGCGCAGTATCCTCCAGGGACAGTACCTTACATGGAGTGCAGCGTAGCTGTCTACAGATTGTGGGGATTCAGCTAAATGAGGGGTAGATAATAAAGGTCTTGAATGGCATATTAAATAATTATTTTAGTATTGCCAACATTTAAAATTAGTATGTGTTTTGAAAACTGCACACCTCTTAAAACCTTTCATTAAAGACATTAGAGATTTTCCCTTAATTACACGTCATTTAGCTGTGTTCAAACATCATCTTCTAATTGCTCAAAAGAGCACATAATGCTTCTGAAACCAAAATCCTATCATCATGGTTATACGTACTCTGATTAAATATCATACAGTTTTAGCTGTGTCTCAACTTGTATTTATCTTACATTGAAATAAAATGAATTGACTTCAGTCAAATTCACCAAAGCACACACAAATTGAGTTAATGTGAGAATCGTCCTATGCAGCCCCATCATGAATAGCTTTCTTTTATGTATTTTCTATTAATTGTTCTCCTTTTCTGATTCTTCTCTTACTTTTTCTTCTTTTTCTTTGAGATTGACAGCGCTGTGTGGCTGTTTTCCATGGTCCAGTCACAGGGTAGACAGATTAGTACATTTTACTCCTTTGTTACTATCCCACTCCTGTGTGTTACTGCCCCATAGAGTTTCCAAGGAGTGGCTGGTGGATTCGAACTGCCAACCTTCTGGCTAGCAGCTGAGCTCTTAACCACTACGCCACTAGGGCTCCCCTTTGTTACTGTATGTTTCAAATAACATTTAAAGTTTTGAAATGAGCTAATGAAACAAGATGATTACGTATAAGTTTCAGGCATGCTAGAAAAGGTGCATTTCCATAGACAGAATACAAAGACTCAACAATATTTGTTCATTAGTGTAATAAATATTTAAAAAGCTATGAGGTGGAATTTTGTCAAAAAGAACATTTTGAAACTAGCATTTCTGATAAAACAGGCTCCCAGATCATGGGCATACATAATTCGGGGGTGGTTTTGAAGTTTTGTTAGAATGGAGTTTGGTAGATAGCAGGTAGCTAAGGTTAGGGGTAACTTTAGAGTAAATATCAGCAAAACTTTGAAAAAGTTAGCTATAGTGGGGACTAAAAACAGGGTAAAATTTCTGGCCTAATGATACATATTTTCCCTTCCGATTATTCTAAAAGTACACACACACACATACACACACACACACACACACACACACACGAAGTCACTGGAGTAAAAATATCAAGATAGAAAAAAAAAGTGCTTCTGAATGTGTAGATGAATGTTGAGGAAACTTGAAGTGAGATCAATTACTATAATCATATACTTTCACATTTATTGTGTCACAGCCATATTATGAGGTATTCAGGACAGATATGATCATGCCCATATTGTAGATGAGGATCAGAGGCTAAGTAATTATTCCCAGAGTATCACAGCTAGTAATGGTTTGGTCAATATCATAACTAATGTTTTGATCCTTCTATTAAGTGCTTAGTGAAAAAACTTTGAGGTAGATTTTTAATAAAGTACTGAATAGCACTTTCAATTTCATTAATAAGGCTCTTTTCCCTTTTCTCTGCCCTTCCTTACTCAGACTTTTTCAGAGAAGTAGAAATGAAAAATTATTTTGTTAATATAAAGCCAAATACAAACCTATTGCCATAGAGTGGATTCCAGCTCATTACAACACTATAGGATAGACTAGAACTTCCCCATAGGGTTTCCAAGGAGCAGCTATGGATTTGAACTGCTGACCTTTTGATTAGCGGTTACTCTTTATTCTCATTGAGAGGAGTCATCAGTTTGAAAGGAATAGGCTAAAATTTTTGTTGGGCAATTTTTTTCCATAGAACATTTGTTGTAATTAGTACAACAAATTACTGTTGCTATGGCAATGGAATGGAACATGGAAATAGATTGCTGGATACAATTTTTTTTGTAAAGACATTTAGAATAACGGGATTCTGTTTATATTATCAAACACCTGTATAATCGAGTTATGATTCCTAGGGCTGTGGATTCCACATCACTATGAACAAAAGACATGAAGTCAATGAAATGTGTTATGTTTCAAACACATAATGTAATTCCATTTTTTAAAACTTAGCTGTCAAAACTTTAAAAGGGCAATATTCTGTGTATTGTTTTCTAAGGTAAGACCAGCTCAGGGTACACAGTCATAACAGTTACAGTTTAAATATTTTGAATTGGAGTTGCACTGTTTGTTGGTAAAAGATTAACTGTTAGGAGGAGTTCCGGCAAAATGGCGCTCTAGTCAGAAGCACCACGCCGTCCCTCCACAGCAAAGATCCGAAAAACTAAGCCAAACAGAGAATACAACAATCCTGAAACCCTAAAACATCAAATGAAG
>NW_004443969.1:11960436-11999486 GCF_000243295.1 Trichechus manatus latirostris
GGTTGAGAAGTTAGAGGGTTGACATGTTGTGGGGTTGTTAACCAATGTCATAAACAATATGTGTACTACTGTTTCATGAGAAACTATTTGTTCTGTAAGCCTTCACCTGAAGTACAATAAAAATAAATAAATTAATAAAAAACAATATTAACTGTTAGAAATGGAATTAAATTATCTATATCTAGAGATCGGAGCCCTGGTGGCACAGTGGTGAAGAGCTTGGCTGCTAACCAAAAGATCAGCAGTTCGAATCCAGCAGCCGCTCCTGGGAAACCCTATGAGGCAGTTCTGCTCTGTCTTATAGGGTCGCTATGAGTTAGAATTGACTCGATGGCAACAGATTTGGTTTTTGTGTATTTGTAGAGATCAACCAAAAAAATAGTTGCCATTGGGTTGATTCCAACTCATGGTGACCCCATGTGTGTCAGAGTAGAAGAGTGCTCCGTAGGGTTTTCAGTGGCTAATTTTGGAGATAGTTTTCACTTTTCCACCCCTTAAAATTGTTATTAACATAAATATATACCAAAGGGTTCCTGAAATAAATAACATATGAAAACCAAAAACCAAACCCATTGCCGTCAAATGGCAACTCCATGTTTTACAGAATAGAATGACATCATAGGGTTTTCTAGGCTGGAATCTTTTTTTTTTCCAAACAGGTGCCATTTATTGTATGCAAATTATTCCCCAATAAAGTTGTTTTTTTTTTTTGTAAGTGCAGGGGATGCTGAATGGTGGAAGGGTAAAAGAGGACCAGTAATAACCCAGGCGAACCCAGGCGAAAATTGTTGATTACCTAGACTGGAATGGAGGCAGGGTGGGGCTGTAATGTAAAGAGGAGGATAAGCAGGTTTTAGGTAGGGGCTTCCAACAAGTTCGTTTGGATTCAACTCCCTACTGAGAATTTGCATTTCTACCCCAAATATACTGAATTAGAATCTACATTTGTGTGTGTGTGTTTTAGGTGAAAGTTTACAGGACAAATTGGTTTCTCATTCAAAAATTTATACACAAATTGTTCTGTGACATTGGTTGCACTCTCCACAATGTTTAAACACTCTCCCACTTTCCCTTTTCACCCTGGGTTCTCTATGTCCATTCGTCCAGTTTTCCTATCCCTTCCTGCCTTCTTGCCTTTGCTTTTGGCCAGGCATTACCTATTTGGTAAGCTTGATTCAACTAAAAAGCACATTCCTCATGTGTGTTGCTGTTTGTTTTATAGGCCTGTCTAATCTTTGACTGAAAGGTGGTCTTTGGGAGTGGCTTTCGTTGTGAGTTAGCAGGATGTCCGGGGTCATTGTCTTGGGGGTTCCTCCAGTCTTCTGTCAGACCAGTAAATCTGGTCTTTTTTTTGTGAGTTTAAATTTTGTTCTATTTTTTTTCTCTGGATCTGTCCAGGATCCTCTGTTGTGATCCCTGGCAGGGTGGTTGGTAGTGGTAGCCAGGCACCATCTAGTTCTTCTGGGCTCAAGCTGGTGGTTGGCTATAATCTTAACAGAAGCAGATCACCAAACCTTTCTTCTACAGAACATATGAAAGATCACCAGGCCTTTCTTTCACAGAACATATGAAAGCCCCTGGTGATTTAGCACAGGGTTCCCATTTTTCTACCTCCTGTCTCCCTCACTCCATCATTGTTTCTCATCCCTGTTCCTATTTCCCATCTTCCCCTCTCTTTTCTCTGTTCTCTCTTTTCTGTTCACCCTACTCTCCATGATGTGTACATATGTATAATTTTTCAAAGTATTCACAAGAAAACGAGAGCACTATTTTTGTCCTGATGGAGGTAGAGTGAAAACTAAACCAATGACACAGTAGTCTGCCAGATGGCACATTTTCCAGACAGTAGCCAAATATGCAAAGAGATCCTTAGAAGCTTGAAATACATTACAGTTATCCATCTGACAAATCTAGAATGTGGGGTTAGAAATAAAAGGTAATTTTCTTTTTCATGCTCTAGCAAAATTTTAGCAAGGAAAGTAGTTTCATTATTGTTCAGGACACAGCCAACTTTGTCAGCCTGCAGATTCTGCCATGCGTTCCTGGGCTGTTCACTACTTCATAGAATAAAGTGTTTTCAGGATACCTGGTGAACATTTACATCAGCATATATACTAAGTTAGGATACAAGTGTTTATTAGACAGTTATAACTGTTCAAAACCCACTAGAGATGCATTCACTTTAGTTTAACGGTTGAACATTTCCCTGTAAATGGCTTGTTGTGAATAATGTAAATGTGCATCCTTGAGCATAAATTAAATGCATTTCCTGCTATTGTTAATGTGTTAGAAGAGTTGTACCATAAATCATTTGAACAGCATTTATAGATTACTGTACTCTATCTAGGCCAAGCGTGTAAATATCTCTGTAATTCTAAGTCAGTGATTTGCAATCTTCTAAAGAAAACCTTAGAGATTTTTCTTTTTTTTTTTTTGTCTTCTCATATGATATCAACAGATAACTAACTCAAAGAAATTTATTTTGCGTGCTTTTATAAAGCTTTAGTTTTTAACAGAAGCTAGAGGATTTAGTGTCTAACAAGAGGGCACTAACCCAAAGTATATGAAGTGACTCCCTGCACATAGATGGGCCATCACTCTTGGATCCTTTTTCCTTTCCCTACCAAACCACTCTGCCTGGAAGACTTGGGAATTCCCTCCAGCATTGAGGTCACAGAGAGTGACCCTTTTGCAGTGACTTTCTGCTACCTTTGTTGTATCTCTCTCTCTAACACACATACATACACACACGCATTCATACGCACACACATGCGTGTGCTTGTTATCAAGTAAGAAACAACCAAGCACGTTTTCTTGCTTCTGGCACCATCAGTTTCATTAGGACTCACATCAGAAACAAAATGGCAATCAGCTTTGGAAAGGATGTAGAGCACTGATTTCAGCACATCCTTGAAACCATTTTTCTGAGTAGAAGGGGATGAGTGAAAAAGAAGCCAGCATTACTCTGTGCTAGGTATTTTGCATGCATTGTCTCATTTAATACTCACAGGATAGCATGATTAGCCCCCTTAGTAAGAAAATGAAAGATACAGAAATGAAATAACTACTTAGATTCATAATACTTGAGGTTGCAGGGTCAGAATTTGAACTTGAGCCTGCTTCTATAGTCAGTATCTGTATTATTTCAGCTCCACCTAATTGTTCATAGTTAGGGCAAGCTCTTCCAATCTTCTGAAAATTAGTTACGTCCCTTTAGTAGAATGCTCTGAAATGTCACCTCCATTAACTGTGTTTATTGAGTTTCCAAATTTACTGTGGCCTGTCCCTACTTCATATTTAGCTATATATATAGTCTTCCTTCAGCTCTTTCTGGTCACTTTGAGTTTCTACTCTAAGAGAACACACCGTGCTTCTTGATGGAATACGTTTCAAATTATCCTTCAAACATATTGTTTATTTCTGAGGCCACGTCAACAGGGAGTGGAGAAGCCTTGCAATGAGGGGTTTTTGTTTGTGGCACACATCTGCACCTACATCCCCAAAGACCCTACTTCAGCAGTCATCAGCCCGTCTCAGCCTTGCTGACTCAAATTCCAGAGTCTGACTGTCATGTATTTTATGCTCCACCAATTTTCAATTTGTTTCTGGTGGCACTTGATTGAGTTGTTCCAACCTTGGGGTAACTGGTGAGGAGTTGAGATGTGATAGCTCTTTCAGATGATACTTTGCTATACTGGTGACTCTTGGCACAGTCCAGCAGGACCTCCTCCCCTCCCCTGAGTGTCCCACAATTACAGTGCTGACAATAGCACTTTGCGTCTGCAGAATGCTTTTTGTTCTTCAGAGTGCTCTCAAACTTATCTCATTGCTTTCACTCCACTGTGAATTATATATGATAAATTTATGGGTAAAGAAATTAAGTCATGGAGAAATGACTTGTACTTTTAGGAAGATCATGATTTCAACGTACAGACAGTGACTTTAGTTTTTTAAGCAAATAGATTTCTGTCAATGCCCCCTCATAATCGCAGTGTGCTAAAATAGGATCTCTAAATCTCCAACTTTCTTTGAAGTATAATTTGTTTTTTGGTGTTTTTTATTACGGTGAAAATATACATAGAAAAACATACATTGTGTCAACAATTTCTACATAAACAGTTTAGTGACTTTGATTACCTTCTTCAAGTTGTGCGACCATTCTCATTATCTTTTTCCAAATTATTCTATCACCATTAACACAAATTCATTGCCTCCTAGGCAAAAACTGCCCTTTTCCCTATCCCTCCCACCCCTAATAACCACTAATAATCTTTTGTTTCTCTGTATTTGTTTATTTCATATAAGCAAGATCATACAATATTTGTCCTTTTGCAACTGATTTATTTTGCTCAGCATACTATTTTCAAGGTTCATCCATGTTTATCCCAGCATGCACCAGGACTTCATTTCTCTTTATGGCTGAGTAGTATTCCAGGACACGGAACCAGTGATATTATTGCTCTTGTCAGATGGATCTTGACTGAAAGCAGAGAATACCAGAAAGATGTTTACCTGTGTTTTATTGACTATGCAATGGTATTCGACATGTGGACCATAACAAATTATGGATAACATTGAGAAGAACCCTAATTCCAGACTCATTAACAACCTGCGATGTGCAGATGACACAACCTTGCTTGCTGAAAGTGAAGAGGACTTGAAGCACTTACTGATGAAGATCAAAGACCAGTATGAATTATATCTCAACATAAAGAAAACAAAAATCCTCACACCTGGACCAGTAAGTAAAATCATGGTAAATGGAGAAAAGATTGAAGTTGTCAAGGATTTCCTTTTACTTGGATCCACAATCAATGCCTATGGAAGCAGCAGTCAAAAAATCAAATGATGTATTGCATTAGGCAAATCTGCTGCAAAAGACCTCTTCATAATGTTAAAAAGTAAAGATGTCACTTTGAGGACTAAGGTGCACCTGACCCAAGCCATGGTGTTTTCAGTTGCCTCATATGCATGCGAAAGCTGAACAATGAATAAGGAAGATGGAAGAAGAATTGATGCCTTTGAATTACGGTGTTGGTGAAGAATATTGAATATAGCGTGGACTGCCAGCAGAACAAACAAATCTGTCTTGGAAGAAGTACAGCCAGAATGCTCTTTAGAAGCAAGGATGGTGAAACTTTGTCTCATGGACTTTGGATATGTTATCAGGAGGGACCAGTCCCTGGAGAAGGACATCGTGCTTGGTAAAGTAGAGCGTCAGAGAAGAAGAGGAGGACTCTCAACAAGATGAATTGACACAGTGGCTACAGCAAGGGGCCAAAGCGCAACAATGATTGTGAGGATGGCGCAGGACCGGGCAGTGTTTGATTCTGTTGTACATAGGGTGGCTATGAGTTGGAACTGACTTGATGGCACCTAACAACAACAACAGTATTCCGTTGTATGTATATACCACATTTTGTTGATATATGCATGTGTTGGTGGGCATCTCATTTGTTTCCACCTTTGGGCTGTTGTGAAAAGTGCTATAATCGATATTGGTGTATAGATTTGAAGGATAGTTTTGACATCAGGAACGTCGAGATCATTGAACAGTGTACTTGGAAGATTTTAGTCACCTACATAATAAAGATTGGAGACTAAGAAGACATTCTTCATCTTTATAATACTAAAAATACTCTTCTTACTATTGAATTAATATTAGTTAAAGTTATTCATAGAGGAAGCATATAAACAGAGTACTGGGTTCATTTCCAAGAAAACAGGACCAAGAATGGAATGTCTGGATTCTGGTCTCTGTTCTGCTATCATGCTATGTTACTTTGACAGGTTACTGACACTGTTTGAAGCTCAGTTTACTGATCTATAAAAGTGAGCATAATAATTACTTCTCAGAATATCAAATGTGACTTTTCTTGGGATCACAAATGCATCAAAAATTAGTAGTATTGAAAAGAAAAAACATCAGCATCAGAACCAGAGTTCACTGATAGTATTTCTAATTGCTGAGTTTTCACTTACATAGTACATAGTTCTCTTCAAAAAAGTATGAAAAGAGTGAATATTTCAACTTTTTGAAAATAGTTAAAATATACGATTTAATTTTTTGAAATGACTCAGTTATTCTCTTTGATATATGTGAGGTCTATCTTTACTGTCAAAGATATTTCATTATTATCATGGCTATTATTAAAACTTTAGTGTGTGTGTTAACAGTATTGAACTCAGGTTTGTGATCTGTATTCCATTTTTATTGTAATTTCTATTCCATGTCAAATGTATGTTTCACGCCCAAGAAGAAAAGGCCAGGTTTTCACTTTGAATTTTAAACATGTTTTTACAGTAGGTGAAGGTTATCCTAAAAGTCCTCCTTTGCATTGTTTCAATTCCCACAGTTGGTTATACGGAAGAAGAATATGAAAATGCATTTATCACCACAGAATGCCACAGGGAAATCTCTCCATAAAATGGCATGTATGATGAGTCATAGTGGACAGAGAGATCTCTTGCTGATTTTTTTTTACACATTTCAACTTTACAAAATGTATCTGTTTCTCTTCAAGACTTAATATCCTTTTCATTTTGGTTATAATATACATGAAACAAATCAAATACATTGCTGTTGAGTGACTCCTGACTCATGGTGACCCCATGTGTTACAGAGTAGAACTGCTCCATAGGGTTTGCTTGACTATAATCTTTAGAGAAACAGATCGCCAGGCCTTTCTTCCTCAGTGCCACTGGGTGGGTTTGAATTGCCAACATTTAGGTTAATAGTTGAGTTCAAACCATTTGTGCCACCCAGGTGTGTATAATATACATATTACCTGGAAAAAATGTCTAAAAATTATTTTAAGTGAACAAAGGTTTCTTAAAGAAGGATATGATATATGTGGCTATGTTAGATCTGTCATATCCCACTAGTATCCCTTTGTTATTGTTATAGTTAGTTGCTACGAAGTTGGCTCTAACTCATGACTATCCCATGTACAACAGAATGAAATATCTAGTCCTGCACCATATTTATGATCGTTGGCATGCTTGAATACATTGTTGCGGTCACCATATATTTTGAGTCCCTTACAACCTAGGGGGCTCATCTTCCAGCATTATATTAGACAGTATTCTGTTGTGATCCATAAGGTTTTCATTGGCTGATTGTCAGAAGTAGATCCACAGAAGTTTCTTCCTAGTCAGTTTCTTCCTTAGTCTGGAAGCTCTGCTGAGACCTGTCCACCATGGGTGACCTTGCTGGTATTTGAAATACAGGTGGCATAGCTTCCAGCATCGTAGCAACACACAAGCCACCACAGTCTGACAAACTGACAAACAGGTGGTGGAATATTCTTTAGTTTTTCATATTTATCTATAGTTCTTTTAAGTTTTCGTTTACTAAATTTATTCCACTATTGTAACAGTAGAAAACAATAACAATAATATTTCTGAGATTGCAAATACAAGTCCAATAGGTGTTTTTACCTTCAAAATGGCTTGTAAGTACAAATTTTATACAAACCATCTTCTCACCTCCCATTCCAGAAGTCCCCCAGATAAAACTGACCTTCTCTATTTGGTTGTCTACCTTATTTTCCAGATGGTAGTTGCCACATCGGAAGACGAGTGTCAGGCACATTGCTGTGCTGAGAAAACAATTGTAGGAAGTTAAGTTTGAGATTTAGAAACAGCTCAGATATATTCTATCCTCTTTCCTTGCTGTCTCCCTTCTTGTGTAGTAATACTGCCTTAGCATTAGCACTTTGGGCAAGTTGTTTCACCTCAGTAAGTCAGCAAAATTGGAATAATAGTATACAACTCAGAAGTTGGTATAAGGATTAATACATGTAAACCACTTAGCACAGTACTCAGCATATGAAAACACGTTGCCGTTGAGTCGATTCCTACTCACAGCGACCCTTTAGGACAGAGTAGAACTGCCCCATTGGGTTTCCAAGGAGCATCTGGTGGATTGGAACTGCTGACCTCTTTGGGTAGCAGCCGAGCTCTTAACCCCTTCGCCACCAGGGCTCCACTCAGCATATGAGTACCCAATAAATTGTAAATATTATGTATCCAACCAATATTAACTGACTGCTATCCCTGTGTGATACAAACTGTTTGTGCTCAACAGCTAACCTGAAGGTTGGCTGTTGGAACCCACTCAGTGGCACCACGAAAGAAAGACCTGACTATCTGGTCCGTAAAGATTACAGCCGAGAAAACCCTATGGAGCAATTCTGCTCTGTAACACATGGGGTTGCCATGAGTCAGAATCGACTCCACGTCAACAGGTTTGTTTTTGTTTTGTTTTGTTTTGTTTTGTTTGGGGGGGTGGTTATGTGACAAATGCTATGTTAGACATTGGGGCTACCATGAAGAAGAATCCTTGTCCTCGAAGAACCTACAGTCGAGTGAGGAATGCAGAAAATTCCCAATCAACTTCAATGTAGAGTAGGAGGCATTAAGAAAAAAAAAGCAAAGATGTCAGGAGCGCATATATTGGCACATTGCCTAACCCCTGGAGGATCAGAGACGTTTTCCAGTGAGGAAAAATTCATGTGGAAACCTGAACGATGAATAAGGGTTAGTTGGGAAAATTGGGGTAGGGGAGTGCTGGGGAAGGAGGAAAAGAAAAGGAAGAAAGGATCCCCTGTGAGTAAGAATCTAGAACAATGGTGTGACTAGGAAGGATGAACCCAGATGCAGAGTCCAATGTGGAAGCCACTGTGTTGGTAGCCACATGTATACAACTGAATAACACGTCTCCTTTAGCAGATCAGGTGGCTTTGGCTAACCAAGGATGAGATTCTTCTAAGAGGAAAGAAGCCCCATATTCTTTGTTGGGACAGGAAAGGCAGTGGTGGGGAGTGAGATCTCAGACACATTCTAGCACAGCCTTCATCTCACATGCTTTGTTTGACCCCTTTCGTTAGTCATGGTGGGGAGTGAGAATGGCGGCCACAAGCATTAAAACAGAAAATGTCACATTTGGTCCTTTTTTATAACTCTGTCTGGTTGTATACAGGAACATGGTAGTCTTTAATGTAGGCAGAGACCAAAACTTCCATCCTGGGAATCTCATTCCAGACAGCATTCTGGGGGCCCCACAGGCGTGAGACCCCCACTGGAGTTTATTGGCTACTTTGGCTTTTGGTCCTAGATTTTTCGTTTGGTCCTAGAATGACTGGAGCTCCGAGTAAAGATAGGTAAGTAAGCATCACATGAAATTAAAAGAAAGAAAAGGGAAAGGAAGGGAGGGAGAGAAAGTAATTGAGTTTGACATTAAGAGCTTTGTGTGCCCCACATCAAATATAAAACTGCCTCCCAAGGATACTCTGGGTGGCATATAGATAATTATGCATTTATGCTTCATTTATGCTGTTCATTACTATTTCTAAATATTGGTTTGCCAAGTGGCATTTATAATTCTCCCTTATTTTTTACGTCTTGTTTTGAAAAACTTACAAAGTCACAGAAAATTTGCAACCCAACTTTATAACAGTTTGTCATATATGTTTTTTATCATTCTGTCTCTCTCTCTCCATGCACACATACACACACACACACACACACACACACACACACATATTTGTTGTTCTTGTGTGCCATTAAGTTGCTTATGACTCATAGTGACCGTATAGGACAGAGTAGAACTGCCCCATAGGGTTTGTAAGGCTATAGCCTTTACAGAAGCAGACTGCTACATCTTTCTCCCATGGAACAGCTGATTGGTTTGAACCGCCCACCGTATGGTTAGCAGCTGAGCGCATAACCTCAGCGCCACCAGCACTCCTCAAAACTCCTTAGTGTCATAAAATATCAACCAGAAAGTCTACGTGAGAATGTCCCTGGCCATTATAAAATCTTTACACAAAAATCTTAGCTAAGCAAACATCTACTGACGTTTATACATCATCCTAGCTTCCCCTTAGCAATAGGCTAGCAATGCCTTACCAGGAACATTATATCACTTTGATAATATCATAGCTTCTGCCCCTGCTCTTGTCAGTCCCATTGTACTGAGACATGTTTCTGCCACTCTTTCTTCCAATTAGCTCCCTAAATCTGGTAGACAGGCCCATAGAGTGTAAGCATCTTTTATGAACAGTGGATCCTCAATAGCAGGTGACAAACCTTATTCATTCTCTACCCCTAGCCTGACCCCTCTGTCCTTTAATTTGTTTCTGATTCAGCTTGCCGTTTGATTAGATTTTAAACTGTAGTGCTTTATGTCTATTTCTTTTCTCCTTTTCCATCTGTTGTTACTACTGCCCATACTAAATGCTCTCCAGGTCAAAATAAACAGCAATTGTAATAGCCACAATCACAGTGAGGCTCTGTGATACATTGTTCTACCCACTGTTCCATCTGAACATGTTCCCCTTCTTTAGAAGTAGAAGATACTGGGGAGCGAATTAGCCCTCTCAGAGCGCAGGGAGGTTAAATGATAAATATTCTTTCCATTTAAGCCAATGCAAAGACCAGGGTGCCCTTGAAGAGCTCAGATTGACTCTCGCTAACACACTCTCTGTTCAGTTCTTTTTATTCACTGACTCTATGGGCACAGGTCTGTTCCAGGTGCTGGGAATACAGCAGTCAACAAGACCAAGTCCCTGCTCTCATGGACTTTACATTCTTGGGGTGAGGGGTTGGTAATGAGGTCCTACTATAGGCTACAATGTGGGTGAACCTTGAAAACATTATACTGAGTTAAGTCAATCACAAAAGGACAAATATTTTATGATTTCACTTATGTGAAATACCTAGAATAGGCAAATGTATAGAGATCAAAGTTTAATAGTGATTAGCAGGGGCAAGAGGCAGGGGGAAGAGGGAATCACTGTGTAGGAAACATTGAGTGTCTGTTTATGGTGATGGAAAATTTGGCAACAGATACTGGTAATGGTTGCATAACATGACTGATGTAATTGGTGTCATTGAATTGTACACATGAAAAGTATTGGATTGGCAAATGTTGTGTTATCTATATTTTTACAATAATAAAAAAACACCAAAATATATGGCATATCAGGTAGTAAAAATTGATGTGGTAAAGAAAAAAAAGAAAAGAGACAAGGAGTGATATGGAGAGGTAGTTTAATACAGCAGTCAACAAGACCAAGTCTCTGCTTTCATGGAGTTTACATTTTTAGATCATAGAAGGCTTCTCTGGTAGGAGACCACTTGAGCAGTGACCTGAAGGAAATAAGGGAGCAAGTCATACAGGTACTGGAGGAAGAGCATCACAGGCAGATGGAACGGCAAGGGCAAAATCCTGGAGACCAAAGGAAAAAAGCCCTAAAGCAGGAGCGTGCGTGATGTTCTCCAGAACATCAAGGAAGCCACAGTGGTCACTAAAGCAGAGTGTGCAATGGGAGACTAGCAGGCCAGGAGCTGTGGGAGTGGGGAGGTGGGTGTTGGATCAGATTGTGTATGATTTTGTATGCCTTAGAAAAGGACTTGGTTTTCATTCTGAGTAAGTTGGAGAACCGTTGAAGGGTATGAGAGACAGTAGGAAAATAATCTGGCTTGCATTTTAATGCAGTGGTTCTGGCTCTTACATTCAATATAATCTGTAGAACAGAAAGGGCAGAATCATTTATGAGCTATTATAATAATTTATGTGAAAGGTGATAGTGACTTTGACCAGGGTCCGGTCAATGCAAGTGGTCAGAAGTTTATGGATTATAGATTTTATTTTGAAGATAGAGCTGAGAAGATTTGGGTGTAAGTTGTGAGAAAAATAAAGGAGTCAGAAATTATTCAGAAGGTTTTGACCTGAGCATCTGGAGAATGCAGGTGCCATGAACAGAGATGGGGAAGACTAGAGGAGGATGCGAGGGGCATGGGGAAATGAAGAGGTTGTTACTGAATGTATGAAGTTCAGTTAACAGTGACTTGAGGGCAGTGGTTCCCAAACTAGAGTGTGCATCAGTATCACCTGGTGGGCTTGTTAACGCAGAGATTACTGCTTCCCATTCCCAGAGTATTTGATTCATAGATGTGAGATATGGTCCAATAATGGACATTTTTAACAAGTTTCTAGGTGATGTGGAGGCTGCTGGTCCAGAGACCACACTTTGAAAACAACCACTGTTCTAGGAGGATAAAGTGTGTCCACGGGAGAGGTTGGCTAAGGTAAAGTGGGGCCCGTGATCATTAGAGGATAGGAGGTAAAACACAAATGCTATAGTGATTTCTCTGCCTTGACTGCTAGAGAAGCTTCTCCAGTTCTACCCTTTCAAATACATGGCCAATATTGATGTGTATTAACCCATGCCTAAATGGTGGACAAGTTTTTGCATTTTGACTCCATTTCATATTCTGTCACAAAGAAGACCTGTGAAAGGAATATTCTCAATGTAACTGTGCTTTCAATATGTAAAGTGTCGGCTTGGGTGCCCTCTTTAACTCTTGTCTCTGGTTAGGTCCAATTTATTTGCCTAAGGTGCCGACACCAACTTACACCCACCCCACTCCCTATGAGAAGGAATATACTTAAGAAATTAAATTTTCTTACACATTTACATTTAAGAATCATATTTTTGCTTTTGATCCAATATAATTTAAAATAAATGTGAATTTTCTAGGTACAAATTTAATTTAATAATTGTTTCATCCTGAAAGTAATCCTGTTACTTAAAGAATAAAATAGTAGTTTCTACCCTGGAGAGAAATACTCTAGAGAGAAAAACAGAGTGAACACATTTAAAAAACTATAGCTTATACTTGCAAAATTAAATATATATGTATATATATATGAATATGTATATAGAAAACAACAACAAAAAGAAACCAAACTCATTGCCTTTGAGTCAATTTTGACTCATAGTGACCCTACAGGACAGAGTAGAACTGCCCCATAGTGTTTCCAAGGAGAAGCTGGTGGATTCGAACTGCAGACCTTTTGGTTAGCAGTCTGAGCTCTTAACCACTGCACCACCAGGGCTATGCATGTATATGTAATTAGTCACAGTTTTTGAAAATGACCTAGACAGTCTATTTAATGTAAGAGTTCCTTTGATGGGCATTTTTTGCTAGACTGACAGCTTTTAAACTTTTTTAAACAAGACCCATTGTAGGAATTACATTTTACATTACAACAGAGCCCGCAAACATTATTTTATTTATGGATATTTTATATGTGAACCAGAAATCAAAGTTTCATCAAGTAATTCTCACCCCAAGTATGTGACAGATGTCTTCTATGCCATTCTATATAGCAGTTTTTAAAGTGCTGATTTTGATCCACTAAGGTGAGAGCCAGCCTGGCATAGTTGTTAAGAGCATGGACTCTAATGCAAGATTGATTGGGTTATAATCTTGGCTCTGCCCCTTTCTAGCTGTGTGATTTTGATGAAGTTGCTTAACCTCTCTGTGCCATCAGTAAAATGGGGATTATAATATATCTACTTCATAAGGCCATTATGAAGATGAAATGAGTTGATTTAAAGGACTTAGAATAGTAACCAGCATATATTGTTTTGTTTTCACAACCCACTAATACGTAATGGCTTGAAGTTTGAAAAAACACTTCTTTAGACAATGAAGTCTGACCTCAGTCATCTGACACCCTACCTTCCAACACACATTAGTAAATTAAACATAGCTTCCTAAGAGGCAAATTCAATAAGTGCTTTTGCTTTTGTGTTAAAGGTAACATAACTATATTTCCTTTTTAAACCCATGATGTGTTCTTTTAAAATGTAATTGTAAGTCCTTTGGGGAGACAGGGTATGATCTCCTGAAAAGCCAAGATATAAAAGGAAAATCCTTCCTGAGATGATGCTGTATTCATAGATATGGTGTCTTGAATTTAGGTATATTCTCCAAACTATTTAAAGTCAATGGAAACCTTATTAGAGGGGTTTTCAAAGAGAACAAGTGATTCATATAGACAACAAATTTATAACCTTATAATTTACAAGAAAATTCATAATCATTTATGTCTTTTACACCTGTTAGTCCATGTTCTCCAAAATGTGTCCTGTGGAATGCTAAATTGATAAATATAAATGTTTGTGACTCTTGGAGAGTTACAATGCACAATTGTACATAATTTGCAAAAACAAATAAACCCAAATTGTAATGGTTTAAATGTAACGTAATTTTGTTTATCCCCCACAAAACAATTCTAAGTGAGTTTTTCAGGTGAGGAAAGGACTCTGTCTGCTCCACGCAGTCATCCTGGGAGCCAGGATAATGGTGGGTCTGCTATTCTCAGTGCTTGGCTTCCAAAGTCACAAATTTCCAGCTGACTGGGAAGGGTGTAGTGGTTAAGTGCTACAGCTGCTAACCAAAAGGTTGACAGTTCAAATCCACCAGCTGCTCCTTGGAAACCCTATGGGACAGTTCTGCTGTGTCCTGTAGGGTCACTAGGAGTAGGAATCGACTCGACGGCAGCAGGTTTGGTTTGGTTGTTTTGGAAAGGGCAAAGAGCATTGAGGAGTGTATGTGGGAGGTTTTAGGAACAGAAATTAATGTAGCACGCATGGTCTCCTCCCATTTTACCTTTATTTGTCAAAACTCAGTTACATGGTCACATCTAACTACAAGGGAGACTGGAATATGTGGTCCAGTCCTGTGCCCAGGCAAAAAAGGGAAAATAAATTTTGATGACTGTCTTAGTCATCTAGTGCCACTGGAGCAGAAATACTACAAGTGGATGGCTTTAACAAACAGAAGTTTATTCTTTCACAGTCTAGTAGGCTAGAAGTCCAAATTCAGGGAGTCAGCTCCAGGGGAAGGCTTTCTCTGTCGGCTCTGGAGGAAGGTCCTTGTCATCAATCTTCCCCTGGACTAGGAGCTTCTCTGCACAGGAACCCTGGGTCCAAAGGATGTGCTTTACTCCTGGCACTGCTTTCTTAGTGGTATGAGGTCCCCCTGTCTCTCTACTCCCTTCTGTCTTTTATATCTCAAAAGAGATTGGCTCAAGACACAATCCAATCTTGTAGATTGAGTCCCGCCTCATTAACATAACTGCCGCCTATCCCACCTCATTAACATCATAGAGATAGAATTTACAACACTTAGGAAAATCACATCAGATGTCAAAACGGTGGACAATCCCACAATATTGGGAATCATGGCCTAGCCAAATTAATAAATATATTTTTGGGGGACACAATTCAATCCATGACATTCCATCCTTTGGCCCCCCAAAATTCACATCCTTGCCACATGTAAAACATATTCACCCCATCATATCATAGCAGAAGTCTTAAATCAACTCCAGGTCCAAAATCCAAAAATTCCTCTTCATCTGTAAAATCTAGAATACAAGTTATCTGCTTCCAAAGTACAATGGTAGAACAGGCACAAGCTAGACATTTCCATTACAAATGGGATAAATTGTAAGGAAAGAAGGGATAACAGGCACCAAGCAAGTCAGTAGATCATATTACATTAGCCCTCAAGGCTTGAAAATAATCCTCTGTTCTCTGAGACCATTTACACAATGGCCTTGCCCTCCAGACTCTAGGGATTGGCCACAGTCTCCAGATTCTGAGTGGAGGCCCCTCAGCTCTGGGCTTCAGCTCCACCTTCCAGGCCCACTGGAGCAGCACCTCTGTTCCCTAGGCTTTAGGCGTGCCATTCTACTAGTCCATCTGAGTAGCAACTCCACCCTTAGAAACACTAGAGGCCATGGCTCTACCCTTTGAAACCCGAGAGGTCATGGCCATACCCTCTGAGGCTGAGGCAGCTCGGCTTCCTGGTGTTCCTTGTCTCTTTAGCCTCTGCTTCCTGGTACCTTGACCTCTTGGCCCCTTGGGCCTCTCCACCCATGTCTGCCCTGCTGGGGCAAATATTCCAAAGCTCTGGAGCTCCACCAGTAAGAGCCTGGAGACACCCCACTCCATCAGTAAATTTGGCTGAAGGCACTCAGCTCTCTTGCTCTGTGGGTCAACTCCAGTGCTGTGTCACACTGGTCTCCTGGTTCTGCTGCTGCCAGTTCTCTGCTGCTGCCTCTCGCCATCTGTGCCATCACTAGTGTAACAACTCTTCTAATTTCCTTCTGAGTCCTCTGTCCATTCACAGTTTCAAAACCGCTTCTACGTTTTAGGTATCCATTAGAGGAGCACCCCACTCTCAGTACCAAATTCTGTCTTAGTTATCTAGTGCTGCTGTAACAGAAATACCACAAGTGGATGGCTTTAACAAACGGAAGTTTATTCTCTTACAGTCTAATAGGCTAAAAGTCCAAATTCAGGGCATCATCTCCAGGGGAAGTCTTTCTCTGTCGGCTCTGGAGGAAGGTCCTTGTCAACGACTAATAACAGACTGCCAAAAATATTGAAGTTCTGTTGTAAAAATCCTTGTTTATTACTGTTTAGCTCAATCTTTTCTAAATACTTTGGACTACAAAACCCTTGTTTTTCCTCTCTTGGTACCTATTAACACTTAAAAAAAAATGCTCTTTGGAAAAGACTGCTGTCATGAGACCACAAAATCCCATGATGAAACAAACCTAAATTTTCCAAGGATGATAAGAGAGAAGTTTTTTAAACTTTAAAAAAAAAAAAAAAAAAACTGTTGAGATGCAGAAAATCACATAAAACAAATGTACAGTTTAATCATTATCAGACAAACACTCTTGTAACAGCCACCAAGTCAGGATGTAGAACCTTGACAGCTACCCTCTAAGTACATCACAGGTTCCTCCTAATTATAACCTCATTTCCCGTAAAAGCAACCTCTATACTGACTTCTATGATAACCTTTTCCTTACTTTTCTTTATAGATCTATCACCCAAGTGTCCAAACATTATAGCTCAGTTCTGCCTGTTTTCCTGTATGCCTTTAAGTCTCTTTTGGAGTCACTGGGTGGTACAAATGGTAAATATATTCAGTTGCTAACAAAAAGGTTGGAAGTTTGAGTCCACCCGGGAGTGCCTCAGAAGAAAGGCCTAGCAATCTACTTCTGAAAAACCAGCTATTGAAAACGCTATGGAGCACAGTTCCACTCTGACACTCATGGAGTCACCATGAGTCACAGCTGACTGAACAATTAATGGTGGTAGTGGTGGTAGTGGTGATGGTGAAGTCTCTTTTAATCTGGCTTCTCCTCCTATCCTCTTTTTTTTCTTCCTAGCAATTTATTGGTGAAGAAAGCAGACCATCTGTCCTATAGAATTTTCCAGTCTATCTTTTGTGAATTGCATCCCCATTGTGGGGTTTAACATGTTCTCCTGTCCTGTGTTTTTCCTGTAAATTTGGAGTCGGATAGAGAGCTTTAATCAGATTTAGGTTCGATTACATTGGCAAGGCTCCTTCATAAAAGACGTGTTCCTCATTAGAAGGCACATGTCAGGTTGTCTCTTTTTGGGAGTTGACTGATATTGATAACCAATTCCTAAGCCCTTTATCCTTGAGGAAACACAAAATGACAACATTTCAATTATATCATTCGTTCCTCATTTATTTGTGGGACTACATCTATAAAGAAACACTTTGTCTCAAGAGGGGCTCTGGGTGACTGTCCACTCTGGTATCTGGCAGGTGGCATTGGGTCCCCCATTCCTGAAACAGGAGTCCCTGGGTGGAGGAAATGGTTAAGCATTTGACTACTAGCCGAAAGTTGGTGGTTTGAACCCACCCAAAGGTGCCTAGAAAGACAAGTCTAGAGATATGCTTCTAAAAGGTTACAGCCTTGAAAACCCTGTGGAGCAGTTCTACTCTGCACAGATGGGGTCACCATGAGCTGGAATTGGTTTGATGGCAACTAACAACAACAACATTCCTGAATCACATCCCACACTCATTTTCCAAGACTCTGAACTCTGCACTTTCCTCCTATCACTGGCCACTCCTGCTCAACTCCTCCCGTTCTCCTGACCTCTCAACATGGGAGTGTCCAGGACCCTCTGCCCTTCTCCTCCTCTCTACACCTACTCCCTGGGTGAGCCTATGGCTTTAACTCAACCTCTCTGCCTGTACCTCACATGTTCCTGCCCCCAGACCCGACCTCTTGCTCAAAGTCATATGTGCACTTGCATGCACAACACTTCTACCTGGTGTCTATACATGCCTCCAGACCCAATGTCCAAACCTGATCACTGATCCGCTCCCAACCCACTCTCCCCTGCGTTGTCTCAGTCAATGGCATCACCCTTCCCCAGGGCTTCAGCCTAAACCTGAGTCATCCTCATGCCTCTCCTTGAGCACCCACAGCCCATCTGCAGGGAAACCCTGTCCATTCTCTTTTCTGAATAAATCCAGAATCCAACCCTTTTTCACCACCTCCACTGTACCACCCTGGGCTCAGCCAGCATCATCTCCCTCCTGGATTACTAGGATAGTCTCCTCTTGGTCCTCCTTGCCTTCTCTCCTCAGCCCCTTCAGCGTCCACGCAGCAGCCAGGGCAAGCCTGTGAAAATGTGCATCAGATGATATTGTTGCACGAGTCTCCACCCCCCATGGCTTTTCATGATAGTTGAATCTAACGTTCTTAAGAAAAAAAAAAGAAAGAAACACTTTGCTTCAACTACTGTTTAATTATCCAGTGATCCATTTTGTATACAAAAGGCAGGAAAAATGCTTTACTTTACTTTCCACTTTTCAAAATAAGGTGTTGTTTTCCTAGCATCTATCACCACATGTGACTATTTTATGTGTGTTATGCACTCATACTCATAGATTTGAACAAATTTGATGTGTTTGGATCCTTGTCATTTGTCATCTGTAGTGATGCTCAGATTGTCCTAGTGGTAACCATTTCAAATTTGCTCTCCAAACATTGTAATAGAGACCCTGGTGATCTAAGCAAATAATTTCCTTTATAAGGATCAGCACAAAGCTGCTTCCTATGAGGTGGAGGTTAAAGATGTCCCAGATGTATAACTTTTCCAAGCCACTGTACCACTCCATCATCTCTAATATCAACTACTCCCTCTTGCCTTGGTACTCTCTCTCCTGTCTTTGGGTTCCCTAATTCACTGCAATATCTCACAGAACTCATGGACCATATAAAGGAAATGGCTCATGAGGTTTTGGAGGCTGGCAAGTCCCAAATTCGTGGGTCAGGCATAGACTTCTCCCTGGCCCTCAGTCTCCACCCAAGGGCACTCACCTTTCTTTCTCCATGGTCCAGGAAGCCCACCATGCTGTCTCCTGCTGACGGGTCTCTGCTGCGGGTCTCTCCTTCTTTGGTGGTGGTGAGCTCTCCTCTTTGCTCTGGAATTGGTTCTCTTTTAAGGCAAAACTGACCAATCCCCTTGGTAGGCCACAGTTACCCTATCACACGATCACCTGGGTGGGAGTTACAGGACCATGGCTATAAAGGCCACACTCAAAAGTAAGTAATCTACCACATGGTCTTTGTTAGCTTCCTTGCTATCTGATATGACAAGATGTCTCAGGCTCGATATATATTTCCGTTGCCAGACTTGGAATCAGCTATTGCTCTAAAAGCCCTGGCTTCTTTAGTGGAAAATGCTCTTCAATGCCACAGTAAGAACTGTAGTGGTGCTCACTGTTGCTGGGTTCCATTGTTTCTAGACCACTTTAGTAGTAGGCAGAGCTCTGAAGTATTTATTATGATTCCTTTATTTTGAAGATCAAATACCTCATGAGTTCATCCTGATGTTTTCAGTTCAAATTCAGAACTATAGAAATTCACTTAGGTTCTATCTTGCGTCTGTATTTCCTTTTTTTTTCCATACTAAGAATCCTATTTATCAAAGACACTGGAGATAATAGTAATAGAATATATCACAATTATACATTTACTGTATGCCACATAACACATAAGATGTTCTCAATACCAACACTACCACCAACATGGGTACTGAACAAAGTTAGTATTTTTACATAACCTCTACTTATTCTTTACGTTTGTGTTTTTAGTTTTTCAGAACTTATAGCCTTTACATGAATTCCACACATAAAGACAGCTCACCACACAGGTGTCATTTTGGATGTCTAAACCTCATTCTCCAGTAAATTCCTAAGGAAGGGCTCATGGAAGCAATATTCCTTGAGTTCTTACATGCAGTTAACAGTTTATTCATGGTCTTTATATTTAAAAGAAATCAGCTTGTCTGGATTTAAAATCCTTGGATTTTTTTTTTCTTTTGTCTATCTTAATTATATATTTTTTTCTGGCAGAAAGTTTTCCTGTCAAAAAGTCTAATGACTTTGTTGTGTGATTATCTTTCCTTGATAAACCATTTAGTATTTTTGCCTAGATTTTCCTTTATATACCATTTAGTATTTTTGCCTACTATTCCAAAATCATGGAAACTCCTCCAAGTTTCAGCTTTAATTCTCCATTTTGGTGGTCTGAGATCTGTCAGATATCTCATTTTCACCCTCTGCTTCCTCCTGTCAGATACTGATACCACACAGGTCATATAGCTTCAGTTGGCAGTACCCACCTGCTCATGCTTTAGTGTTTTGGAGGATAACTTGTCACTGAATTTTACTGAGAATATTGTCTATGTGTTTTTGATTTTGCTCTCCTTGTTGCACTATGATGTGCAGAGATTAAAACCTTTTTTTGACTTCTGACAACTTCTCCCCAGAATCCCTGAGAATTTTTTGTTTAAACATGCAAGGCATGAGTAACAATTCTGCAGACCCAGATTTTTCTCCCCTAAAGGTTTTCTCATGTCTGTCAAACTTTGAGAATCAAAGTTTAATTTTATTAAAAATAGCCTTACACATCATTGCAATGGCTTTTTGTGAAATTGTTTTACCTAATTTTTCCAAATAAGAAAACTAAACTTCAGAGAATATATATCTTTTTTTCCTCATGAAAGACAGAGAAAAGCAGAACTACTGACAGTTTGGCTAATCGGCTAAATGAGGGAGAGCCCATCTCAGCATTATCAGATAAATCCTGTAACAAAATCAAGCATTGGGTTTTCATATCTGATGGGAGCTGACAAGGCCAGGCCTCGAAGTCATGCTCTTCTCAAAACAAGAAATTTTGCAGAGTGACTTAAATTCACAAGAACCTGAAAGAATGCCAGCAAAGTAGGTTCAAACTTGAAACTTCATATTTAAATTATCTGTTATCTTTTACATAGGTAAATTAAAGCTCATTTGTTGATTTGTTTTATTAATGTAATGATGGATTCTGTTATTCTAGGAAATGCTATCTACATTTTATAGGAAAAGTATGAAAATAAGGAAAAAGATTAAATTCTCTTTTTATCAGCTATACAGACCTGTAGGAAACCCTTACACTCAGGCCAGAAGACCATCATCCAGGATTGACCATGTGTCTGCTAATGGAAGCTTACCAAAATCCAGTCTTACAGCCCAAGAAGAATCCAGTTATTCTACACACAAACATTTGTTGTTTACATACTACGTGCCAGAAACAGTATAAGGCTCTGAATGCCTAAGAAAATTAAGACATGTATTCTCACTTCAGATAGCCCACGGGAAGGAATGCACACACATTAATATATGTGCAAGTGTAATGGAATTATTTACTAGATGAGGGAGACTCCATTTATTACAGGTCGTAGAAAGCCAGGGGAAGCTCAGTAAAGGGGCATGTCATTTCATTTTGAGGGATGAATACAAATTTTCAGATCAGGCAAAAGGATTAAGGCCTTGCTTATAGAAAGAATAAAAGGTGTGAAGGCACAAGGTCGAGAGGAAGGATTGAGCCTAAAGGTAAATGCTAGTTTTCGAAGGTAGCAAGTTAGAAAACCTTGTCACATAAAGGGGTTTATGTACCAAAGACTAACTGGTTCTTATTGGACATTTCCTTCCCTAGCAAATAAACTTTAGCTATATAACCTTGATCTTTATAATGAAACTGGTCCACAATAGACTGTGGTTTAGTTGTCCATACATCACTTTCTCAACTTCTTTATTTAGGAAATTGACAGTATGTCTTGGTATAAACACCCTAGGGAAGAGGAGACCCACGTTGTATTGGAGGGGTCTTGATCCAATAAAGAAATTATCCACATAAAAGCCTCCTTTGCCTTCTCTCTTTTCTTAGCCCAACTCCCATCATCCCCCTTGTGGTTAATTCATCATTTCCTGGACTCTCTTTAAATAGCTGATAGAAAGAAAGAAATAAGAAGAAATTCTAACCCATTTCTCACTTGTTAGAAGTACTAGGACAGTTTTTATAAGTTGGAGCATGAAAATATTGCCTAAGATTAGTTTGGCTACTATTGATGGATTTCAGTCACCTATGCTACTATCTTTTCCTATTTCTATGGATAAAAAGTTAAAAGAGTTAGTTGCAGTCAGTACTGGTTTTCAATATATTAATTTCAGTGATTATCAAAGTCATCATAGTATGAGCAATGGGTTAGGCTCAAGAGACTATTTTAAAACCGTTTCCGGCAGATTTAGAGACAAATAACAACAACCAGTTGCCCTCAAGTTGATTCTGACTCATGGAGACCCATGTGTGTCAGAGTAGAACTCTGCTCCACAGGGTTTTCCATGGCTGATTTTTCAGAAGTAGATAGTCAGGACTTTCTTCTGACGTTCTTCTGGGTGGGCTGGAATCTCCAACCTTTCCATTTGCAGTCAATGTGTTAATCATTTGCACTGCACGGGGACTCCTAGAGACAAACAGACTGTGATACCTGCTGGAGGAAAATCTTAAATCTCATCAAATTCACCACCCAAGTTTAGATGAGGAACTAAGGTACAGAGTAAATAAGTGAATCTTTCAAGATTACATAGTAATTATTTCACCTGTTTGTGTGTGGGGTGGGGGTGGGGCAGTTCTCACTTACTTTATTTGATGGCCTAGACTAAGCAGCTACATAAGTTCTTACACGTATCCATTTGGTTCCGACATTAATTGATTTTTTTAGAAGGTAGAAATGAAGTAGAGCCCTAATCAGGAGTATCTACCAAGATACCGTCATTTTCTTTTATTGAAAAATCATTTAAGTCCTTATTCCTCCTGTGAAAATAAATAATCAGATTAATTGGTGGAATTATAATAAATTATTTGTAAACATTTAGCATGGGATTAAATTGCAGATAATTAAGAATAATTGCCTGATTTCAGTAGCCCTTCTTGATCATCTGGAGACAATTTGATACAATTAAAACGTAAAATTACATTACAAGTATTGACAGATTATCCAAGTATAAAGTCACATGGATAGTAAATGTATGTCAGCTGCCTCCAAACTTTTCAAATTAGGGGGGGGAAAAAGTGGCAATTTTGTCCGCATATCTCAGTGCAATCTCACAGTATCCTTTTGATCATCAACAGCCAAGATTCAGTGTACAGGTTGTGCCTCGCTGCAATTTCTGAGAAAGAAAAAGGAATTTAAAAAGGAATAAAACATATGAAACATGGAAGTGGTAATTTGGACATCTCTTAATTCATAGCCTTCCATTCCCCCCTATGAATGAAGCACCGTTGTGCCTCTAGGTTTTTGGGTCTGGAATTGTGTTGTGACTATAGTCAGTGGTATTTATTGAACAACTTCTGGGTATACCGAGATTTTCAGGGAGTGACATGGGTAGTAGAAGCCGTGGTCCATCATTCCCTCCAAGAGTTTATAAAGAAAGGAAGGTAGAGAATAAAAAAGAAACACAGGATGACAACCTAAGGACAGACGTGACATATACATGTATTTACATATGTCTGGAAGCACATGCCTTGAGAGAAGTTCCTGAGCATGAGAGGGAGGTTGACCAAAAAGGAAGAGAGAAATTTGGTATTATTCAGGTGAGGGCTGTGGAAGAAGTAAGCCTCCATTAGCACTCGGAAGCAGAGGAAAGGCAGAGTTTAGAGGACAGTTATAAGGAGATTGTTCCAGAAGGAGGGAGATGATGGTCCACTGGGGCTGGGGCTGTTGGAAGAGATATTACTGACAGGTTTACTTGGCTCCGAGCATTAAAGGAGCTGAGGCTATATGAGGACATGTAGACCCATGGGTAAAGTGATATTTGGAGATCTCTGGTGTTCAGAGTAATACAGTTATTTTGTGAAAAGGACAGCATATGGAGTGGCTCACGCCTTGCAGAGGGCCTCCCAGTAAGAAGAAAGTTCTGCTATATTGACAATCTTGGTTTTATAATTCCTTCTCTATACTTGTCTGTTTTGGGATTTTTAAAAATAATTTTCTCATTACAGTGTTCTGTGTGGTTATTTCTATTGAGCCTTCCTTTTTTTTTTTTTTTTAATTCATGTAAACATTCAAAATAGCTTGACCTATTACTATGGGGAAGACTGGTTGAGATTACAGAGTGAGTTTTAATTGATGAAAATGGTGTTCATGTGCCTAACTATACACAGGACACAGAAATGTAGGCTTCACCATAGCACAGCACAAGAACACATTGTCAGGTGGGAAAAAAAAAGTATGTATGTATCGGGTTTCACAATGATTCACAGAACAGTTTTATTTTCCAATATTGTGTTGAACACTGTCAATAGTCTCTTACCTGTAGTTATTATACATGTGCCTGCAGGTATACAGAAAATCGTATGTAGTTTATCAGTTAACCACGCGTCTATACTAACTCTGCCTGTTCTTTGATGTTCATAGTCATGCGACCCCCACACAATGCAGAGAAGAATCCGCCATCTGCTGAGACCCCCACTGAGCTCCAGGACCTGTCCTGAAGACTCACAAGTGCGGCCCTGCCTGCTTAATGAAAACTGCTTCCAGTTCCAGTACAATCTAACAGGTACAGTGGATCTCCGTGACTGTGTCTTCTTCCTTAACATCTACTAATGGGAGTGTGTGTGTGTATGTGGGTGTGTGGGTGTTCTCAATCTCCGAATCAGGAAACAAAGGTAGAATGTGTACATGTGTTTCATGAAAGGCCCGGGACTTGACATTGCCTGGGTCCCTTTATAGATGGACACGCTCCCTCTTGACATGCCACGTTTGGCAAGGCAGCACGGGCTGTCTGAAGTAAAACAAGCTTGGAAAGATGTGGCAAAGTTTCAGAATAATGTTGAATTAAACTATGATAAACTGAAACAACAGAATTAAGTAGCAGAGAATAATTTACCATTTAGGAAGTATGTATGTGGTAATAATGTCATACCGTTTAGCTCTTTCAAGGCCTTTTTTACTTTAAGAAAGGCTGAACGCTGAGCCTGACTGAACAGGAACATTTTCTAGATGGTGGAGATCACACCATCCTAGTTAGTCGATGGTCAGATGTTTTTGGGCACCATAGTGTTCAGTGTCTAATACAAAAAGACTTCAGTTACATTGACTTGCTGCCTGTCAATCCCTACAGCAGCAGGTATGCACAAATGACACAAAACATGGTACCATGTTAAGTCACAGCATTGACTTCAAAATTGATGACCAAACCTCCACTCTCCTGCAGAGACAAAGCAATAGTCTTTGCTGAAAAAAGAAAAAGTGCCCCTACAGCCACGAAGGCACTGCCAAGATTTCTCATATAGAATATGTGATAGTGAATTCTGTGGGGCTGTTTGATGACCAGGTCTATTTGTCCTTTTTCTTTAGATAAAGGGGTTTCAGATCCTTGGTTTTAATAGTAATTTTCCAGAAATAGTTTGAAATTTGCTTTACTGAAAGAGTATATCATTGAATGACTGATCTTATTAAATATGGGTTTACTATTCCTATTAATCCCTTAGGTCACCTACCAAGTATGGGTGACAACCTTGAAGATGTTTTTATTCTGTGTGATCAAGGACCTTCCTTTCTACCTACAGCAACAATAAGAGTTATGGTTTTTTTTTAAGAATCAAATTGAATTATAGTATAATTTATTCTAACCATCAGTTATTTGTCTAGTCTCTTATGCGACTATGTCTTTTATGATAGACTTAGTTGGAAAAAAGAGAGTTTCTATAACAGTTTATATAGTTCTATATGTCTTGCCCTCTTTCCTTTCTAGGGTATTTTTCTGGGCTTCGCTGTACCAAATATACTAAATGACTTAGATAATTGGATTTGTTCTTGGAAAATGTTTTCAAGTTTACATCAAAGACTGTCATTTCTGGATTGTTCTCTCTCTCAATTATTCTCCAAGAAAACAGTTGATTCCAAGCTAGTTTTTCTTTGCCATCCTGTTTAGTATCTTTCTTTTCCTCCCCTAGCTAATTCTGAGATGGCTTCTACCAAGATATTTGTTTTTTTTGTTTGTTTTTTTACTTCAGTAACTCACTTTTACTTCTTTATTTTTATTATGATTATCATTATTATTTTTGCAACAAAACAATTGCAGGATGCTTTTTCAGACCCACCTGAAAGCAGTTTTAGGATTATGTACACACCGTCCTTCTCCCCCAATACAGATAATCAAGGATTTGTTGTATTTTGCTCACATGGCCATGATTTTGAAACTCAGTGTGGGTGCTCATATGCTTGTAGAGTGGAGCACATGCCAGCTGAATGAAAATGCCACCTGTGGGCAAGGCGTCAGGACCCGCCTTCTGAGCTGTGTGCGCAGTGACGGCAAACCAGCCAGTATGGACCAGTGCGAGCAGGTAACTTGTTCATATTTGTATCTAACACCCAATGCTTTATTTCTCTTAATATTATTCTTCCACCTGTATGATGTTTGAGACAGATGACAAAGACTGTGATTTCTTCTTGTTTCAGCTTAGGGTCAATTAAAGTAAGAGGTACTACTATAGTACATTAAGTTTGAACTTAGTGGAATACAGGCCATTTTGCACCAGGGAAAAAGAGTTCATTAAAAATATATATATTTTTGTTACTTTTAAGAACTTATCTAACTGTAACTGCCTGTAACAAACTGTTAAGAATGGGCAACTTTAGTGTTTAGATATGAGTGTTGGTATTGGACAAGTGATTCATTTGCATATATGATGAATACTGCCACTTGCTATTAGAATGCTCTGCTAATTTTCTCAGCAAATGATGGTTAGATAACTAGCACAGTTGTATTTTTCTTCTCAATCTAAGTTAAAGGCATGCTCATCCAGTTTCAAATTAGTGGATTCTGAATTTTTGTAAGTTTATTGTCCCTTTTTCTTCTGTGACAAACTATATGAGTTTGGAGAAAAGCTGTAGTCAGACCTGTTTTGAAGCGATAGGCATTTCCTTCCTAACATATAAATGAAAAGCACTCTTGGGGTAGGTTTAATAGTAATAAAGATGATCACATGTGGTCACACTGTATGATTTACTAATACCAGTATTCTGACATACTCCTGTTAAATATTGTCACAACATGTCCTCTAAATTGATGGTGCAGCCATAGTCCAGGACACCAACCCTGTGACCAGACAGTATGAAATTGGATGTCCCATTTGGTGGAATTCTGAAACTGATGAATGCAGGGCCAAGTGTGGTCTACCAGGTATCAGTGAGCATCTTATTTCATTGAATCTCTCTCTCGAGAAGTTGCTTCAGAAAAAAAAATCAGAAATCTACAACTCCAAATATATGAAAATCATACATTTAGTATATGTAATAAATCTTTTCTTTTGAATACAAAAAAGATATAAACTATTCATTAATAGGAAATCAGAGTCCCTGGGTAGTGCAAATGGTTAACATGCTTTGCTGATAACCAAAAGTTTGGCAGAAAGACCTGGTGATCTGCTTCCAAAAAATCAGTCATTGAAAATCCTGTGGAGTACAGTTCTACTCTGACACACACAGGGTCACCCTTAGTTGAATCTACTCAGCAACTGGTAGTGGTGGTGGGATAGGAAATCCGTTTCTCTGCTTTCCAAGTAATATATGTCTAAAAAGTCTTTAAATAGTATCAGTTTTAAGATGTCCCAAATTATTATCTAACCAGAATATCCATAGATCTTGAGTAGATCATGGATCTCGTTGTGGTAATTTTTATTTTGCTCACTTGGCCAGTAATCATACTTTAATCGTTAATTTCAGCCTGGTATAGGCGTTTCTGGAGCCCTAGTGGTACCGTGGTTAGTTAACAGATCAGCTGCTAACTGAAAAGTCGGCAGTTCAAATCCACCAGCTGCTCCTTGGAAACCATATGGGGCAGTTCTACTCTATCCTGTAGGGTTGCTATGAGTCAGAATTGACTCAACAGCAATGAGTTTGGCTTTTTTTTTTTTTTTTTTGGTAGACATTTCTAGCATTTAACATGTGCTAAACGTCAAGATTTCCCTAAATTCCTAGAGCAGAATTTTTCATTATTCTTTCTGTGTTGGTTGACACCAGTTTCTTAGATGATTTATTCTTTCACCTAGATCTTTTCTACACCATTAGAAAATTGGTATATTTTGCCTCAATGCTGGTTTCAGTGGAGACAAGAGGAAATTAAACTATGACACAGGCTTTAACACTGTGATTGTGTTTTTAGCCTCATTGGTCTTTGTTATAAACTTCAGATGGCTTCTTGATTTTATTTTTATTCTTATTGTATTTTTTTAGCCTAGCTAGCTATTAATGTTGAGTTCTCTATGTACTATCAACCTGCCCAGAGGTGTAAAGTGCCCAGATTTAGCACTGAGGTGTCCTCCTGGTTCCTTGCTGGCTAAGCAACAGGACAGATTTCTGTGTCCCAAGAAACTGACGGGTTTATTCTAGAGTTTAGGATTATATAAAAAGAAATATGGCTGACACATTTTTATTCTGTGAAGTAAGGACAGAATATTCCTATGATGACCATCAATTCAAAAACCAAACCCAAAAACAAATCCATTGCCATCGAGTCCATTCCAACTCCTAGCAACCCTATAGTACAGAGTACAATTGCCCCAGAGAGTTTCTAAGGCTGTAATCTTTACCAAAGCAGACTGCCACATCTTTCTGCCATGGAGCGGCTGGTGGGTTTGAACCACTGACTTTTCGGTTAGCAGCTGAACAATTAACCACTGTGCCACCAGGGCTCCTTATCAATTCATACAAGAAAGAATTTTATTTTTTTTGCCAAAATTTAGAAAGGTTATTATCTCATAATTAAGGACAGCCTCCCCCCACCCCCAGAAAAGATCATTGGCAACTTTAACCAGCATTGTTGAGGAGATAGTGAGATAGAGTAGGTTGCATTGCCTTGTTTGGGGCTTGCTTATTTGTCCAGAAAGGTAACATTTTACAATGTGACTGCCTGTTGCTGAACAGACTTGCTTGGGACCCATTCTGTAGGTGATATTCCGCCCCAATTATCATTCATGCTTCTTCCTTTCAAAAGCCAGTGTCTTATCACCATATTGCATGCTGTGCATGCCCTGTATTCCTAAGCAGCTGGGTGTTTTGTTTGTTTTGCCTGCTTTCTCTCTTTCAGGAATTTCTATTCTTCTCTTCCAGTGTTTCTCAAAGCATGGACTATATTGCAATCACATGTCATGCTTGTTTAAAAAATATTTATTCTTGGCCCTACTCCAAGATATTTAGACCTCTTGAAATTCCCACCTCTTTGCAGTAGGAATCTTTATTTGAAGAAGTATCCTCATGCAGTCACTTTGCACACTGGAAGTTGGAGAATCCCTTCCATTCCAGCCTCTCTGTCCACCATCTTGTTTTTCCTCTCCTTATTAAAGGAACATTGAGAAAAATACACTCTGACAACTTTGGGGTCATTTAATAAAACCTTTTGTATTAAATGTAGGTGAATGTCTTATTCTATTTTTAATTAGGTCCTAGCTGGCTGGCCCTTTACTTAATAACATGCCAACTCAACAATATCAACAGGCATATCCTCTCTAGTGAAATCACATTTGATTTCTCTTTGCAGCGTAACTTGGAGAAGCCCCAGAGAATGAGCATTAACTGCCTGGTGGAATGTGTGGTCAACTGTTGGCTCTCGGGGTGGACAGCTTGGACCCAGTGTTCACAGACCTGTGGCCATGGAGGTATTTGGTTTTCTTGTATTTGCTTATTCTAAAAGGCTTAATTCTGAATATCTTTCAGTATAATGTAACTTATAATATAGCTTAATATTGGTCAGCTGAAGGTAACATGAAGCTTACCCGGAGGTGAAGAGAGACAGAATGTGGCCTCATAATTGTCCTTTATGGCTGGGCAGAGGTTGGGGAACTGACCTGATGACAATGGCAGTCTACAGAGAAGATGCTGGACCTGTGGGACAGTATTTATTCCAAAGTCGTAAGCTCAGTGTGTTCAGAGAATATTGGTTTCAGTGTTTTTTGGAAGAAGGAAAAGAAAGGCTACTGTATCAGGTAAATCCTGGAATCACAGTGGCTTTGCATAATAGACTAGAGACTAATTTTCACCCACATAAAGTCTTGTCGATTGGGAAGAGTAGTTTCTGCTGCAAAAAGTCAATCAAGGACACAGTTGATGGAGACTCCACCACTTTAACATGACACAGTCTCTAGATGTTGACATTCAGCTGGCTCTGTGAAGGTTTTTATGGGCCAGGTTGGAAGTGGTATACATCACTTCCACCTGTATTCCATTAGACAGGATGTAGTCACGTGGCCCCAACTAGCTGCAGGGCAGAAGGGCAGGAAATGCAGTTTCTGGCCAGCCATCCACTTCTCAGCAATGATGTTGCTATGGAGGAAACGGAGTATAAATCTCTGGCAAACAGATAGCAATCACTGCTTCAGGGTCCTAGGATCTCAGTGAGTAAGTGATGCATGGTGGCGAGTAAAGCAGAATTGATAACAGAAGCTAGGTAAATGAAGGGCTACTGTATCAGGTAAATCCCAGAATCACAGTCTTGTCGATTGGGAAGAATAGGTGGCACTCCAGCCACAAGACTAAAGTAGGAACTAAGCCATGTGTCCATGGGAGAGGGAGCAGCAAGATCCTAGCAGGGAAGCACAGAGCTGTGGTTTAAAACAGGACCCTAGTCCTGAAATATGATCATAATTTATTACAGCGTAAATGAAGAAATTTGGAATAGGGGCCTAGGGAAAAATCCTGGTTAGACACTAGGCAGGGGAGGAAAACTGCAAGTTGGAGGAACCATGGAGTCAGGGTGAGAGGAGGCGATATACCAAGACTTGGGTCTGATAGCTAACCAATGACAGTTGGAAGCAGTTTCTAGAAGAAGTGCTGTGATTGGGCCATTGTCATTTGAGTATACTCATTTCTAAGCTATTTGCAAAAGGGTGTGCTGGGTCATTGATAATTCTTTGCTTTAGTCAGGATTTGTCTGAGGAACTGAGGCAGAGCTAAGCATGGGAGAGGGACTTGTCTGTGAACTCACCCATAAGATCCTGCAGCACTGAAAACAGTAACCAGGATATGTATTAGGCAAATGTGACTAAGACAAATTGACAACTACGTCTGCAAAGAGCATCACTCTCAATGAAAACGTGGCAATCACAGTATCCAGTAATAAGAATATGCCATATCCTGCCCAATTCAGAGCCTACAAAGAACCCCAGGAAACTAAGTGGTGAGTCTTAGGAAAAAGATGTTGGGTAAATCTATGTTTAAATTGTAGCTGTTTGGGGAAGTTAGTTAATCTTTCTGACTCTTAGCTTCTTTATTGTAGAGGCATGTGTTTTGGTTTGAGAATTAAATGAGATGAAGTATGTGAGATGGACACAGAGAGACGGACACACGATGATGTTTAGTATATATTAATTTCTACCTCCATCTTCCCACACACCAGTAGTAAAGAGGGTTATTAGAGATCTCTAGCATCTTTTAAAGATTACTGCATAGTCTAAATCACCCTCATCTCTCACTTGCATCTCATCCTTATCCCCTATTTAAAATTCATACACCATAATCATAACCTGATATTTTTCAAATGCAAATCTGATCAAGTGTATTCCTGTTGATTTAAGATGACTCACAAGTTCATCTATCCATTAAACAAGTACTTAAGTGCCAATTATAGTTCTATACATTGAGGATGTAGCAGTCCATTAAAAAAAAAAAGAAAATTCACCTAATCTCATGGAGTTTACAGTCTGGCTGAGGGACAACAGACATTAAGGAAACAAATAAATAGGGAATGTCACATCTTGGTGAGTTCACCAAAGACTCATACAAATGGAAGGTACTATTCATGTTAGAACAATCAGTTATTCCTCTGTCCAGAAGGGACCCACCGTGGTTAGCCTACAGCCACAAGCACTGCAGTCTTGTCCTTGAAGGCCTCTGTTGGGATGTGTGACTCTCATGTAGTAAAGGGTGACATGAGAAAATGGAGGAAGGATGAAGTCCTGTAGTGTGAGTATGCTCCATAAAGACCTGCAGGACCTTACCCATGCCTGCCTCTCTATTCCTATCAGCCTCCACCGTCCTGATGACTCTTTCTGCTTCAATATACCATAGTTCAGCCACATCCTTGATTTTAGCATGCTTTTTTTCCACCATGGGACTTTTCCTTACTTGGAATATCTCACCATCACCCCCAACTACTGTGTCTATGACTTTTACCATGTGTGTAATGGAATCATTTTAATTCTTGTCTTTCTAAAGGGTCAAAGACCCTGTTTGGGTTCTTCACGGGCTCTTCCTCCCAGTGCCCAAGAAGCACCGTACCTGGCACGTTGGAAGAATTTCAGTTAACGTTTGTTATTGTCCAGGTGGTTTGGACCATAGGGGAAATGTTGAAGGGGAAGAGTGTGCAGGCTGGAGTGCAAGGTCCAAAGGCAGCCAGCCCCAGTTTTTCCCCTTTTTCTGCTTAAGTAAGTAGATTCTTAGGTACTATTATTACACAGGAACCTGCTCAATGCTAGGAGACAGAGATCTGCTTACTGTGATTTTTTTCCTGGCAGTCTTAATTCTGCCAGTGTATCAAGTCACTGAAACATAGCAGATCACCATGTTATTCCAACACACCACCTTTAAATAATAATACTCCAAATAGTACATTCAATATTAAAATATGACTTCAGTATTTCAAGGAGTTCTGCTAATCCTGTGGACTTATTAGATTCTGTTTACTAGAAAACAAAAACAAAAACCTTCTCAAATCTGAATCCCACTATTGGAGAATTCTAAGCAATTATAGTTGGAGCAGAAATCCACCTCTGTTACTCCTTTGAATAATAAACAAAGACAAACAATCAATCAAACAAAGAAGATTTCCTAAGGAGAGTCACTGTATGAACTAAGGGCATAGAGGGACTAGGCAGAGAATGTTAAAAAATCAAGTTGCATAAAGCACTTGGAAATCATCTGACAAGGATCCATTCACACATAAATATGGCATCAGTTATAAATCACCTGTCACTATTTTTTCTAAGGGTCTAGTAGGATAACTTCTTGGGAACTTTTTTTCTTGACCTTTAGATGTCTTGATCTTCTGAACTGTCAGATATGATACTAACTTTTTAAAAAATATATTCTGTAATTCTGATACCTGCTCAATTCTGGAAATTCTCCAGAAGTCTAAATGTACAGTTCTTTATTCTTTCAACAAAAGTTTATAAAGTTTAAACCTGTCATCCTGGCCTAATTATTAATGGTGTCCTCTTTCATTGTCAGAATTGACCGTATGGGAAATAAATTATATGATGGCACTGCTACTGAGAGATCTATTCTTGAATTCAAGACTGTAGAGGACGTTTATCTGTTTATTTCATGAATATTTATTGGATATTTTCTTGAGTGCAAGGCACTCTTCTAGGTCCAGAGTGAATAGATCAGATAAGATCCCAGGCAAACAAATGCCCCTGGCTTCATAGAACTAACATTACTGTGGGAAGTGGGATGATGGTGAGGAGCCAGAGAAAAAGAAAATAAACAAGTAAATAAACACAAAAATAACAGGTGTGACCAGTGCTATGAGGAAACTAAAACAGGTCCTGGCAGGGAAAATAATTGGAAGAGAATCTTGCCAAAAGAATGAACGAATAGTTCTTAAAAGAAATACAGCCAGAATGTTCCTTATAAGTAAGGATGGAGAGACTTCAACTCGCTTACTTTGGACAGGTCATCTGGAAGGACCAGTGACTAGAAAAGGACATCATGTTTGGTAAAGTGGAGGGCAGGTGAAAACGAGGGAATCCTTTGTGAGATGCATTGACCCAGTAGAGACAACAATGGACTGAAACATGAACAATCATGAAGATGGTGCAAGACTGAGCAGTATTTCCTTCTGTTATGCATAAGATTAACATGAGTCAGAGCCAACTCAGCAGTAACTAACAACAACAACATCTTGAAGGGGCGTAGGGGAGGAAAGGCCACGATGAGGTAGTATTTATGCCCAAAATGAATCAGAAGATGGTGCCATAATTCCTTTAACTAATGTTTTCTTTACTAAGCTGCTCGGTGTTTAATCTCATAAGCATTTTTTGACTTTTTCTATTCAAGGTTTTATGTTAGGACCTATAGATGAAAATAATGAAGATGAGTGTTTTTATTATTATTTTTATTTGTGCCCCATCTCAATCTTAAAAAATAAATTGAGCAGTATAAAGAGGAATAGGACACATGACCCTTGAGTTGTTAAGCCCCTACCCTTAGAACTGTGCTGAGGCGGACTTTGTGATTGTATCATACCCCACCAGCCCCAAACCTTAGCTTCTTCTCACGTTCTAGCCTTCCCGCCACGGCCAGATTACCCAACAAGCAACGTACACACAGGCCCAATTGTGCCTTCCTATCAATCTGCAGTGCACAATTTCACCTGTCCCCAACCATGTTAAAGATGTGGTGAAACCCATGTGAAATTGCTCATCACAGATTAGCAAGTAAATACAATTAAGCCTGTGCTGACCTTGCTCAATGCAAGCTGGTGCATACTGTGTTTACTGGTTAATCCACCCCTGCTTCCAGCTCCATTCTTACAGCACCACTTTTTTCCTGAGAATCACTCCACTGCAAGATGGTAATGTTTCCAACATGAGAGAATTTTGCATTTAAATCATGTCTTAATCTTCGTGCAGCACAACATGAAAACAATAATCAAACCACAATAATCAAAAGCGGAAATGTATGATGTAGATTAACTTGTTTCTTAAAAGAGACCAAATTCTGGAGCTGAAAGTGTTGGAGACTATCACTGGAGAACATCTGCGGCTTGTCTCCTCTAAGACAGTGTGCCAGCAGCTGCCTATACTGTATGAGCTGCTTTCTTTTTTCCAACTGGTTGTGGCCGTGGGGCTGAGACCACAAGAGGCAATGGAGTTTATTTAGTCACATTAAAGTAAGCAAGCAAGGTATGTGGGGATCAGACTTCAGCACCTGCAGCTCTTGGCTGACTTCTTTATCAAAGACAAAAGTTCACAAAATCATCTGTTTATGAATTCACTGGGTAGTCAAGCAAAACCTGTGAGCTAAATATCCCAAATTGTTCCCCACCAGCCACACTTTACCGTCAAACCCACAGAACTACCTTAATCTGAGGGAAACTTTTGAAACAAGTTCTTGCTTTATTTTCCAAGCATCTGGATTGCCTCTTTAATGAACACCTGATACTTGCCATATGCTTTCTAACTGTGTTAAAGATTGCAAAGTCAAAACAGTTTGAATCCAATTTATTTCAGGTTAGAGTGAGACTGATTCTAAGCTTCCACTAAGGGATCTTTTTAGATAGATTTCAAAGATCAAAGCCTGTAATAGAAGAGCTTAATATTTGGATTAGTCATGTTCTTTGTCTGTTGAATTTTCATCAGTTCAGTGGAATGTAGAACTCCTTAAATTTAGCATATCATGAATTATTCATAATTATTATTTTACTGATAACACTCTAAGAATGTTATTAATCCCAGAACATGATTTTTTGTTTTAGATTTTTTAATTCAATGTCTGAGTTTATAGTATTTTTCTATACTATATAATCCAGCCTGCCTATTGCAAATCCTTGATGGCATACTTTTTTGCCTGCCACCTCCTGCCCATAAAAAAAAAGAAATAGTAATCACTTTGTGATTTTCAGTATTTTTGCTTGCTTGCTTATTTTTATGTGTTTGATTATTTCTGTCCTGAGATTTCAAGGGCAAGCCAGTAACCTTAAATTTGGTACCTGACCCGTGTGGTATCCTTGATCAGGAACAGTACAATATTGGTAACAGTTCAGATTTATTTATTTACTGAGAAATTAGCTCCTATAGCAAGAGAATAAGAAGCTAGATGGCTGAATGGAAAAAATGAAAGACTAGAAAAGAAACCACAAAATCTGGGTTTTAGAGCTGACTTTTCCAATAGCAAGTTGTAGGATCTTGTCATTCGTCATTTGCAGAGTTTACTTTCTCTATTTTTAATCTGTAAAATAATAGAATATTAATCACTTTTTTATTGTACTTTAGATGAAAGTTTACAGAAGGGGTAATTACTTTTAATAATTGATTTTATTTTTGTTGTTGTTGAGAATATACGCAGTTGAACATATACCAGTTCAACAATTTCTACACATACAATTCAGTGACATTGATTACATTCTTCAAGTTGTGCGGCCATTCTGACCCTCCTTTTCCAAGTTGTTCCTCACTGCCCCCTAAGCTTCCTATCTAATCTTTCAAGTTGCTGTTGTCAATTTGATCCCATAGAGACAGATCTTAAAAGAGCACAATACTCAAGACGTACATTCTTTACTAGTTAAGCTGAACTATTATTTGGTTTTAAGAAGAATTCAGGGGATATTTTTGGGTCAAGGTTTAAAGATTATCTCAGGGCAATAGTTTCAGGGGTTCATACAGCCTCTGTGGCTCCAGAAAGTATGGATTCTATGAGAATTTGAAATTATGTTCTATATTTTTCCCCTTTTGATCAGGATTCTTCTATAGAATCATTGATCAAAATATTCAGTAATGGTAGTTGGGCACTATCCAGTTTTATTCCAGTCTCATGGCAAAAAGAACAGTTGTTCATGGAGGCAATTAGCCACATGTTCTATTTTTTCCTCCTATTCTTGACTCTCCTTCTTCCTCTGTTACTCTAGGCAAATAGAAACTAATTGTTGTACTTTGAATGGCTGCTTGCAAGCTTTTAAGACCTCAGATGCTATGCAACAAACTAGGAGGCAGAAAAGAAGCACTAAACACAATATTAGGCCAATTAACTGGGATATTCCATGAAACCATGACCCTAAAACTCCAAACCGAGGAACAAAATCCCATGAGGTGTTTGGTTGTTCATAAGAAACCTAAGGAGCTACTCTTTTTTTTTTCTGTCGTGGTAAATTATTTCTATCACACAACTTTTGCCAATTCAACTTTTTATGGTTATACAACTTATTGACAGCAAGTACATTAATCAGCTATACAACTCTACCCTTAATCAATGCGAGTTTTCCATCACCATAAACTGAAACTCAGTACTCCGTAAGCAGTAACCTCTTCCCCTCTCCCTCCTGCCCCTCATAACCACTAATAAACTTTGGTCTCTATACATTTGTCTGTTATTATCTTTTTATGTAAGTGAGGCCATACACTGTTTGTCCTTTTGTGATTGAATTATTTCACTCATCATACTTTTTGATATCATTGGTGGAGGAACAACTACTGATGCCAGGAATATTTTAGTAATTCTTCACAACAGCACTATGAAGTATAGCCTTAATTTTACAGGTGAGGTGAGAGCCAATTAAATAACTTGCCTAAGGTCACACAGCTTGTTAGTTGTGGAGGAAAGATTTGAACCCAAATTCAGGGTCTTGAAAGCCCGCATTTGCTTCACTGTTTCTTTGCATCTGATATTCTGTAATAATTGCATTTAATTATTGCAACATAAATTTATACGTCAGTTATTATGTACATGGCCCTGGGTTGGGTGCTATATCATGTTATTAAAATTCTCATAATTTTTTATTATATTTAGGAAAAGCAGAGGAAATTGATTCCAGATTGGAATGCAAAGGGCAGTGACATATATTAATGGTTTAAGAAGTCTGTCTGAATTTTAAGCATCCTAAATGCATGCTTATTTTCATAATCAATAATTTTACATAGTATCTAGTTGATTTAAAAGGAATATATCTCCAAGTAGCCAATCTTATAGATAGAGATTTCATGATTCTTTTCTCTAAAAAGAATGGTCAGAGTATACCATATTTTTACACAAATAACATGCGTCTTCTACATTTGTTTGCCAACAGTGCCCTCCCTCCTTGAAGTATTTTTGTAAGTACCACTATGCCAATTTTTTTTTCAAATGTTGCTGTAAAAAAAAAAAAAATTGTGTAGCACGTTTATGAAAATACTTGACAGGGGGAGGGCACCGTTGGCAAACAAACTTAGAAGACGGGCATTGTTTGCATAAAAGTATGGTAGCTTCAGGATACCAAAATCACTCTACTTACCTTTATATCTTGAGTCCAGTGAGGGGCTCCTCATTAACTATTTCTGCAGTTTACAGCACAGGTACTTACAGTGCCCATCTAGTTTTGCTAGCTTCTAATGGAACTGGAGTATGATCAAGTAGAGTAGAACTGGAGATAAGCAATTAGAACACATATACACACTTTACTACAGAAAAATCTGGAATTTTTTTATATCCAAGCAAAGGGAAAGGTGCTTAATCTTCTGTCCTTAAAAGATCTATCCCACCACAGTAATGCAGTAGTCTATCTTGACCTCTAAAACTCTGATCTTGTTACTTTCTGGATTAACTGACCTCTTTTCTAGATAGATAATATGAAAATCCTATAGAAGCTTTATCTTGCCTAAAGTTGGATGTTACCTAGGAAGAAAGGTGTCTCGGTGACTGAAGCAAATTTCAGAAAAGCCAAGGAATCGTTCTGTAGGGGAAACACATGCCGCCATGGGCTCTCAGAACTAATTTTGCTGAACTGCATTCTCAGATTTGATCTACAAGGACTACAGCTCTGAATGAGGAATCATTACCCTGTCTTCCATCTCTACACAATGACAAACACATGCAGATGATCTGTCTTTAGGTTCCAGATCTTGACTGTAATTTTTTTCCTCTTTGTCACTTTGGGTAATGACCTTTGATCCCAAACCTGTATCCCTCAATGTGTATATTTAAAACAAATTTGGCATTTAAAATAAACCAACTTGGATAAAAATGTATAGGTGATATTTGTGAAGATAAATGAAAAGTCCAGTTTCAACCACTTTTTTTTCCTTTTTTTTTTTATTGTGCATTAAGTGAAAGTTTACAATTCAACTCAGTTTCTCATACAAAAATGTGTACACATGTTGCTATGTGACTCTAGTTGCTCCTCTATACTGTGACAGCATACTTCTCCTTTCACCCCAGAATTCCCGTGTCCATACAACCAACTCCTGACCCTCTCTGCCTTCTCATCTCACCTCCAGACAGGAGCTGCCCATTTAGTCTCATGTATCTACTTGAGCTAAGAAGCACACT
>NW_004443969.1:12000321-12002634 GCF_000243295.1 Trichechus manatus latirostris
GGTTTATTTAGTTGTTCTACCTCTGTTTGTGTTAGTTTAGGTAAGTAGTGAGTTTGTAGAAATTTGTCCATTTCCTCTAGGTTTTCAAAGTTGTTAGAGTACAGTTTTTCATAGTATTCTGTTGAGATTCTTTTAGTTAGGTCTGTTGTGATATCGCCCATCTCATTTCTTATGCAGGTTATTTGCTTCCCCTCTTGTTTTTCTTTTGTCAGTTTGGCTAATGGTTTATCAATTTTGTTGATCTTTTCAGAGAAGCAGCTTTTGGTCTTGTTAACTCTTTGAATTGTTTTTCTCTTCTCTATTTCATTTAATTCTGCTCTAATTCTTATTATTTCCTTTTTCTGGTACCTGAGGGCTTCTTTTGCTGCTCTCTTTCTGCTTGTTCAAGTTGTAGGGTTAATGTTTTGATTTTGGCCCTTTCTTGTTTTTGGATGTGTGCATTTATTGCTATAAACTGAGCTCTGAGCACTGCTTTTGCTATGTCCCAGAGGTTCTGGTAGGGATATGTTTTCATTCTCATTTGATTCTGCAAATTTCTTTATTCTATCCTTAATTTCTTCTATAACCTAGTAGTTTTTGAGCTAAGTGTTGTTCAGTTTCCATGTGTTTGATTTTTTTTTCTTTGCTTTTTCTGTTGTTGATTTCTACTTTTATGGCTTTATGGTCAGAAACGATGCTTTGTAATATTTCAATGATTTGGATTCTGTTAAGGCTTGCTTTATGGCCTAATATGTGGCCTATTCTGGAGAACGTTCCATGTGCTTTGGAAAAAAAAGTATGCTTGGCTGCTGTTGGGTGGAGTGTTCAGTATATGTCCATGAGATCAAGTTGGTTGACTGTAGCATTTAGATCTTCCATGTCTTTATTGAGCTTCTTTCTGGATATTCTGTCCTTCACCTAAAGTGGTGTGTTGAGGTCTCCTACTATTATTGTGGAGCTGTCTATCTTTCTTTCCAATGCTGTTAGAGTTCGTTTTATGTATTTTGAAGCCCTGCCATTGGGTGCGTAAATATTTATTACGGTTATGTCCTCCTGGTGTATTGACCCTTTAATCATTATATAGTGTCCTTACTTATCCTTTGTGGTGGATTTTACTTTAAAGTCTGTTTTGTCAGAGATTATTGTCACTCCTGCTCTTTTCTGATTGTTGTTTGCTTGGTATATTTTTCTGCAGCCTTTGAGTTTTAGTTTGTTTGTGTCTTTAAGTCTACGACATGTCTCTTGTAGGCAGCGTATAGACAGATTATGTTTTTTATCCATTCTGCCACTCTCTGTCTCTTTATTGATGCGTTTAGTCCACTTACATTCGGTGTAATTATTGATAGGTATGAGTCATTTTGATGTCTTTTTTTTGTGTGTGTTGTTGACAGTTTCTTTGTTCCATTTAATTTTCTGTGCTGAGTCTTTATGGTTTTCTTGTTTTTATTTTGATGTGTAGAGTTGTTAGTTTCCTTTGTGGTTACCTTAATATTTATCCCTATTTTTCTAAGTTTAAACCACTTTTTTATTTTTTTATATCGCCTTGACTTCCTCTCCATATGAAAGATCTATGACTGCATTTTTTAGTCCTTCTTTTTTGTTTTAATGTTGTCATCTTTTACATATTGACATCTCTGTTTTCTTATTTTCAGTGTTTTAGCTTTGATTTATTATTGTGACTTCCTATCTGGGTTGATACCTGGTTGCTGTATCCTGTGTTATAGTCTTGGGTTGTTATCTGATGTTATTAATTTTCTATCCGGAGGACTCCCTTTAGTATTTCTTGTAATTTTGGTTTGGTTTTTGCAAATCCCCTAAACTTCTGTTTATCTGGAAATGCTCTAATTTCCCCATCATATTTGAGAGACAGTTTTGCTGAATATATGATTCTTGGCTGGCATTTTTATTTCCTTCAAGGCTTTGTATATGTCCCATTGCCTTCTTGCCTGCATTGTTTCTCCTGAGTAGTCCATGCTTATTCTTATTGACTCTCCTTTGTAGACGATTTGTTGTTTATTCCTAGCCGCTCTTAAAATTCTCTCTTTATCTTTGATTTTGGCAAGTTTGATTATAATATGTCCTGGTGACTTTCTTTTGGGATCTGCCTTATGTGGGATTGGATGAGCATCTTGGATAAATATCTTGTCATTTTTCACGATATCAGGGAAGTTTCCTGCCAACAATCTTCAACAATTTTCTCTGTCTTTTCTGTTATACCCCCCATTCTGGTACTCCAAGCACTCATAGGTTATTCCTCTTGATACAGTCCCGCATAATTCTTAGGGTTTCTTCAGTTTTTTAAATTCTTTTATCTGATTTTTCCTCAAATAAGTT
>NW_004443969.1:12002734-12004637 GCF_000243295.1 Trichechus manatus latirostris
GGGATGCAGAACATTTTCTTAATAAACTTTGTTATGCCAGTTGACCTAGATGTCCCTTGAAACCATAGTCCTTAGAACCCCGCCCCTGCTACTCTGTCCCTCGAAGTGTTTGGTTGTATTCAGGAAATTTCTTAGCTTTTGGTTTAGTCCTGTTGTGCTGACTTCCCCAGTACTGTGTGTTGTTCTTCCCTTCACCTAATTCTTATCTACTATTTAGTTGGTAAATACCCCTCTCCTTCCCTCCTCACCCTCATAACCATCAAAGAACGTTTTCTTCTGTGTTTAAACATTTTCTTGAATTCTATAATAGTGGTGTTATATATTATTTGCCCTTTTGCGACTGACTAAATTCACTCAGTATAATGCCTTCCAGATTCCTCCATGTTATAAGTTATTTCACGGATTCATCACTGTTCTGTATCGTTGCTTAATATTCCATTGTGTGAATATACCATAATTTGTTTATCCATTCATCTGTTGATGGGCACCTAAGCTGTTTCTGTCTTTTTGCTATTGTGAACAGTGCTGCAGTAAACATGGGTATGCACATATCTATTCATGTGATGGCCCTTATTTCTCTAGGATATATTCCAAGGAGTGGGATTGCTGGATTGTATAGTACTTCTATTTCTAGCTTTTTGAGGAAGCACCAAATCGATTTCCAAAGTGATTGTACCATTTTACATTCCCACCAGCAGTGTGTAAGTTTTCCAGTCTTGCCATGACCTCTACAGCATTTATTATTTTGTGGGTTTTGGATGAATGTTAGACTTCTTGGGGTGAGATGATATCTCACTGTAGTTTTGATTTACATTTCTGTAATGGCTAATGATCATGAGCATTTCCTCATGTGTCTGTTAGCCACCTGAATGTCTTCTTTGGTGAAATCCCTGTTCATATACTTTGCCCATTTTTTGACTGAATTATTTGTCTTTTTGGTTGAGGTTTTGCAGTATTGTCTGGATTTTAGAGATTAGACACTGATCAGTTTTGTCGTAGCCAAAAGTTTTTTTCCAGTCTATAGGTTGTTTTTTAACTCTTTTGGTGAAGTCTTTTGATGAGCATAAGTGTTTGATTTTTAGGAGCGCCCAGTTATCTAGTTTTTCTTCTGGTGTTTGTACATTGTTAGTAATGTTTCATATTCTGTTTCTGCAATGTATTAGGGCTCATAGCGTTGTCCCTATTTTTTCTTCCATGATCTTTATCGTTTTAGGTTTTATATTTAGGTCTTTCATCCATTTTGAGTTAGATTTTGTGCATAGTGTGAGGTATGGGTCTTGTTTCATTTTTTTGCAGAAGGATATCTAGTTATGCCAGCACCATTTGTTAAAAAGACTGTCTTTTCCCAAATTAATGGACTTTGGGCCTTTGTCAAATATCAGCTGCTCATAGGTGGATGAATTTAGGTCTGGATTCTCAATTCTGTTCCAGTGGTCTATGATCTGTTGTTGTACCAGTACCAGGCTGTTTTGACTACTGTGGCAGTATAATAGGTTCTAAAATCAGGTAGTGTGAGGCCTCCCACTTTGTCCTTCTTCTGTAATGCTTTACTTATTCAGGGCCTCTTCCCTCTCCATAACGAAGTTGGTGATTTGTTTCTCCATCTCATTAAAAATGCTGTTGGAATTTGGATCAGGATTGTGTTCTATCTGTAGATCGCTTTGGGTAGAATTGACATTTTCACAATGTTGAGTCTTCCTATCCATGAGCAAGTTATGTTTTTCCACTTACGTAGGTCTCTTTTGGTTTCTTGCAGTAGTGTCTTGTAGTTTTCATTGTATAGGTCTTTTACGTCTCTGGTTAGATTTATTCCTAAGTACTTTATCTTCTTGGGGGCTGTTGTAAATAGTATTGATTTGGTGATTTCCTCTTCGAAGTTCTCTTTGTTGGTGTAGAGGAATCC